>NW_026936265.1:97500-560000 GCF_032062105.1 Saccostrea cuccullata
CACTAAAACGAAAATTCTTGACGTTATCCGACGTCAAAAGCGAAATACGAGCACATGTAACTTTTCTCAACTTAGTCAGCGTTTAACTCAATAATTGCTTATGTTGTTTTGACAAGTCATAAAAATATGCACAAAATGTTTAGGTTTTATTTATAAAATAATATTTAACAATGCCTGTCTCATATATCCTGCAATTATCCAACCACTGTCTGTGTAAAGACAATTTTATTTACGGAAATACGGCAAAGTAAAGATCACATTACGAAATTCATTTTTTACAGCACTGCGGAACTCTCGGAATGATGGTTTTCCTTCATGCATGTCATGACCTGTAAACTGTTCATTCCGTCCGAAAATATTATATGCCACTTAAATACTAGTAAACGACTTCTTTTACTATGTATTCCCTATTGTTTGCAAAATGTATTGGTCTCTGTAGGAGTTTTTCCGATGTCTACGCATAATTGTATCACTGTTCACTGCTCCACCTATTCCGAAAACGTCTCTTTTTTTAACAATTCTGATCCTGTCTTCATACGTTCTATCTATGATTGCTTCGCCGTTTTGAAACTTTGAACGTTCAAATTTTGCAGATTTGATGTGATAGCTTCTGTCAACCTCATGATGTAAAATTCTTTCAGATTTCCTCAGAATTTTATAAAATACAGATGAGATTTATAAAGTGATAAATATTTTTTAATTAAAATTTTGCGGTGCTCCGGGTCTCCATTCCAAGTCTAATTATGAACCCATAATTTTAATTAAACATTGGAAATTAAATAAATCTTTATATTTTTTAATTCACATCTAGTAAAGGATTAGAAAAATGTCAATAATAAATATCAATGTCACAACTTTTGCTAAATTTTTAGCTTGTCCACGAACTTTACGGACAACCCTCGTATTTTTGACTTAACAACGTTTTCCCAGAAGGATACCAATTATATTCAAATTTTAGCATTGCACCCGTGCGCATGTGAATGCATGTGCATAATGACCATATCATCTTGTCTACATTATCTATATACTATATATTAAAGCATTCAGTCCAAAAGTATTAAAAATTACTCATTCAAGTGTATTTTTAATTGTTCACCATCAACATCAACATGTTCCAAATGCATGCACGTGCGTGCACGTGCATGGTGGCCATACCTTCTTGTAGGAGTCCCTTATATCTATCTATGTTCTAAATTCCATCCTGTTTGGTTGAAAAACAAGGGAGTTATAGCCATTTAAAGTTTCAGCCAATCAGATTGCAGCACACGTGCATGCGCGTGATTTCATGATTTTTTTATATCATTTTGTAGGATATCCTAATGCATGACTATATTTTAAATTTCAAAGAATTTCGTCAAAAAACAAAGGAGAAATAGCCAATTAAATTTTCAGCCAATCAGATTGCAGCACACGTGCATGCGCGTGATTTCATGATTTTTTTCTATATCATTTTGTAGGATATCCTAATGCATGACTATATTTTAAATTTCAAAAAATTTCGTCAAAAAACAAAGGAGAAATAGCCATTTAGAGTTTCAGCCAATCAGATTGCAGCACATGTGCATGTGCGTGATTTCTTGATTTTTTTTTCTATATCATTTTGTAGGATATCCTAATGCATGACTATATTTTAAATTTCAAAAAATTTCGTCAAAAAACAAAGGAGATATTGCCATTTAAAGTTTCAGCCAATCAGCTTGCAGCACGCGCACATGCGCATGCTTTCATGAAAATTCTTATATATCATGCGGTAGATCTTCATAATGTAGGACTATGTTCAAAATTTCAAAGGATTATGACAAGAAACTAGAAAGTTATTGAGACTTTAGTTTCAGCCAATCAGAGCGAAGCGCACGTGCATGCGCGTGAGATCTTGCTATTTTAACCATGCTATCTTGTCTATACTACTAATGTATCCTTACATTATGAGTTTCAAAAAATTTCATCAAAAAATAGAAAAGTTACGGCAATATCCATTATATTGGTAATTTCACCTAATGCACGTGCGCGCTCTTGCAAGCACATGCGCGCAAAATGACCTTTGTTTGGCAACTCTACATAACATGCCTACTGACCCTAAAAAGGTTTCACCTAAGTCGGATGTGTAGTTTACAAGATCACTCGTGGACAAAATTTTCCCAGGAAGAAGAAAAATAATAATAAGAACTAGAGCAAAGCTCGTTGCAAAGCAACGAGTAGGTCTTCCGTCCTGTTTGACCGGAAGCAACTCATTTTTTACAAAAATGAGTAATAATGCCCCAAAATGGTTTAAATCCTCTAAATCCATGTTAATTCATGCAAAAATAAGCCATTTTTTGCTACTTCCGGTTTGACCGGAAGTGACGACGACGGATAGAAAATTGAATGTTATGCTCCCATTGACAGATGTTATACAAAACTTGTCAAGAACGGCAAAAATATGCATTTTCTGACTACTTCCGGTTTGACCGGAAGTGACGTCGCCGGACATATTTTAACGACGCCACTGGATTAAGCTTGACATTTTGAACATCTTTGCTTCTTTGATATATTACAAATTCTCAATACTTTTTGAGATATAAAGGAAAAACTTTCGGCCCCTGTAGGTCCTTCATTTTAGGGGCCAGCCCTTTTTTTGAGGTATCATTTGAAAGATCGTGTAATTCTACACTTCTTTTGTTCTACATGTCTTAACAAAATATTTCTAGGTAAAAAGTTATCGTAGAAAAGGTGTTAAAAATTTTGAAATTCTTGATAGGACTATTTTCGGGCCATAGCGAGCGTCGGCGCTTCGTACTTCCAGTAGTTGTGATATACAAAAGGCACTTCTCCAAAGATTGCTCTAGCATCCCTGAAAATTCCACACTTCTATCTTCAATGGTTTTTGAGAACATTGCCGGACAAAGTGACCCTCTAAAAATGAAAAAATCGCAGAAATCTCCGAACCGGAAGTGACGTCATCAAAGCAAAAAAATATATACCTAGATTTTTTGATGTTCTATCAATCCTGAAAGTTTCATGAAAATCGATCAAGCCGTTTTCGAGAACTCGCGTGCACAAAATATGTAAGAAAAAAAATAATAAAAACTGTGGAAAAGAAACCTAAGAATAACAGAAAGGTCTTCCGCTGAAGACGGAAGACCTTAATAATAATAATAAAAAACAGAGTAAAAACAATATGTTCCCCAACTTCGTTTGGGGAACATAATTAGATCATTAGTATATTAACCAGGAGCAAAGGATAAGATGTTCAAAGAATTCATGCATTTCACCATACGAGGGTTATTTGAAAATTATTGAGACATTTTGTATATTTTGCTTTCTAATGAACGTCTTTCGGTAAAAATTTGCATATACATTTGACATACATTAAGAAATAATAAAAGCAAAAAATATTTTACAAATATTAAATATTTTTTTGTACAGTGGAATATAAATGTGTCATCAGTAGGGGTACCCGGAGCAGTCTCGAAATCAAATATTGAAAATGTGTAACACTAACGTTCTAACTCTTCGTGGACCCACAATAAGAGCGAAAATAATTTTGTTTATGTGTATAATTTTTCAGATTTAATTCAAATTCATGTTGTGCAACTTTGGTAGAATTTTGATCAGGAATACGGAGATCATAAAAAAATAATCGCGGTAGAGAAATCTGCTAAGAACGAAAAAATGAATTTTGACCTCAAGGGCGGAGCAGCGAAGATACCTAAAATTTTGTGTAGCGCAATGGAGAACTCTTTTCCAGACACAACGACCTGCTAAAATAATAACTACGAGAAAAAAAATAATGTGTTAGGGTTTGTTATAATTTCATTTTTTTTTTTTTACAATTAATTCAACCAGAGTAAAATCAAAAGCTCCGAACGACCATCAGTTATTACGTACAGTATCAATATTGTTACGGTATCAATATCGTTGCATAAATCGGCACTACATGATTTTAAGTCATCTTTTCCCACAATGAAAATATTACACTCGGGTAGCAACAGCTTACATTTTGAAGGAATAGTTTAAGAAAAGAGACTGCTTGATTTTTGTACTGTTATTTGTGATAACAAAGAAGGAAAAAGATTAAACGCTTCCCGATCGTTTTACATGCGAAACCATCCCTGGCTGACGTGACGTTAAAATGACGTAGTGATGCTGCTCCGGGTCGATAGACATATGCATGTTGATCATTTCACCGAAACTTTTCTTTTTATCACAGGGATTAGAAATTTTGCATAAGTGTTTTATTCGCTCTTTATAAAATGTTGATGATTTTTCCTGAAATTATCTCCGTCCTTTATGGAGTAAATGTAATTGTCTCAATAATTTCCGAACAGCCCTCGTATAATCATTAGAGCCCCACCCTAAAACAAGAACCCCTGACCCTGGGGCCATACAATTCACAAATTTGGTAGAGACACTCTTGCTCATCATAACTATGTACTTAGTTAGTTTATTTAATACCCAGGAGCAGAGAAGAAGATTTTCAAAGAATTCATGTATTTTCACTATATAATCAATAGAGCCCCGCCCTAACACAAGAACCCCTGACCCTGGGGCCATAAAATTCACAATTTTGGTAGAGGCACTCTTGCTCATCATAACTATGTACTTAGTTGGTTTATTTAATACCCAGGAGCAGAGAAGAAGATTTTCAAAGAAATAATGCATTTTCACTACCTACTTATTTAGCCCCACCCTAGCACTAGAACCCCTGACCCCAGGGCCATGAATTTCACAATTTTGGTAGAGGAGTCATTGCTGATTACAATCATGCAAACAGTTTGACTGCTTGATGTCCAGGAGTAAAGAAGAAGATTTTTAAAGATTGCATTAATTTTAGTGGTTTTGGCCCGACCCCTCAGGCCCCAGGTGGGCAGGGATCATGAAATTCATAATTTTTGTTCCCCTTCACCCATAGATGCTTTGTGCCAAATTTGGTTGAAATTGGTTCAGTGGTTGCAGAGAAGAAGCTGAAAATGTTCAAATGTTAACGCACGACGACGGACGAAAACAGATAGCAATAGGTCACCTGAGTTTACTCAGGTGACCTAAAAATGAATTATGAACATTGGTGTTCAGTCTACTTTTTTTACCAAGTTTGAATGAAGCCTGACCAAAACTGTAGGAAGAGCTTATGAACAGATTCCTCAGTATTTCTTTATTCTCAAAACTCATTGCAACATTATTCTTTCAAATGGAAACATAATTATATTACAGAAACTTCATTTAATGTTTTTCATTGTAATCTTATTGTGTACCAAGTTTTACTAAATTCAAATTAAACCTGTTTGTGGAGTAGGTTTTTTTTTTAAGAATTAAAAAAATCTTCATAATTACCAATAGATGTGAACTACAGCATGTGAGTCCACACCAAAAACATTTTCCTCTGTAGAAATCAGTCCATACATTTCACTGCCTTGTAAAGGGATGGTCTGCAAAAGTCAACAATACCATCACACATATTCAATAGTGAAGTAAAAAAAAATAACCTCTATTTTTTCTGTCAAGCATTTGTTTACTATACTAAGCTTTACTTTAAGAACTCAATAATCTTGAATCAGGACATACTGTATTGGTATTTTAGAGGAAAAATATTAGCGTATTTCATTCATATTTTTTCATAAGATTGTCAATATCAATCTTATTTGCATATAGATTTACAACAGATCATAGTCCAAAACAGAGTCAGGTTATGAAATCAAAAATTTATTTAATTTGTTCTCCAATCTGTCAATCAGAAACTAATAATGTGTGTTGTTCAAACAAATTATGACTGAAAAAGCTATGAATTTAAAGTCCAAGGCAGCATCTATATAAATCCTGAAGATCTGTACTACAGTACAGGTATTGTTTTAGCAAGAATAGAGGTACAAGTAATTATAAGGTGATTCCTAAATACAGCAAACTGTGTTTTGGGTGGGAAAAGGGGGTTGGGGGCATGTTAAAATATATTAACTGTAGAGTACCTTATTCACTGTTGATCTGAAACACCTGTCAAAGCTGTATATTTCTAGTCTGGAGTTACTGTTGGTGGGTGCTGTGCTCAGCCAAATCTCTTTCGTGGCATTGTTTGGCAAAAAGTCAGGTTCATCTAAATTAATTTGTTTAATTAATCTTTTACTTCTAGAAACATGGAAATCTGTCAGTTTTATCCACAACATGATTAAAATGTCTTCCAAACTCTCTACCTCAACCAATCCCCACATCACGTTTTATCTATTATAGATAGAGAAGTTAGTTTGGTATCTTTTTTATCCAAATAGAAAGTTAAATGTATCAAGTGGTTCTATTTCCCATTAAAATCATTGTTTTTTGTTATTAACAAACATGCAGTGTATGCCAACCCCAAATTTTATTCTCAAGTTCCTGGACCCTTTACAAATAAACCCAAAAGTATATATATGTCTTAACTTTCAAGGACTAGAAGTGAACTAATAATGAACATTTACCAAAAACCTCATCCTCATTCTCTGTTTGTCTTTCAACTGTCACACAACATGCTGACAGGATGTTGACACTAGTATCCATGGAGATGGCATCTGCTAGGTGACAAAACTGTGGACACTGCACAATCTGTTTGATTTGGTCAGCAGACGGTCTTTCTGTTGGGTCATGTGACCAAGAAACGGACATCAAATCCAGGAAATGTGATGGATAATTTAACTCCTTCAAAGATTGAGTTAACGAAACCAGTCACTCACACATAAATATTTGTCTAATCTCTATTGAATCTCGAAGAATTTAAGGTTCTTTCTGAGATTTTTGACTCACTTATGCTGAATCATCAAAGCATATATATTTAATGAAATTATTTGTATGGTAAGAAAGCAACAAGGCAGAAAACTTACTCTTCTTGTTATGGAGGGACGTCCATTTTGACAAACAAATAATGTAGGGTTGGTCATATCCTCTAGGGGCTTTTTGCAGGTCAACAGCTCATACATAAACATTCCAAATGAAAAGATATCAACCTGCAGTAATTAGAAAGTTTTGTTAGACACATCACAGAATCTGTACGAAAAGAAAAAAATAGACTTTTTAATGTAGTATGAGATTCTGAACTGCCTGTCACCAAAATTCTTTATTTTAAAGTATTTTTCCATAATAAGGTCAATAATGTTGAATTTTAAGGATTTTTTCAATAAGACAACAAGTGGAACTGATAAAATAATCCAAACGACTCAAATCAAATACAACAAGCAAACTCAAAGAATTGTGGTCCCCAGCTTTTGGTATTTTAGTGAGTGAGACACCATTATTTGTGTCATATTGTGTCAAATATTCATGTCCTATCATATGTCATTCCAAAGTAATCATCACAGTTAATTCATTTTTTTGTTAAATTAGATCAAACATGAAGATCAAGATCAATGGGTCAAAAATCATAGCATGCTGGGAGACACAGATAATGCACATGTCAAATAAGAAAGCCCTATTTCATCTCAATCAAAAGTTATTAATGAAAAATATCATTTTTTGAAGAGGTCAAACTTCATGGTCAAGTTCACAGGGTCAAAAATCATAGCATATTTTGAGGGTCTTGTAACGGGCAATGTATACATATGAAATATGAAAGCCCTATCTCTTCTCATTCAAAAGTCCTGACCAAGGTTAAAGTTTTTGTGACAGACGGATGAGATTTAATGTCCCTCGCTTTCATGACATGTGAGAAACCCAAGACAGCCTGTATAAAGAAAATTTAGTGCTGTCACTTGCTAAGTGCCTAAAAATATTTATGTCAGCAGCCTGCTTTAGAAAAGTCAGAAATATTATCAGATGACCTGAAATGACTGACAATAATTGACATTGAGCTAGGATATAAGGTTAAATACTGAGTCATTTAGGTGACCATAAAACCAGGTTATCATCCAAGAGAGTTCACTCTATTAATGATTTACTTATCTTACTTTCAATTAGTTAATCTTCAACCTGTTACAAATAAATATTTTCTTATTAACACTATGATGTCTTTTTTTTACGAACTTCCTACTCTTCAATGTGTGTGGGCTATTTGTTTCATTGGAGAATGACAGTCAAGAAGGTGTAAGAAAAGTGAGAATTACATCATAAAAATTAGCTACTAATCCTTCTGCCAATCAAAGTATCACATACTGATACAAGTATTAAAATACAGAATTCATTATCATTATTTAATAGCAATTATAATTTTTGCAATCATCAATATATCACTATGTAGGCCGGAAAAACCTAGATACTGTTATTTTTGTAGGTATTTTAGGACAAAAAAAAAATGATAAAACTAGAACAATTGGAAAATGTAGTCCAGTTATAGTACCACTAAGATTCACCTAGGCAAATAGACCAAAAATTAGTTATGAACATGATCAACCCACTTTCTCTGTATACTGGGCTTTTCCTGCGAACTGGAGAATTTCTGGGGCAATAAATGGTGGAGTTCCTCCGAAGCCCTTGGTTCCGGATGACTGAACTGTTCGACTGACTCCATAGTCGGCAAGCTTGATATGGATAGGGTCAAGGCTATCTTCTGAGAAGTCAAAACCATTCATCTTCCAGACTAGCACGTTGTCTGCCTTCAGATCACGATAGATAATGGACATAAAGTGCAGGTAGGACAAGGCATCCACAACCTGTAAAGAGGGTTATTTTAAAATAATTGAACAACAAATGAGGATTTTTAATGAATCCCCTAAGTGACTTTCACAATATTTCCTTACCTCTACCCAACCAACTTTTTGCTGGGAGATGTGTGATATATTTGCCAAGAGAATAACAAATTGGTCAGTATTAAAGGAGCACTTTCATAAATAGGCTTCAAGGTCAAACCTCACCTGCAGAACAATCTGCTTGATGGCGTACACACTCAGTCTTTTTCCTTCTTGTCCAATCTGCAGAAGTTTGTTTCCGAGGCTTCCTTGTGGGGCCAGACTTAGGACCAGGGCTAGGGGCCGCATGGCCAGACCCAGGAGGGGGACGATGTTGTGGTGCTGTATGGTCTGTAGGATGGAGATCTCCTGTCTAGCGGTCAGGTAGGCTGAGGTGGCATTCTCCATGTGGAGGTCTGACTGACCCTGAAAAATGTTGACATCGAGAGGTAAAGAGTTTTAAGGAACAAGTTTTTCCTCAGTCTACATATTGTGGTTTCATCAATATTCGTTGAGCACCAATTTTCGAGGCTTTCGTTGTTGAGCAGATCCATGAAATATTATGTTCATCGACTTAACAAATATGTTATTCATTTGTATATGCAATGCTTTAGTACAGAAAATATGTATCCCCGAAAAACGTTTGTTTTACAAAATTCCCGAAAATTGAGAAAACCACAGTATATTTTGTGTGCAAATTTAAACTGCAGTGTACCTAAGGATGATTATATTAAAAAAAAAAAGCATAACATATTAATGTTAGGTTATAAGAAACAAGAGGCCCATGGGCCACAATGCTCACCTGAGCACTGTGACAAGAAAAAAAGTAGTTATTGGTTTATTATTGAAAAGTTTAAATCCAAAAGTAGTCCCATGACCAATCATGGCTTTGCTATCCTTGAGAAGATGTTTTTTACAGAATTTTCCTATATATTTCTATGTAAAACTTTGGTCGGCCATTGTGGCCCCGCCCTACCCCCGGGGGTCATGATTTGAACAAACTTGAATCTACACCACCTGAGGATGCTTCCATATTAATATGATCAATTAAGGCTTTGCTATTCTTGAGAAGAAGATTTCTAAAGAATTTTCGTATATATTTCTGTGTAAAACTTTTGTCGGCCATTGTGGCCCCGCCCTACCCCCGGGGGACATGATTTAAACAAACTTGAATCTACACTACCTGAGGATGTTTCCCCATAAGTTTCATCTTTCCTGGCACAGTGGTTCTTGAGAAGAAGATTTTTAAAACAAGCCACCAAATTTTCATTAATTCCCAATTATCTCCCCTTGACTGAGGGCATGGCCCTTCATTTGAACAAACTTGAATCCCCTTCACCCAAGGATGCTTTGTGGCAAACTTGGTTGAAATTGGCCCAGCAGTTCTTGAGAAGAAGTCGAAAATGTGAAAAGTTTACAGACAGACAGACAGACAGACGGACAGACGGATGCAGGACAAAATGTGATCAGAAAAGCTCACTTGAGCCTTTGGCTCAGGTGAGCTAAAAATGTATAAGGAAGAACATGACAAGTGAAAGGTTTTCGGACCTAAACACTTTTCATTTCTGCAATCTGATGAATTGACATGTTTGATATTAATCTAGTGAACAACAACTAAGTATCTGAGAACGATATTATATGTATACAACTAACTGATTTTTTTCAGTTTTACCTTAGGCTGAAGTGCAATATCTTTGAAAGGACCACACAACATTTTAACTGCTACATCTTCCAATGGTTCATCAACCTACAGAAAAAACAAGAGACTTGTCCATAGAAATGCTAACCTGAGTCACTATGGCATTACTGTTCATTCTCAATAGATTTTCATTGTATTCCTGTGAAAAAAATTTAGCAACAAATTGTGGTCCTACTTCCCCCCCCCCATTTCAGAAACAGAACTGAAACTCGAACAAGTACATGCATATAAAACATTCTGAATATGAGTGCTCAAAATCCCATGGTTTGTTGTAAACAAAAAATGGCATCCTAGTCTCAACGTTTTGTTCCCATTTTGCAACATTTGAATTTCAGGCGTAGAAAAAATGTGTGCAAAATGGGAATTTGTCCAGGTGAGATATTAAGTCATACTTTGCAAATAAAATCTTAATGAATCACTTGTCAGTCACACATGAATTAAAAGTATCAGTAATGTATCCTAAATAAATGACTAACAAGTTAAAAAAAAATTAATCACCTAAAAGTCACTTACAGTAAAACTCGGTAATAGCGAAGTCCTAGGGACCTGTGAATTTAATTCGCTATATCCGTAATTCGTTATAACCGTATAACGAATTCGTGAAACCATAAAAAGCGAATTCGCAATATGCATGTTTTCCTTCAAGTATTACTACATACCATACATGTTAGGGAAGCAAATATTACAAAACATACCTTCAATAACTAAGGTTTTATTGTGAATTGAATTATATATACAATTCCATGAACAAAAATAAGTCAGTTCAATTTATCAAATTTTGAGATCTTTGAAAGTTCGTTATAAAAGATGTAAATTTCATTATATTTAACTTCAACGGGACCAAAAATCAGTTCGCTATATCCGTAAATTGGTTATATCAGTGTTCGTTATAACCGTAAAATTTTACAAGGATTTGTTAAGAATTTTGCCGAGGACCCAGGAAAACTTCGCTATATCCGTGAATTCGCTATATCCGTGTTCGTACTAAACGAGTTTTACTGTATCAGCAACGTAAAATCCGTGCATTGCACATGTGACATCATATTTTCAATCACTTAAGCAGTTTGGGTTTTTCAATTTTGCCAAAATATTGAAGATGTTCAGAATTTCAATCTCAATGCATGGGTAGTTGGCAAAGTTTTAGAAAACTTCTTTTATTCATAATCATCATTTTCATAACTGAAAAAGACCTCATGAGACACAGACTTTAGCCACAGGAGTTTGCTTAACACTAACTTCTTTAGCAGCATGTAAACATAGGTAATCAGAGATTACAGAGCTCACCTCAACGAATGTTGTCTTTCAGTAAGGCAAAGTCACACAATTACCCAACAAAAAGTGTACATCCAAAAATGCAAAATTTATGCAATTTTGATCTGATACTTTGGAATAGACCTATATAAAAACTTCAAACTAGTTGCTCAACACAAAAATGTGATCAAAATCTAGCATCTGAAGCAAGTTTAAGAGTTCTCATCCCTTGATGCATCATTTGGGCAAGTTTGATTTATTTAAGCCTTATAGTTTCTTGATGACAGACCTGCACCCATAACTTTTACCTGGTCCATTATC
Organism: Saccostrea cuccullata; assembly: GCF_032062105.1. Classification (NCBI taxonomy): domain Eukaryota; kingdom Metazoa; phylum Mollusca; class Bivalvia; order Ostreida; family Ostreidae; genus Saccostrea; species Saccostrea cuccullata. The sequence continues at coordinate 109,369 of NW_026936265.1, forward strand.
TGGAAACTGTATGTCGAATTCAGCATCCGGCGCAAGTCCATTAGTATGCATCCTAAGATGCATCATCCATGCGAGTTTGCACAATATAGGGCTAATAGTTACTTAGAAATGAAACCTGCATAAAAATTTAACCTCTTCACTCATCCAGAAAATGTAGGTCAGATTTCAGCATTAAAAAGTTGGTGTATGCATTTGTGTTCATCCATGCAAGTCTGGTCATTAAAGAGCTCATAGTTACTTGGAAATGAACTGCATCAAAAACTTTAACCTGTTCACTCATCCAGAAAATGTAGGTCAGAACATCCAAAGCAAGTCTGGTAATGCATCCTAAGATGTTCCATCCATGCAAGTTTGGTCATTATAGGGCTCATCCTTGGAAATGAACCCTGCACCAAAAACATTAACCTGTTTACCGGAAAATGTAGGTCAGATTCAGCATCCGAAGCAAGTCTGGTAATGTGCATCCTTAGATGTATCATCCATGCAAGTTTGGTCAACACAGGACTTATAGTTACTTGGAAATGAGACCTCCACCAAAAACATTAACCTGTTCACTCAACAAGAAAATGTAGGTCAGATTCAGCATCCAAAGCAAGTTTGGTAGTGTACATCCTTAGATGTATCATCAATGGAAGTTTGGCCAACATAGGGCTTATAGTTACTTGGAAATGAGACCTGCCCCAAATACATTAACCTGTTCACTCAACCGGAAAATGTAGGTCAGATTCAGCATCCGAAGCAAGCCTGGTAATGTGCATCCTTAGATGTACCATCTATGCAAGTTTGGTCAACATAGGTCTTATAGTTCCTTGGAAATGAGACCCAGAACAAAAACTGCACCAAAAATGTTAACCTGCTCTAAAAACATTAACCTGGTCATTCCTTTGCTGAAATTGCAGCATCTGAAACTTTGACTGGTACAATGAAACACATTAGAAGCATCTTATGCATGTCTAATCAATATAGGACACAGAAGTACTTAAAAAGAAAACTGCTCCAAAAAACTAAACCTTAACCTGGAAGCAATACATTCCACGCCGACACCGATGAAATTTAAAGCTCCCCCAACTTCGTTGAGGTGAGCTAAAAATGAAAGGTGTAGCCTAGAGAGTAGTGGAATTATTACACAAAATGAAGTGCACTGGACTCCCTTACATTTGTTTTTACATGAGTTCTCTAAATTAACATGTAAAATTTTCTTTATAACCTGGTAATAAAGAAAAAGTTTCCTGGCAATGATTTTTGAAATTAAAATATGTTGTGCACTGACCGCTGATATCTATAACATTTAAAATGACTCTTTCTAAATGCATATGACCTTATAACCTTCTACTGTAGTATTTTATCAAAATGACAAAACCATCATTTCCCAAAAGTGCCAAAGAAGAATGATTTTGCTAAGGTACATGTAGTTGATGAAATATTTTTTAAAAAGTTTGTGTTTTTGTGTTTTTGCTGGGACAACCCTCACATATGAGTATCTCCTGTAGTTTGGAAAATTAACACAAATGATCAATATACATACCCTTCTTAATTTTCCTTGATACACTTCTCCAAAAGCTCCTTTACCAATCAGCTTCACGAGAGTCAGGCTATCAGCTGGACCAATCAGAATGCTGGTGTCAAGGTCATTGAAAACAATGTCAGGGGCAATGTACAGAGTGCGGGCTATCCCCTCTCCACTCATCATGAAGCGTGGCGACATGCTGCCATGACTAGGACAGATCTCATTGTGGTCATTCAGACAATTAAGTATACACTTCTCCACAAGGAAGCAATACATTCCATTGTGTCTATCCCTGAAAACACCATGAAATTTAAAAAACATTAGGTAATAATCAAAAGATTCCAGAGCAGACCTCAATGAATTATATCTATCAGTTAAGAAAATTTCTCTAGTTAATTGAATGTTCTGGAATTGCACAACAACAACTCTGCAAGTTTGGTCTGGATAGGATTTATAGTTTCTTTAAAAAATATTCCAAACATTTTTACTATATTTATCATCTTGATAAAATAGGCCATATCATCCAGACAAGCCAGATTCTACATCTGAGGCATGTTTGGTAAGTGTCTATCACTAGAGGCAACAACCCTGCAACTTGGTCCACATAAAGGTAATATTTAATTGGAAATGAACCTGCTTCAACAGAGGACAGGTTTGGCATCTGAAAAATTAGTTTGAGTGAGTGTACTTAGTATCCCTAGAAACATCATCCAGGTCTTTAAGCTTATTCTTATTTTGAAATGCACCATGTCCAAAATTCAGGTTAGATCCAGCTAAAATCTGTAACAGGGTTTCAGTCTGTGTGGGTACAATTACTATTTATATAATAATAAAATCTTATACTGCATCGAGACTGCTTGCTTATGCAATTATTAGGTAAGCTGTATTTTACCATTGCGTAAGTGATACAAGTGCAAATCATATTTACCATACTGATAGAGACTGCTTATGTAAGAATTAGGTACATGTATCCTTTATTTTACCCCCTTTTAAGTAATATCAGTGCAAAGGAAAATGATCTTAAGTTCTAACAAAACCACCTGGATTGGCAAAAGTCTGTACATGATAGGACTAGCCATCAAGCTGTACCAAATACTGTAGATGTACTTTTTTCCACAGAGTCATAATTCCGCGGAATCTCAATTTCCATTTAATCCGCAGGTTGAAAATTACGCGGATTTCTCTGACTGTCATCATATGCCTTGTATTTATATTTTATATTAAGTACACTTGGACAAATTTCCGTGGAAAATTTGTGACCACGTACATAGCATAAATTAATACCACGCGGAAAAAAGTACTTCTACAGTAATACAAACTTTATACCTCTTACTGAGTGGTGAAGCTTCGTCTATTTCTACATCAGACAAGGAGATTGTTGAAGTGACATCCAGATTCTGGTCAACACACTGCCAGAACAAGGTGGTGTCATTCTTCTTCTCTTCCTTCACCACTTCAAAAAGACAATGGGGACACGGTACGACCCTGGTGATGAGGTATCTACCATAACAGTTCTGTACAAATCGAGATTCTCCAATCTCTGGATACCAGTCCTGTAATAGGGTATCAACATGCTCCGAAATCTTCACCAGGAACTTAGCACAAGCCTTCTCATCCATAAAGACCTGCTCTTTTTTAGTGATTGCACACATCCCGTGTTGTGAAGCACTTCTATCTGCAAAGGTAAACTCTATTGAATCACAGGAGAATCCCATCTCTAGAATTACACTGTTCTGCATGTCAATATGGGACCACCGATTCTCAATCCAGCATTTTAACTCTGTCCTCTGATAATCACAGAATCCAGTGAGGCCTGGTAGCACCTCCTTTATACGAAATAATACTGCATTATGATGCAGCAGCTGCATTCCTGTCTGCCAAAGCTGCCAGCAGGGTTCTTTCTGTTTTAGATAGGGACAAGCATCTAAAATGTCACTTGGAATGGGGAAAAGTTCCCTAACAATGTCACTCAGAGATCTATCGGCAAGAATCCTGGTGATTAATCTCGGCCAAAATCCACTGGGAAAATAAGTCATAAAGTAGAGTCTACAGTGAGAGAAGATGACGTTACTGGAGGGGTGGCTGTTGACAAAGCCCAAAGGAATGGGTCTGTGGGAGACAGGTGGGTTAGGATTGCCACGACCGAACGAATCTGAGTGAGGTCTTCTGACTGTGTCTTCTAAAGACTGTAATGGGATCTACAAAATATACACAATATATCATTTAAGCATAACACCAGGAAAAACAATCCGTAGAGTTGTTCTTTATTCTAATCTTTTCATTCAAAAATATCCACATCATTTTACCAGGAAGACATTTTTTGGGAGTTTTTTCCAATGGATTTGGCATTTTCTTTTTAAATCTAACAAGGAACAAGAAAGCAACTTAAATGCACCAGCAGATAAAAAAAAAGAGAGATTTTCATACATTTACTAATATGTTACATACTCATTGTAACCAATTTGTGTAAACAGTTTTTATGCAAGTATTCCTTTAGTTAAGTAGAATATGATTTAATGCATTTTTCTAACAATGTTCCTCTGAATTCAATGTCTACAAAATATTTGAAGTTTGAAATAATTTTGATGGCTTCTGCTCCTAGGCTTTAGGGAGGCAAGGACCAAACATTTGCAAATTTTTGATCCCCTTTAGTACAATATATGCCAATATAGGTTGAAATTTGTTCAGAGCTTGCAAGTAAGAAGTTGAAGATGTTCAAAACAGGGATTGGGTAATTGAATTAAGTAATTGTAATTGAACATAATTAATTACATTTTTCAAAGTAATTGGAAGTAATTTGTATTTGAGCTTGCCTTCAATTACAAGTAAGTTTATCATTGAAGGGCAACACATAAAGGGGAATAATTAGAGGATGAGGAAATCCTTGGATTTAAAGTTTTTGCTATAAATTAAGGCAAATAGTTTGACATTGTTTATTTCCTAGACAGCAGAGATCAATGCAAAAACAAGAGATGAACTGGAGAATAAAAATCAGCAGATATCATCAATATGTAGACAAGTTACTGTCATTATTTTGAAACACAATGTACATCACATTAATATAAACGTGAAATACATATTGAACATCAATTTAACATGTTTAAAAAAATGTGTGAAAATACACACTTTCCTTAATCATCACATCACATTATTCAAGGAATGTCTTATTTTTCGATTTCATGATGTGATCAATCGATTGGCTTGCGTGATAATTTGCATAAACGCTGAACGCGTTTATGCATAAAATTATCATGCAAGCAAATCGATTGATCATTGTCATGAAACTGAAAAATAAGACAGTTTTTCCTTATATTTACATGCTATTGATTCTGCAAATCCATGTGCTAGTACATTGTAGTCCCCTTCTTGTCTTCATTTGTCCCGCCCTGCACGTGATTTTTTTTAACCGCGCCTATCAATGAACCAGTACATTGATGGAGAAATAAAGTACATTGACAATTTGTAATTTTATCTCGAACAAAGATGTTGGAAATGTAAATATTCATGTATCAAATTATGAGGCTTAAGTTTTATGTTTCCAATGAACGAGTTTTCATTTCCATCATCATGCACTACACCAGCTGGTGCAGAAAGCATTAACACTTCCCACTCCTCCTCAGAAACAAGAGAATAACACCTTAATCCCAGGTGTTAATGATTACATCATATTGCCATTATTTACGAGATTAAAAAGATGATTGGACATTTATTGTGTTCATCATTGTGTCATTAATCAAGCGGTCACTGTTTGCATTCTGAATAGGAATGAATTAATATTTTTTCTTTAAAAATCTTCATTTATTCTCTTAGCATGTAAATTACTGAAATTTTCAATCTAAAGATGTAATTTTTTTAATCAGATTTAACTTAATAAAAAATGAGATTACACTTCCCTGTGTTAAGATTTTGCTGTTTAATTTGAAGTGTATATACTCCTAGATTGGTGCCAGACAACTCACCGAAAGACAGGTCACCGACAAAAGTGAAATTATACAATTCACCGACAATAGTGTCTGTGTTAATTGTTAATGAATAGATGTCTGTTAATATTCAGGATATAATAAACATAATCAAAGATGTATCAAAAAACATGTATTCTTTGTCTTTTTTGTATATCCATCATTGTTATTGCATATTGAAAATAGGTCATCAATGGTGAAAATGAATAAAAACGTTTATTCACATACACGATTTTCTCTAAATATTTGCTAAATTTCGATGTTTTATATATTCAGTGGATGATGTGTTTTCCATGTCGGTGACTTGTCGTTCGGCGAGTTTTATAGTGTCGGTAGCTTTCGGTGAGTTACTTAGATGTATTGTAAAATAATCAAAATGGCTTTTTTTGCTATCTTATAAGTAGATTTACGCGGTAGTTACTTAAATGAAAAAAAATGGCTGATAGACAGACTTTTCTTAAAAACCCGGACCTGGAACATAATACTAGTCTGACTTACTAATGACTAATTCATTTACTTGCTATTTTTAAAATATTGATTTTTCACAAAAGAAATCCTAAATGTCTACCAATTAGCATACATATGTAGCACTTAACACATTCTGAAAAATCACTAATAAACAGATCATTCTCAATCAGAATGATACTGATTCTTAACAAGAAGCCTTGGGGCCATATCTTTGGTTAAGGAAAGCAGAAACCAGATCAATACTGAAAAGTTAAAATAATAAAAAATTGTCTAACTTTGATTCCCCATTTGTGGCACCACCCTAGCCCTGGGGATCATGAATTGAACAAATTTGAATTTACACTAATATGTGATGAAACTTTCACATAAGATACAACTTTTCTTGTCCAGTTCTTTTTGATGATTTTTGAAATACACCATGATTAAAATTTACACACAATTCTTAATGATCTCCACTAGAAAGGAGGCTTGACCCTTAATTTAAACAAATTTCATTAACCTTCAGAATGCTTTGAGGCAATGTTGGTTAAAACTTGTCCTGTGTTTTTTGAGGAGAAGAAGAAAATGTGAAAAGTTAATGACAAAGATAACAACAAGGGCAAAAATGATGACAACAGATACATTTGATCAGAAGAGCTCACTTGAGCTTTCCACTAAAATATCTTTGAGTTAAAAAATGTTTGACCTTGACATCTTCACTTTTCTTGATGCAGTTATGCATGTCTTGTTCCCTTGGTAACAAGGAAGGAATCAACAGATGCTGCTGGTCAAACTCAAGGGCAAGTTCAAATTTGGACAGAAGCCCGCAAATGTAATGCTCAATGTTCTCTGGCTGGAAAGAGGACTGTTTAAACAGAACATGCAGATTGGTGGCCTTCATCACACCTAAAAAATTAGATATTGTCATTTATTTAGTATTGTGCAGGTTCCATCCATTGACCTAGAAGTTGATGTAACAAGGGATTAACAGTTTTACTCTAAAATCAACATTTCAAAAATTCTATGGCTGATACAATGATTTTGTAAAGTTGAATGCAGACTGACATTTTTAAACAAATTTGTAGGCCATTATTTACACACTGAATAGTCTACAGATTTTTCCATTTTGCCGATCATGACCAAGAGCACACAGTTGGTGTGACTGGACCAAAGTGGATGCTTATTCTTCCATGGCACCTCATCCTACCTCTGATATTTTCAGAGGTCTGTGTATGTACTGCTCCCAATTTGTATAGTTTTAAGGGACTTTTGGGCTATTTTACTGTTTGTTACACATATTTCATTTTAATTACCAAAAAAGTTGAAAAACCTTTATTCATTTTAGTGATGAAATGCACAAAAACTATCATGAGCTTTACATTGAACAATTTTTATGTGCCATATCCTGGAAGTTTTATTCTCTAAAAGTTAACACTCATTTTGAAAACATACACTACCACAGGGTCTTGCATATTTCACATGTACATTACCTGTGACAAGACCTTTCTAAATATAATATATTGGTTTTTGACCCCATGTTTTGAAGTTTAACCTACTTTTAAAAAAATTTAACATTAATTTAAATTGCTCATAACTTTTCAAATAGAAAAGGAAGGATTTTCATACTACATATGTATATTACCTTTGACAAGACCTTTCTAAATATACTAAGATATCAAGAGAGAGGAGATGTGGAACATTGTCATCAAAGTACTCATTCTTTCCAATTGTAACACATGTAAGTATTTGCTGCATAATTTAAAAAAAATGATAACACAAATCCTATTCATTTCCTATTATTTCCTTGTATGTGAAAAACTTAAGCTTGATGGTTAATCCCCTAAATCCTGAGTTAATTTATATCCTACTGACGTTAGTATTTGAGGATCACATGCAAAGAAAATGTCATCCAGATATCAAATGTCAGATTAACTTATTCTAAATGATGTTATTATAATTACCTGGTATAGCAATTAACATCTACACACCTTTATAATAGCATATAAGCAGAATTTTTAGCGAGGATTTAATTTTGGCATTATTAGCGAGGGTGCAGAGATCGCTAAAATTGAATATCGCTAAAAATTAATTGTGTTTTAGTTGTAAATAGTTTCTTTAGTGAGCATTTTAAAATCGCTAATATTTCTTCTCACTAAAAATAAAATACCCAATTTTAAGAACAAATCGCTAAATTTGCGTCTCGCTAAAATTTCCACTTATACGGTATGAGTTATATATATAATTGTGGGTTTGCTTTTATTGTAAAATTTATACAAATAATCTGAATAAATATAACCAAAACAAATTAGTATAAAAACAAGAGGACCATGGGCCATAATGCTCACCTGAGTAACTTTGGCCATATTGTTTTTCACCAGATTCTCCCCCTTGTAATACTATGTACCTATTATGGCCCTACTCTATGCCCAGGGGTCATGATTTGAACAATTTCGGATCTACACTAACCCAGCATGCTTCCACATAATTTTCAGCTTTTCTGGCCTAGAAGTTCATGAGAAGAAGATTTTTAAAGATTTTCCTATATATATTTTCAATGTAAAAATTGGGTTCCCTTTTGTGCCTCCTATCCTTGGGGGTCTAGATTTGAACAATGTTGTATCTACACTACCCCAGGATGCTTCCACATAAATTTCAGCTTTCCTGGACCTGTAGTTTTTGAGAAGATTTTTTAATGATCCCACCCTATTTTTGTCTTTTCTTGATTATCTCCTCTTGGAAGGAGGCTTGGTCCTTCATTTTAACAATTTAAACTCCCTTTTACCTAAGGATGCTTTGTACAAAGTTTGGTTAAATTTGGCCCAGTGGTTCTTGAGAAGAAGTTGAAAAATGTGAATAGATTACAGATGGATAGACAGCTAGATGGATGGACGACAAGCATTGGCTGGTCAGAAAAGCTCACTTGATCAGCACAGGTGAGCTAATGATGGTATTCAAACATACTTGTTATAGCCATTTCTTATCCTTAACTCCTACACTACTGGATAATATTTTGGATATGGATACTGTAAGATTTAAAGAATATTTATTACATAGTACTATTGTACATCTCCTGTTTTAGTTTTCAGTCAGTCAGACGGATATTTGAGGTTCCCCATAGCAAAACCTGGACACTACCTTTCTTTCTATAATATTGGAGACCCACCTCTTATCTAGAACTCTTGTTATATCACTGAATAAAATCTAATGAGACTTTCACAGACTCTTTATGGCATATTGCCATAGTGCAATGCCTGCTTTTATATTTCAGACAGACTAATATTTTGGGTTTCCAAAGAAATCACAAGGGAGCAGGGAGTAGCATTTAGTGAGCTCAGTGCTCATAGTGCCCCTAGTTTTGACTAATACACCTATGAAGGATAGTCAAAGTGCCCCTAGTTTTGATTGATACACCTATGAAGGAAAGTCACAGTGCCCCTAGCTTTGATTGATACACCTATGAAGGATAGTCACAGTGCCCTAGCTTTGACTGATATACAAATGAAGGAAAGTCACAGTGCCCCTAGCTTTGATTGATACACCTATGAAGGAGAGTCAAAGTGCCCCTAGTTTTGACTGATACACCAATGAAGGATAGTCAAAGTGCCCTAGTTTTGACTGATACACCTATGAAGGATAGTCACAATGCCCCTAGTTTTGACTGATACACCTATGAAGGATAGTCACAATGCCCCTAGTTTTGACTGATACACCCATAAAGGATAGTCACAGTGCCCCTAGTTTTGACTGATACACCTATGAAGGATAGTCACAATGCTCCTAGTTTTGACTGATATACAAATGAAGGATAGTCACAGTGCCCTTAGTTTTGACTGATACACCTATAATGGATAGTCACAATGCCCCTAGTTTTGACTGATACACCTATGAAGGACAGTCACAGTGCCCCTAGTTTTGATTGATACACAGATGAAGGATAGCTAAAGTGCTCCTAGTTTTGAATGATACACATATGAAGGATAGTAACTTTGCCCCTTGTTTTGATTGATACACAAAGATAGTCACCATTTTGTGTGAAGTTGTTGACCTGGTCTACTGTGACGACTCGAGCCAGCTGGTCACAGAGCCACTGGGGGTTCAGGAAATACCGATCCTTTAACGTCAGGTCTTCATAATGGAACAGTATACCTAAAACAGAGGAATAGTTGAGTTTATTTCATTCTTTATTTACAGCAAAACTTAGGAAAGATTTTTAAAGAAATAATCATTCATTCTAAAATAAAATGTCTGACTGTTTTTTCAAAACCATTTGGTAGAGATAAAACTTAAATTTTTGTGAAAAAAAAAATCATAGAATTATTCATACATCATTTTAACTTTGCTAAAGTAAAAAAAAAAATGTCTCAAAAACTGGAAAAAATCCTATTGCATGGCTAAGTAATTTTGACTTTACCATTTTCATGTAGGAATCGTGTGGCTTGTTCCACATCCTCTGGGTCTCTGAATAAGGTGCCTGACCTCTCCATCATTTTATTCATTGTCTTTAACCTGAAATTCATAAGGTAAATCAGACAGACATAGCAACTTTATCTCCCCTTAATTTAGTTAAATTCAATAGTACAGTGGATCTTTCAATCTTAACTTTATACCCTCCCCCAATCTTAACTTTACCCTCCCCCAAGGAAGGATGGTCAATAAAGGCATGCATTCAATTAAGTATCCAGAGATGCATCAGAATAGCAAGTTTGGAGTGAAAAAAAAAATGAAAATGGATTTATATGCTGTCTCAGCATAAGTGGAGAATTTTTGAGAGCCAAAATAAACTTGTCTTGAAATAGACCTTGTTCCTTTATTTAAATTCACCCCACAAATACTTTCTGTCAAAATTGGTGGTTACTTATATGTGTAATAGAGACCCTTGAGATATATTTGGGTACATTATTGTAATTTTCCCACATTTAAAATAAATGTATTATAGAAGAAATTCAACACAAAAAAACCGTTGGCATAGTGATCTTAAATAAATAATACATGTACAATGGATTCACAGAAAAGTTTCAGAAATCACATGCAAAGTCCATGTTCCAATGGCATTAAAACATAGACATAAAAAGCTCTCAAAATCCTTTCCCATCCATAATTCCCAGAAATTTAGAAGTACTTACCTAATGAACCTTTACTTTCATAAAAAGAACTCATGTTCAAATGACATGTTTTAGTATTCAATTTGATTATATTGATTTCACACTTTAGGATTTATGTTACTAAAGAAGAAATATATATAGGGGAGTATATCTCTCTACAGAATAAGAGTAATTTCACTCTTTGGGGACACTTGTCATGAGACATAAGATGCTACTCCTTGAATCGCCAAAAAGTTGTGAAAAAAAATTTAGCTTGGATGGGAGCCCTGCCTGAGATAGTTCTGCTACCCAATGGATATCTCACTCTGTGCTCTTAAACACAAGTGTGTATACAGGTTCAGAACCTCATCTGTTTCATCTTATTTTTTTAAATCTTCTTATTACATTAATAGTAATTTCTAGACAATAGATGCCTGAAAATTAAATCAGTATTTTTATTTTCAATTAGCGATAAGAAATCATCAAATTAATCAAAGACATAATGCTATACGACATACAATGTTAACTGTACTTGTATGTAATTATGAAGATTTTACCATAATTTCTGTTATCATATGACTTACATGTACAAGGGTTGTCCGGTAAAATCATGGACAAGGCGTTTTTCTGAAAAAATAATGGGCGCACTAAGCTGAAATTTTCAGTAAATATTTATTTATCATATTTCAGTGCAACATATTTTTTTTGATAAAATGTTGACAAAAATAAAGATTTTATTAAGCTTGAATGAGCACAGGGTAGGGCCCTACAGCGCACGGTCAGAAAACCAAGGTTTTATTAGAGTATACACAAGTATTAAATCGAAATAAAAGTTTAAAATAGATAAGATTGGGGTAAAAATTATTCTTATTCGATTCCACAATATATTTTGTTCCCTTTTCAAAAATTTCAAGACTTTCAGTTTATTTTTGGCAGTTTTCTGAGCATTCGAAATGGGAAAGTGGTAAACACAACACACGAGAAATGGCGACGTTTGATACGTTACGGCGCACCGGAGAGCAGTTCAGGTTGTTTTAGATATTGTAATGACACCTTGAGAGACTTGAAATGAATACAGAAGAAAAAAAATATGTAAAAATATCACCAGATCTTTAGTCCTCATATGAGATGGGAGTTTTCATAGTGAAGTCTTTTTTAATCGAGTCCCCAGGTAGTACAAAACATATGGATAAACTGCTATGTGTAATAGCAAAAGACACTGCCACTGTCCAACGTCGATATGAGATTGTCCGTTAGTTAAATAATGGTGAGAATATGTCCGTAGCTTACTACTAAATCTTCAGAAGAGCGCATGTTTGTGCCAGATTGGTTTCGAAACTGTTTATGGAGACTCAAGTATGTGCATAAATGAAAATCCCAAATTTAAGTGCGACTTATTCAACTTTACATGTATTTTTAGCAAAGATAAAACGTGACGCTGTTTTAGACACTTTGACGTTATCATCCGTGCGCCGTAAGGCGGTACAATGCATAACAAAAAATCTCATAATTTGTTTATTTTTGCATATATCTATTTGGAATTTGCTATGTATATTCATAAAATATGTACTAAAGAGTAGTGAAAATTTCACAATGCAGTGAAGATTATTTTTTACACTACTTCTCCACAATTTTACAGGACAACCCTCGTACATTTATGAAGAAAAGTCCATTTCTAATAAGACATACAAGTGCCCCAAGGGCCTGAAATTACACTTTTTATCATAAATATTACAACCTTTCTCTTCTAGTTTAAGCATATTAGTATCATATATATTAAGATAGAGCCTCAAAATTCCAAAAGTAGGTCAGTATGTCCTATGTTTTGGTTAATACCCTAAGATTCCAAAATACATCCACTAAGCCCCTTATTGTCTTAAATGATGATGCATTAATTGACAAAAGATGCATTAATTGACAAAATTTATTATTCTAAGCCATGAGTTTACGTGTATGAAGATTAGTCCATTTCTAATAAGACTTGTAATATGGGCTTACATGTATGAAGATTAGTCTATTTCATAAGACAAATAACATGGTTTATTTGTATGAAGAGTTGCTACAAGACAGTCACTTACATGTATGAGGACTTGTCCAATACTGGATCCTTCTTTTCTCTGATTCGCTCCTCTGCTAGCTCTTGCACTATATCCTTCAGAATTAAGTATTTCTTTGGGATTTTGTGCTGTAGCAGTTTTTCTTTGTTCCTCCCTAAAGAAAACATAGGTAATCAGAGATTACAGAGTTTACCTCAATGAATGGTGTCTTTAAGTAAGGCAGTCACAAAATTAACCAACATTCTAAAAGTGTACATCCAAAAATGCAAAATTTATGCAAATTTTGATCTGAAAGGGCTTGCAGTTACTTTACAGCTATCCAAAAACTTCAAACTAGTCACCAGTCAAGAAAATGTAATTCAAATCCAGCATCTGAAGCAAGTTTGAAAGTTTTCAGCCCTTGATGAATCATTTGTGCAAGTTCGGTTAATATAGGACTTACAGTTTCTTGGTGATAGTCCTCCATCCATAACTTTTACCTTGTCCATTATATGGAAAATGTATGTCGAATTCAGCTTCCAAAGCAAGTCCATTAGTATGCATCCTTATATGTATCATCCATGCATGTTTGCTCAACATAGGGCTCATAGTTACTTGGAAATGAAACCTGCATAAAATACTAACCTTTACACTCATTCAGAAAATGTAGCTCAGATTCAGCATTGTAATATGCCTCAAAGTATGCATCCTTAGATGTATCATCCATGCAAATTTGATCTTTAGAGGGCTCATAGTTACTTGGAAATGAAACCTGCACCAAAAACATTAACCTGTTCACTCATCCAGAAAATGTAGGTCAGATTCAGCATCTGAAGCAAGCCTGGTAGTGATCATTCTTCGAAGTATCATCCATGCAAGTTTGGTCAACATAGGACTTGTAGTTACTTGGAAATGAGACCTACAGCAAAAACTGTATAAAAGATGTTAACTTGCTCCAAAAACATTAACCTGGTCATTCCTTTGCTGAAATTGCAGCATCTGTAACTTTGACTGGTACAATGAAACACACTAGAAGCATCTTCCATGCATGTCTAATCAATATAGGGCATAGAAGTAGTTAAAAAGAAAACTGCTCCAAACTAGAACTGTCCAAATGGGACAAAATACCCCCGCTGGGTTTTTTTCAGAAGTAAGTTTTTCCATAATAAAGATATGTATCACACATGAATTTTGAAATTTTTCATCCAGTGACCTTGAACTTCCCTTAGGTCATGGGCAATCCTTGTGTAGAATGAGAACCTACCAAGTTTATCCATAAAAAAGATGTAGACCGGACACAAATTCTGAAAATTTTCTTCCAGTGACCTTAAACTTCCCCAAATGACCTTGGGTCAAGGTCATGACACACCCTTGGGTCATGGACAATCTTTGCGTGAAATGAGAACCTACCAAGTTTATCCATAAGAAAGATATGGACCGGACACGAATTATGAACTTTTTCTTTCAGTGACCTTAAACTTGCACATATGACCTTGGGTCAAGTTCATGACACACCCTTAGGTCATGAGAAATCCTTCTGTGAAATAGAAACTTACCAAGTTTATCCATAAAAAAGATGTTGACCAAACACGAATTATTAAATTTTTCTTCCAGTGACCTTAAACTTCCCCAAATGACCTTGGGTCAAGGTCATGACACACCCTTGGGTCAAGGGCAATCTTTGTGTGAAATGAGAACTTACCAAGTTTATCCATAAGAAAGATATGGACCGGACACGAATTATGAACTTTTCTTCCAGTGACCTTGAACTTCCCCAAATGACCTTGGGTCAAGGTCATGACACACCCTTAGGTCATGGGCAATCTTTGTGTGGAGTAGTAGATTCTAATGTCCCTCCGTAAGAAAGATATGGACCGGACACGTTTGCACAGACAGACGGACAGCTAGACAGACAGACAGACGGACAGACGGACAAGGTGATTCCTATATACCCCCCCAAACTTCGTTTGCGGGGGGTATAAAAACTTAACCTTAACCTGGGATGCCAATGCATATCATTGCATATAAGGGTATCACTTAAGCTCCCCCAACTTCATTGAGGTGAGCTAAAAATTAGAGAAGGGATGATTAACCTAAACCTTGGAAGTGGGGGTGAATTTCACTGAATCCATTTTGAAGTGGGATAAGTGTGTATGCCAATATAATCAGGGGAAATGTCTGCTAAATTTTCTTGAGAAAGAAAAAAGAATTTCAAATATACAATTTCAAAATATGACAATTTAATCTCTAATTCTGGGGCCTGAACCCATAGGAGCATGAATTTCACAATTTTGATTAAAGATTGAGTACTCAGTCTTGCAAACTGTTAATCAGCTAGATGCTCAAATCTTATGCTTGAGGCATAATGACAGACAAAACAATCAGCAAATTAACAATAAGTTATGTAAATGACTCAGGTGACCTTGTAAGAAAGTGTAGGCATTTTCCCCAAACATATCATCTGTGTGCATTCTTTTCTACCACATCCCTATTAAGCAGCTGATATCATTTCATTAACAAAAACCTGTCCTTTGAAAGAGGACTCTTGACAAGGGATGTAAACTTCATGGGATGTAAAGTCTCAAGAACTTGTTATTAATGTAAAAATTAAACATTTCTTCCATATGGCATCCTTACTTCTTAGGAAGTCACTCCTATTCATTGAGTACTTACTCAATATCAAATAGGGAATGTACATAGGAAATGCAAAAAACCCATAGATTTTCATAAAAGAAGGTGGGCATATTTGGGCTACATTACATTTTTGGTCCCATGCTGAAAGTGGGGGATGTTAATTTTGGGCTGTCTGTCCAACCATCTGTCTAGCTGTCTGTCTATCTGTCTGTAGTTCTGTCTGTCTTAATGCTTTCATTTTGACACAATATCTTGAGAAGTCTTTGAGCTTTTGCAATGAAATTTTAACAATAACTTCCTATTGCCTAAGAAAGATTTGAGGTCAAAAGGTCAAAGTCAAAAATTAAAAAATTCTCTGTCTATACAATTAAGTTTCTATGTGATATCTCCAAAAGCCTTTGAGCTTTTGCAATGAAATTTTATACAACAATTCCCTATGGCCTAAGGAAGACCCTATTTATTTTGAGGTCAAAGGTCAATGCCATAAATTCATACATTCTTTGTGTATGCAAAACTTCATTTCTGGGTGATATCTCAAGAGATTTTTGAGTTTTTGAAATTAAATTTTATACCATAACTCCCTATGGCCCCTCCCACACTTCTTAAAGTGCCCCTACCCCCGAAAGAGGTTAGCACATTCTCTTCTTTTTTTTCCTTTAGCAGGGGACACAGATTCTCTGAATCAGCTTGTTAAGTAAACTTGTATATCAAATAGAGTGACTTTGTTGCATTTTTTGGTTTATCATGTATGAAAAAGGGAGCTCAATATAAAATTTCATCTATGAGAAAGGGAGCTCTACATCAAAATAGATTAAATAATATGTCTAAAAAAGAAGTGCAGTCGTTCACATTTATATAATTCAGATGTTGTTTTCCTGGTTAAGGTGGTATTGACAACAGTTTGCTATTGTTTTTGTACTTACTTCAATATTTGTTATATACTTCATAAAAACTTGTTGATTTTCATATTTACCATTTAAGGGATGTAAAAACATTTAAAATATCCTTAAATACACCTAAAATTGTGTAAATTAAGTTTACAAACTAAGATTGTATAACAAAATATTGAGAAATCATGTATTATAGAAATAACTTCTACATTTATATACAGGTAAAGGAAAATGCTTTTCAAAATCAATGCAGTATCTCTCTTCTTTAAAACCATCATTACAAAGGCCAAGCTTAAAACAAGAGGCCCAGGGGCCACATCGCTCACCTGAGCAAATCAGAATCAGATCAGAACTGAAAAGTTAACTGAAGGGGGGGGGGGGGGGGCTTGAATTTTAATACTTCTTGAGAATGCCTTCATATTAATACAGCATACGGCTTTGCTGTTCTTGATAAAAAGATTTTTTAAAAACATTTTCTTCCTATATATTACTTCATAATAATTTAAATTTGTTTCCCCATTGTTTCCTTCCCTACCCCAATGGGCCATGATTTGGAACAAATTTAAATCCTCAATACATGAGGATGCTTATATGTCAATATGACTAAACATAGCTTTTCTGTTCTTGGGATTTTTCCCTATATTTTTCTGTGAATCTTTGATCCACCATTGTGGCCCCACCCTACCTTTGGGGGTTATGATTTTAACAAATTTAATTCTACACTACCTGAAAATGCTTCCATATAAATACTACATAGTATCAATACTCATGAGTTTGCTAATTTTGAGAAGAAGATTTAAAAAAAAAAAAATTTTAATGCAAAACTTGAATCCCCCATTGTGACCCCACCCTATCCCTGGGGGTTATGATTTGAATAAACTAGAATCTACACTACCTGAGGATGATTCCATATAAATATCATTAATCATGGATTTGAAGTACTTGAGAAGAAGATTTTAAGATTTTCCTCTATATTCCTGTGTAAAACTTTGATCGGCCATTGTGGCCCCACCCTAGCCCCTGGGGTCATGATTTGAACAAATTTGAATCTACACTACCTGAGGATGCTTCCACATGAGTTTCATCTTTCCTGGTCAAGTGGTTCTTGAGAAGAGGATTTAAAAAAAAAATTCCTAGATATTCCTATGTAAAACTTTGATCGGCCATTGTGGCCCCACCCTACCCCCGGGGGTCATGATTTGAACAAATTTGAATCTATACTGCCTGAGGATGCTTCCACTGAGTTTCATCTTTCCTGGCCAAGTGGTTCTTGAGAAGAAGATTTTTAAAGATTTTCCTTACATATTGCTATGTAAAACTTTGATTGGCCATTGTGGCCCCACCCAACCCCCGGGGGTCATGATTTGAACAAATTTGAATCTATACTGCCTGAGGATGCTGCCACTGAGTTTCATCTTTCCTGGCCCAGTGGTTCTTGAGAAGAAAATTTTTTTTAAATGCTAGAAATTTTTCACTATTTCATAATTATCTCCCCTTGGAAGAGGGCGTGGCCCTTCATTTGAATAAACTTGAATCCCCTTCAACTAAGGATACTTTGTGGCAAGTTTGGTTGAAATTGGCCAAGTGGTTCTTGAGAAGAAGATGAAAATGTGAAAAGTTTACGACGACTACAGACGACGGACAAATTTTGATCAGAAAAGCTCACTTGAGCCTTCGGCTCAGGTGTGCTAAAAAGTCTTTGTTTGCAGTTGCCGATTTATAATTTTTAGACTGGGTAGGTAGGTAGGCATTCTTTTTTTTTTTGAAAAAATTGTTTTCAATTTTTCTTTTTTAGATTAGATAACAAATAATAGAGTTTTTCATAGGCCTACTAAATATGAATATAAAGTTCCAATCTTATAAACCACTGATTAATAGAAATATCAAGAATTGAAATTGAAACAGTTTCAACATCCTGAAAAATTGAAAAAAAAAATAATATTACAAAATCGCTAAAAAAAAAGTTTGGGTCGGGTGCATTTTCAGTGGGTTGGTCGGCAACTGCAAACATTCAAATTTTTATTTTAGGCCCCACCTTAACAATTTTTTTTTTCAAATTTGAGCTAAAAACTTGCCAATGCCTTTGACAGTTTGCCTTGATATCCTACTGATAATTAACTTACTGGGATGTTTAAGCTGGAACACTCTGTTGTAGATGAAGTTGACGAGATCTCTGACATTTTCCCCGGTTTTACAGCTGACATTTATCTGACCAATTACGACCGGTAGGCCACATTTGTCTGGTTCCTCCACTCGTATGAACTGCCTGTCAATGATCTCCTTCATATCCTCCTCAAACGAGGCCGGGAAGTTGTTACGAGTTCTCCTGGCAATCAGAATGTCTCGATGTGTCCCTATTATAATCACTGGAGATCCGGGAGCTCTAGCCTGGTAAATATACAATTATAAACTACTAAACATGCTAAAAGGTAAAAAATAATTGTTTAGCATTTTGAAATAAGAAAGAGGACCTGCTTTTTAACCGTATCCTTAATTATTTGAAAACCTTATCCAAAACTACAGCATCTAAGGTCAATTATAATTTATCACTGTAACAACATTCATACAATTACCGGGTAACCTCTGATATTAATTTCAAATATTTTTCCTGATGATTGGTAGTTATTATTTTAAAATTTATGACATTAAGTCTGAGACTACAGAGCACTATGTTTATTTAACCCCTGACCTATATATTGTATTTGACCCCTGACCTGTATGCTGACAAGCCATTGCCATATTGTCTGAATGCCTTGTTCTCCATCAATTAACTTCCACATAACCAGATACAGAGATCTCGGTGACAAAAAGTACTGATGTGTTGCATAGTACTCTTTCTGCAATAAAAAATACAATAAGCAATTTATATTTTTTTTAAGCTTTATTGGAAATATAGCAAATGGGGTATAAATTTCTACATTTTTTTTCTCTCTCTCTCTCCTTCTCTCCCTCTAGGAGTTTGAATATGGGTATGGTACCTTAAAGGGATGTCAAAATGAAATTAATAAGATTTCTCTGGTAGATATTGTGAAGACACACAAACATTAACTTTGCTAAAATCGGAAAATGACAGACCTACCAAACATGCTCTAGGTGATTCATATTGAAACCATGCATGTTTAAGAATGCAATGTACCCGGTAATTGCATTTTTTCACAAGAAGTAAGTACACTCATGACTGGACATCAAATGATGAGATATTCAACAGGTCAATTGAAGTGAAATCTAGGTCAAAACAGTCATAACAATGGAAGATAGATGTTTGTTTTGAACATTTTTTTTTGTGTGTAAAATTAAGTACGAGTGACATTATTTTGTTCAATATATATTGCAACAAAAGTTTTCTTGAGAAAGCAGATACAAATGGGCTGAGTCTGACTATGTATTCCGGCGATCAAAAATGCCTGATCCTGATGAAATATTGATATTCAAGAAATCTTTGGACCCACACCTTCGATATTTATATGGGTTTTCCCAAAAAGAGTTTTTAAAAAAATTCATATTTGAGCAAATAAACAAGAGTTAAGATATTGGAGATTTATTTTATTTCGAAAGAAATAAGCATTATATAAAACTTCAGTATACAGCCTTTTTTAGGACAGTAATTTTGTAATTTTTTTAATACTGTTTTGGTCTCATCAAAATAATGCATGTGTTGAGCAACAAACTTTTTTGATATGTATTTTGAAATAGTTTTCATAAAATTTTTAATAATTTCATCTCTTTGCTTGATATTGGCATTTAAAATCTCACAAAAAGCATCTTTTTTCTGCCTTGCTTCTTTCATTGTGCTCAGGAAGGGCTTCAACAAATGTAAAAATAAGATGGCAAGGTTTGCCTACCAAGCTGTATCATTTACTTATTGAATCCTTTGATAAAACAATCATTGCTGTTTTCTCTGTTTATATCATGATTAGCCATATTAAGGTGTGGTGAATATTGTACTCCTCAGGGGGCTAAATCATGGTATTAATGATGAGAAAAAAAGCAATAACTGCATGCACTGTACAGACAATATAAAGGATTTTTAAAAGTAGCAAGTGACGTCAGTCAGCCATGCCTAGGAGAAAGGGCTTATCACTGCAGAATAAAATACAAGTCATTGTAAATATCAGGCTTCATGAGAATATGAATTGTAATGGAGCCAGAAATGTAAATAAGGTAAAGAGTGGGTGGTGACCAGATTAATCAACATTTACAAGTCTACCTGGGTAACCACCACATTGTCCAGGGGGGTCTAAAACATCTATGTAACAGAAGCTGAGATTAAATTTTCCATAATCCATAATTATCTCCCCTAGAAACAGGGTGTGGGCTTCATTTTGATGAAATTAAATTCCTTTTACCAAAGGATGCTTTGTGGCAAGTTTGGTTGATATTAGCTCTGTGGTTTACGAGAAGAAGTCATATTTCTGAGAAGTTTTCAAACAGCATCTGATGACACGGTAGCTCAGATGGAGGCCAGACACTCCTCAATCAGATAACCAGAAGTCTCTGTCGAGACTGAAGCTCTACTGGTTTGTACTTATAGCAAAGGAAGAGAAAAGTACTTAAGCAGTTGGAAATTGAAACTTTTCAACAGCAATAAATAGAATAATGATCCTTGATTAAGTCTCTTTATGTTCTTAGTGCAGTCTACTTGCATGCCACATTTATATTATAATCAAACTAAAATTGTATTTGAGTAGCATTAGCATTTTGAAAAAATTTCACAGAAATTTCTATTTTTAGTAACCACGGCAACACCGTTCATCGAAATCAAAAACCGATACACAGAATTGTGTATCTTAGTGTAGTCTACTTGTGTGCCAAGTTATATTGAAATCAGACTAAAACTGTAGGAGGAGTAGCATTGTGAAAGAATTTCACAGAAATTTCTGTATTAAGTAACCAAGGCAACACCGTTCATCGATATCAAAAACCGATAAACAGAATTATGTATCTTAGTGTAGTCTACTTTTGTGCCAAGTTATACTGAAATCAGACTAAAACTGTAGGAGGAGTAGCATTTTGAAAGAATTTCACAGAAATTTCTATTTTTAGTAACCACGGCAACACCGTTCAACGAAATCAAAAACCGATACACAGAATTGTGTATCTTAGTGTAGTCTACTTGTGTGCCAAGTTATATTGAAATCAGACTAAAACTGTAGGAGGAGTAGCATTTTGAAAGAATTTCACAGAAATTTCTATTTTTAGTAACCACGGCAACACCGTTCATTGAAATCAAAAACCGATACACAGAATTATGTATCTTAGTGTAGTCTACTTGTGTGCCAAGTTATATTGAAATCAGACTAAAACTGTAGGAGGAGTAGCATTTTGAAAGAATTTCACAGAAATTTCTATTTTTAGTAACCACGGCAACACCGTTCATCGAAATCAAAAACCGATAAACAGAATTATGTATCTTAGTGTAGTCTACTTTTGTGCCAAGTTATATTGAAATCAGACTAAAACTGTAGGAGGAGTAGCATTTTGAAAGAATTTCACAGAAATTTCTATTTTTAGTAACCACAGCAACACCGTTCAACGAAATCAAAAACCGATACACAGAATTGTGTATCTTTGTGTAGTCTACTTGTGTGCCAAGTTATATTGAAATCAGACTAAAACTGTAGGAGGAGTAGCATTTTGAAAGAATTTCACAGAAATTTCTATTTTTAGTAACCACGGCAACACCGTTCATCGAAATCAAAAACCGATACACAGAATTATGTATCTTAGTGTAGTCTACTTGTGTGCCAAGTTATATTGAAATCAGACCAAAACTGTAGGAGGAGTAGCATTTTGAAAAATTGTTTACAGACAGACAGACGGACAGACAGACAGACAGACAGACAGACAGACGGACGGACGACGGACGCATTACTATCGCATAAGCTCTTCTGGTCTCTGACCAGTAGAGCTAAAAAACTTCAGGATATTGCAGGATTCAAGATATCAGGGTAAAAATACAGCAGGCATATTTTGAAATATCTTTATCCACGTTGTTCTCAAGGAATAACTTACCTGTCCACCAAAGTCCCAGGTGCGGAATGTGACGGGCCCCTTTTGCCATTTTTCTCCAATAACAATTTCGTTGATGTCTATGCCTACTGTGGAGAGAGTGCCTCCATCTTGTCGAATTCCTGTAGCTGATTGGTCAATCCTCTGACTGAAATGCTGAAGATAGTCATCATAAATTACACCCATTGTTATAAGAATTCTTATCAATTTTAAATGCATGCATGCTTAAATATATATTTTGAAATCAGATCAAAACTTTAAGAGTGGCATTTTGTTTACAGATAGCAAGTTGACGGACAGATAGACAGCTAGATGGATGGACAGACATTGGACATTGGATTTCCTCATTATATCTTCTTTTTTGAACTGAATTACACATGAAAAAAGTAAGGTCAAGGTCAAAGGAAAGGTCAAGGTCATTGATATTGATAAAGTAAAATAACTATTAAGGTACTAATTTATAGATCACTATATTTTTGCAACATTTATTTTCAATGGATTGTTGTTTGGTATTCATAATACTAGATTATTGTTTGGTATTTATAAGCAGAAAAATTTTCAGGAAATTTGGTTATTGCTCTATACAATCTTGAATAGTAGAATTTTAAGCTAGAATGAAATTTTTGGAAATAAACGATCTCGCATAATTGCGCAAAATTGAATTCTCAGGAATAAAACTGATTTCAGAATACGTTTTTTTTAAGTTTCTGAAACTGAGCTAAACACAAATTTAAGGAAAATGAAAAGAAAAAGGCAAAGATCAAAGGAAAAAAATTAAGGTAAAAAAAATGTTGATGCTGCCGAATAACCCATATTTATGTATTAGCATATGAAGTTTGATTTAAAAAATATACCTTCACTCAGATCACTTTCTTTGAAAATTAGTTTAACACGGATTTAAGAAAGTGGGGTCAAGGTCAAAGAAAAGTCAAAATTAAAAAAATTTTCCTGTGGTTGAAAGGTTAAATAAGTATCAGTCTATATATTTTTAATAAAAAATAGCTTGAATACATGTTCATGAAGCTTGAATACATGTACATGAAGATTGAATACATGTAAATGAAGTTGTTTAAACTGAGCTAAATGCACAGTGACATGGACAAACAGACAGACAGACAGAAAAATGAAAAAAAAGGACAAAAAGGATGGAAAGATGAACATAACAAATACTATATATCCTAGCCATATTTATGGTGGGGTAAAAAAATCGTTCTTTTAATAAAATTAAATGCTTATAGTTTTGTTAGTCTTTTCATCAGAAAGGTTTGTTATGTGCAGGGTAATCATAATAACAAATTTTTATAGCCGAATAAAACTCTCAAAAATACATATTGCTTAATGCTTTTACATGCATACATACTTTTTATTGCAAAATAAAAGCGAGTCAATTTAGTTCACGAATAGTGCTTCTCATTAAGTTACTTAAAAATTAATTCAGGAATCTATAGTATAAAAGAAATTAAGATTTTTCACAGCTGTAATTTTTTACTTTATCCAAATGACCTTGACTAAGAGTCAGATCATTCATTAGTTCAAGAGCAGATGTGTGGATTAAGTAAAATTTTCTTCTGCAGTATCTGTAGTACAAAGATATGACCTGATACAAAATTGTTTCACTCTTGATCGCTTTGTTTTTTATCAAACATACTAAGATATATTAAAAAAAATTAAATGCATCTTACAAGTACAATAATACATGTACCTTAATTGAAAAACTATGAAAAGGGAAAACAAGAATTACCACTTCTCTTTAATTATCATCAACAGCCTTAATGTTATGCATTTATGCTATTTAAAATGGAATTCCAGGAAAGAAAGTAGGTTTTTAAAGCATTGTTCAAACGGATAACATAATTAATGTGCAGACAAAAAAATAAAAATTCCCTGCTGTAGAGTGCATCGATCTCACCAATGAAGGAGGAGTTTTGAATGAATCATTTCAATAAACCAGCGATAAAACTTTTTGCAGAAGATAAACAATTTGATTTTTATTCAAATTCCAATGAATTTTAAAATTTTTTAATCATTCTTTTATTAAATCAACATGTACCTATTATTATTTGTCAGCAAGAAATGTAATCAAACTTTGAAAGTCATGTATGTTTTGATTGGTTTTTCCAACAGAAGATTTACTATAAACTCAAACTGCAATCAACAAAGTACAAAATGGAGACTCAAAGAGAACACCTGCAACTTAAAAAATAAGGTGCAATACCCTGAATTTCTAATTGGACAGAAATAGAACTTTGGGAAAGAAACATGTATGAAACGAGTGGGCCAAAAGTGCTAGAAAACAAGAATCTGGAAAAATTGCTGGCAGCATTTAAAATAAATATGTACAGTGCTTGTAAATATCAAGAGTTTTTTTATCCTTGCGATTTCCTCTGAAAAGTATGGCCCAGTAAGGGCATCTGAGGTGAAGTGAACTTTGATAATAAACCTTGAATATGTTACACAGAAAAGATACAACTGTTGCAGGAAAAATACAGAATCCACACTCATGTATGAAGTGGGTTTAGTAAATTTTATCTGCAATAGCTACAACCATTTAAAATTTCTGTACTAATCAGAAAATTCCCTCAAATTCAAAAAAAAGAGTTGCAGGAAGATCAAGGAAGAGTCCCAAACTGTTTACTGTATATAGTGAAAATTGTTATAAAGTGTTTATATGGTCTGTACAACTTCCTTTGGAAGGACTTAATGATAATGTTTTATACATGTACATTAGTTTACTATTATAATTATTGCAATTTTTGATTTTCCTGTTTTTGTTGTTTTAGTTATTTTTCTAAATTGATGAATACCATCTGGGAAAATCTGTTCCTATCCAACATTGTTTGATGGTCAACTGAGTACCCGTTGACAACATTAATTTTTAAAGATTGTATTAAAATTTTATGACTTAAGTCCCACTGCTCAGGCCAGGAAGTGGGAGGGCAATGAAATTATAATTCTTGTTCCTTTTCTCCCAGAGATGCTATGTTCCAAAATTGGTTGAAATTGGTTCATGAGTTCCAAAAAATATAAGATGAAAATGTTCAAATGTAATACACGATGGACAATGAACAATAACTGATGAAAAAAGAAAGCAATCTGGCCTGAGTGACTCAGGGGACCTAAAACTATACAAAGAAAATGCCATATATGAAAAAGGTATTAAATGTTGCCACATGATGCTTACTGTGATTTTTTGTGTAGTTTTTCCATATTTTCTGATTTCTTTCAGCAGCATTGTCTTTCCAATATTGTGTACTCCAACAAACATAAGATTCATACAGTTGTATTCCTCTGCCCTATAAAATAAGAAAAATCACAAAATAAAACAAGCATTCTGAGTGTATTGGATAAGCAATACATGTCCCTTACTGGATTCCCCTTTCTCTTTAGGATACAAGCTCGTTTGGAACTTTAATTTAGTGCATAACCAACCCAATCTTAATCCCAATGAAAAATTAAAAATGCCATAATTCCGTCAAAAACCAATGAAGCAGAATGGAATTCAAACTTGATTTGTAACTCATCAAGATACATTCACATACCAAAAATCAGCTCAATTTCTGCAAGCATTAACTTTAGGAAAAAAAGTGTGGAAAACCAAGTGGGATAGACTGACAGACAGACGGAAGGACAGACAGACTGACAAACTCAGAAGAAACCTATAGTCCCCGCAGGTTCCACCGGCTGGGGACTTATAAAACTAACTTACCTCATCTGGACCTACTTATATCAAATTTAAACAAAGAAGTAAGGAACTAAGGCCTACAACAGCAGACATCCTTAAATGATCTATTGGTGTGCTAACTGTGCTTTTAAAATCGTTCATATGGAACTTTATTTCAACTCATAGGTATCTGATTATTCTAATAATGTATTGTGAACATGAACAAGTCCTACTCCTCTAGTATGGATAACAGGAATCCGAGGATGTCCTTGGTGCGTTTGTGAGAGCCCTGAATAATGTCCAGGATTGGCCCTTCCAGGTTACACTTCTCCAGTTCTAAGGTAAACAGACTCTTTAACTTCCCAATGTTTGGAGGTAGCTGAAGAAACAAGTTATCATTAATTAACAATCAGAATCTTTACTTAATCAAAATTGGATGGCAATTCAGGATGTGAAATTGTCATAATCAGTGAAATGTAATGTTCTGTTCTCAAGTGAATTAACAAATGCCAAAAAAGCTTACTTGAACCTTTTACTCAATGAGCCAAACATGTTTTGAGATCATATTTAAAAACAACTTTTTGTTTGTGGCAAAATGAGAGAGCCTTTTAACATACAAACAGGTGTATGAGCCAGATAACATTTACTAAAGAAACAAGATATCATTTTTAGAGTTTCATTGGGATATGACATGAATTCGGTCACATGATCAAATTCTATCAGGCCCGAAGGGCGTTATATGTAATCGGAATAGACTATCGGAGTCTCTCTGATGTGAGCTAAAATATGTATCAACATTTTTGTTCAGTCTTTATACTGTAAATCACTTTTTATTCACGAGAACATTATTTTTGCGTAATTACGCGAGACAGTGTGCTCGCGAAAATTTCATTCCCGCGTATAATTGTATTCCATAGGATAATACAGAGCAAGAACCACAATTCGTGAAAATTTTGTCTCGCATATCAAGAGTCAATGACTTTCACGCGAAAATAAAGTGTCGCGAAAATTTAGTGATCTACAGTAGCTTACATGTACAAAATTTTTATGTGCATGTCAATGTTTTAATAAAAAAAGAAAAATTCCTTTGCACCTAATGCTCTGTCGAATTAACAAGTTTACCAGCAGTGACTAACCTCTTTGATTCCAGTGAAGGACAGAGACAGCCTCTTCAGTGCACTAATGTCTCCAATCTCTGCTGGAATCTCCTTCAGACAGGTGTTATAACTGAGGTCTAGACTCGTCAGGTTTGGAAACAGCAGACGGCGTTTCTCCTCATCCATACTGGAGTTCAGAGAGCTCAGCTGGAACCAGAAAACTCTCATTAACGGGCATCAAAAATCACATTTTTGATCTTTTAAAAAAGCTATTGTTGATTTATTATTTTCAGTTTCCTATGATTCTAAATTATTCTTTTATGAAAATTTCTTTATTTTATTTTCATATATCCTTTTCCTTTTAAAGAAATCTTTGTCCAGTTGATCTGTAGTGATTCTTTACAAAGTAATTAAATTTTATGCCTGGATTTTCCCCAAGTATCTCCCAAAAGTGTCTATCAAATGCTGTAAACCTTTTTAATAGGGATGTCAAATCGATCAATACATGTATTTGATAATTGGTTACTCGGACATCTTTTCTGATCGAGTACTGGGTACTCCGTAAAATGTATATTAAAGTGTCAGTCCCATAAAGCTCTGTTAAACCACAAAGCTGATATTAATACGTTTATGAATGTAATTCATATAAATATGGATTCTAACAGAAATTATTTTTTGGTACAAAATTTATTTATCAAATAAAACATAAATGCACAATTAATACACAAAAAATTACAAATGGTATACAGATCTTATTTATAAACAACAGGTGAGAACTACAGAAAATGTAATTTATTATTACAATATGTACACAGCCAGCGGCGATAACAGATGTAACTTTTGTTATAACAGGTGTAGATGATGTCATTAACAATATGTATACAGCCAGCGGCGATAACAGGTGTTTTACAGGTGTAGATGATGTCACGCTAATTACCGTATACATTACATAACAGATATTTTTTGATTAAGTTTTAGATAAAAATATGTACTTTGAAATAAGAAAACTATACATCGGAGTAACCGAGTACTTATTTTTGTATTCGATACTCAGATGTTCCGTCGAGTATCTGCTTAATTGGGTACTATTTAACACCCCTACTTTTTAATTTTTTTTAAGAAATGTAAAAATGCAGCTTCCAACCCTGTCCTTTTCATTCTTTTCCATTTTCAAAATAAGGTTAATATAGTGATAATAATTAATTATAAACAAAGTTTGGTGTTATCACATATTTATTACTAAAATCACACCTAGTAATTATCTAAACAGGATTGATCTTTTGCCCACTTCATTAAATTTACAAATATCAAAATCATTGATGAAGATTCTTCAGTAATTAACACATTGGTCACTTTTGTTATTTATTTGACATTTTTAATGTTTGGTGTTATCACATATTTATTACTAAAATCACACCTAGTAATTATCTAAACAGGAGTGATCTTTTGCCCACTCCATTAAATTTACAAATATCAAAATCATGGCTGAAGATTCTTCAGTAATTAACACATTGGTCACTTTTGTTATTTATTTGACATTTTTAAATTGTTATGCTAATCATATGAATAAACTTTTGTTTAACCATTTGATGAAAAACTTTCAGTGAATTACAAGTGTAAAACATATTACATATTCAAAATGACACAATTACAATTACAGACCCACTAAGTACACTTCCACTGGAAGTACCTGTGACTCACATTGGGAGTACTGTTGTCTTACACTGAGAGTATTATTGACTAACACCTGCAAGTACATTTAGACTGGTAGTACTTGTGATTTACACTGACAGAGTGACAGTACTTTAGACTTACACTAACAGTACTTTTGACTTACACTGACATTACTTTGGTCTAACATAGGTAGTACATTCAAACTCTTGTTATGCACTGACAGTACTATAAACTTACACTGGTAGTACTGTGATTTACTCTGGTAGTACTGTTGACTTGCACTGGTAGTACTTTAGACTTACACTGACAGTACTACTGACTTACACTGGTAGTACTTTTGACTCATACTGGTAGTACTTTTGACTCATACTGGTAGTACTTTTGACTCATACTGGCAGTACTTTTGACTTACACTGGTAGTACTTCTGACTTACACTGCCAGTACATGTACTTCTGACTTACACTGGTAGTACTACTGACTTACATGGTTGTAGTACTTTGGACTTACAGTGATAGTACATGTACTCTTGACTTACACTGGCAGTACTTTTGACTTACACTTGTAGTACTTTTGACTTAAGCTGGCAGTACTTTTGACTTACATGGATAGTACTCATGACTTACACTGGCAGTACTGTTCCTTCCCTGTCTGTCCTCCGTTGATCTTGTGATGACAATTTTCTCTAGTCTCCGGTTAAAGCCAAGGTTAAGCGTGTCCAGTCGCTCCAGAATCCGGTGCTGGCGATGACCACAGGTCAGTAGCTGTGTGAAGCTGGTGTAGGAGTTAAAGGAGTGGGGGGAGCCGGTCGGCCGGGCACTACGAAGTCATCAAATAAGATTATAAATATATTGGTTCTGTGTGCATTTGCTTAAGTATAAGCCCATCACCAATATCATAAAATAAATACATAATTTTGGGGGTCCCGGGGATCTTGTCTAATTCAAAGACCCCCCATAAAAGTTTTATAAATTATTGAAGCTATAAAAAATATTGATATCAAAAATCAAATCTTTCAAATATTAGCTCATTATAGTAGATACCCATTCTAAAAACAAATTCTGTTTAGACAATCTGAATCCAAACCTACTATAATTTTTTTATCTGACACAATCCACTAGAGCACAATAATTCATTACCTTCTTGTATTATAACACAGACCGTCTTTGTCCTCTGCACATTGCCAGGGCACTGTATCCAGTATATTATTTCCACTGAGGTCTAGCGTCTTTAGATACTGCGGGAGCTGGAATAAGCCCCCCACGTACTGGATCTTATTGCCAGACAGATTAAGGTTCTCCATGTAGGGAGAAGTACAACACAACCAGAAGGGGATCTCACTCAGTCTATTTTTAGACAGATTCAGGTCTTGTAATCCTCTGTTTGACAGGCCAGAGCTACTGTCAAAGTCACCGTCCATCACAACAACTTTTCCTGACATCCAGGTCACGGCATGTTTGACCTGAATCTCCTCCACGCTTGACTTGGTCGGCGTGACCAAGGTCGGAGGAGCCTGTTCCTCCTGATAAGAACTTGTGATTGAGGACAGATTTCCTGATGATGGGGGGCAGGAGTGCTTGGGGCGGGGCTGGGGTAGGGAGGCAATTTGATTGTGAGATAGGTTTAGATAAGCCAGACATTGCATGTCCCACAATTCTGAAGAAAATTCTCTCAAATTATTGTGAGCTACTGAGAGATACCTTAATGTTGACACTGAAAATAAGTAGTCTGGCAATACCTCAATTTTGTTTTTATCCAGCAATAATTCTTCTAGACAAACAAAGATGTCATCCATATTTGTCACATCAGGAAAAGTTTTGATCTGGTTTTTGGACAAATTCAGGTAATGTAGAGATGGCAACTTAAAGAATACTGAAGGAAAAACGGAACCAATTTTATTTCCAGAGATGTCAATCTTCGTGATTGCAAATAGAGCAAAGGGGTAATTAAGAGATGTAGTCTGTATCTCTGGGTTGTGGTGACAGCTGATATCAATCAACATCTCTTCTTTAACCATCTCAATGTGCTGCAGATCCTGCCATTTAACATGGACAGAATGGACAGGAAACTTTTTCTTAAAATCCAGGTTCAGAGAGTTCAGTCCATCATAAGTATCTTCCATTTCAGACATTTTCCTGTATAAACTCCTCATATCCATACGATTGATTTTGTACTCATTTTCCACATCTTTACAAGTTCTGTACTTAACCCTTTCAACACTGTAGACCTCCACAACAGCATAATGAAAATTTCTCCTTTCAACACGGTAGAACAGTTTGTGTATAATGGTTTACAGGCACATCATTAAGTAACATGTTTATTCTTAGCCAGTATGTTGACATCAGCCTTGTGTTTCAGCAGGAAATCTTCGCTATGAACTGTTACTCACTGCCACGTGTAGATTGAGTAAATCCATTACGACCCTGCAATTGATATCCACGGGGTGACCACATGGCAAAAAGAAAAAAGGAAAAATTAAACTGAATTTCAAAGGAAACAAAGAAACTAGCAAAATGGCGGTAAATATCGAAATGTCCTTTGTTTGTTTCAAACGGGACATGGAAATTTGTAAAAAAAAAAGATTGTTTTTTCCGCAGCCAAAATAAACATTCATTGAGACATTAAAGATATGCGTAATAAACATTGTTGTGAAAGGCATACTCTCGTCGAAATTTAGTAACAGTGTGAACGGTGAAGGCTCTCTGAGACGGACCATGTCATTAGCCATTTTCCTCTGCACAATGTCTGGGCAATTCTCTAAAAAAAAAAGAGAAATATACAAGAACACCATGTTTTTATTTATCTTTTTATTTTTTGTTTTATATTTTACTCTCAATTTAAATATAAGGGAAATGTTGCATGAAAAAAAATTGAAAACGTAAAAAAAAAAAAAATTTTGAAATAATTTCCTTTTGAAAAAAATGAAGGTAAGAACATATGTGATTTTGAAACTTCATAGCAGTAAATTTATCAAAATATTACGTAAGATAATTTAAAATACAAAATATTTTTTTTTATTGGCGCTTTTGTCTTTTTAAATAATTTTAAATGCATATAAATTTAAAAGGTATAATCTAAAAGAAAAATGTCTTACCTTTCATATTGATGTGTCTGTTATTAAATATATTTAGATAAAAAAGAACTAATTTTTCTAACGGCACCTTTGCATGAATTTTAAGGTCCAATGATGGCTTAAGTTGGTCTCATGTACTGGGACTTCTTGTTTTGAAAATTTTTATTTATTTGTAAAATTCAAAAAGTAATGTGAACACCATTTTAGGTCTCTTCATTCCACAGCATAAGTGAAGACTTAATTAGTCTAAGACATCGGCACCATACTTGAACAGTTTGTCCAGTATAATGCTGTCTCCCCTCCTACAGGCCATCATTAGGGTAGATATGAATTTTCCGCTATCGTTAGCCAGTATGTTGACATCAGCCTTGTGTTTCAGCAGGATGTCGGTAACTTCGTAGTAACTGTTACTTTAAAAAACTGCCACGTGTAGAGGAGTAAATCCATTACGACCCTGCAGATTGATATCCACGGGGTGATAGACATTGGACGAAAAAGAACTGCTGTTTAAACTACTCCCAAACTGTTCTCTTCTTAACTCAGGCTCAAAGCTTACATCACTAGTGAGTCGGCTTCGACCTTCATATCTCCTTTGTTTCTTTTCAAACGGGACATGGAAATTTAGTAAAAACCTCACAATATCAGGATTGTTTTTCTCCGCAGCCAAAAACAAGGGACTCCTTCCCATTGAATCTTTTGTGTTGACATCAAATGGGAGCTTGTAACCGATTTTCCCAATCCTTCCTCCTTGAAGTCCTCCAGAGCATACTCTGGGTAATCGTAATTTAGTAACAGTGTGACCAGTGACAGACTCTCTGTCTCTACTGCTACGTGGAGGGCCAAGCTGTCATTAGCCATTTTCCTCTGCACAATGTCTGGGCAATGCTGAAGATAAAAAAAAAAAGAGAAATAAAATGATTCATACAAAAGATCTACAATACAGATCTGTAGAAATTCATTAAAATACATGTACACGGAATGCTAGTGTGATTCTAAAAATCAGAAGATTTTTAGTAACCAATTACTCCAATCGCGTACCCTGTTTAACAGATTTTTCATTTTGTTTCTTACCATCCTAGCTTTCAGTATACTGTAGAAGTACTTTTTTCCGTGTGGTATTAATTTAAGCTATGTACGCTGTCACAATTTTTCTGCGGAAATTTGTCCAAGTGTACATAATATAAATGTAAGGCATATAGTGACAGTCTAAGAAATCCGCATAATTTTCTACCCGCAGATTAAACAGAAATTGAGATTCCATGAAATTATGACCCTGTGGAAAAAAGTACTTCTACAGTAAACTGAATTATAAGTGATATACGTAAATTCTTCATAATTTCTATACAAATACAGTAACTGTTGAACTTTGATATCTCGAACACAGATATCTTGAATACCATGGATATGTCTAAGTCATTTTGAAGTCCCAACAACTACTTATTCCTTTTATTTTCCTGGATATCTCGAATCCTCAGTTATCTTGAAGTTTTTTTTTTCTCGGTTACTTCAAGTTTGAGATAACAAGGTTAGACTGTATATTTGTTTTAAGTTTATAATCCACAAAGTCAAATTTCTACCAAACCATAATTATATGTGACAATTTACATGGAAACAATTAATCCAACATGGAAATATGTACTGTTATGAGTGGTTTTTTTTGGGGGGGGGGGGTCTTTTTGAAACAAAATACACCGTATAATACTGGTTGCCTCTTTTGCATGAATTGTTTGTTTTATTATCTTTTTCACATTTTTAGACTTTATACAGATAAAAAAGCTGATTTTCATTTAAAATATATTCATACTTTTTGAAGTTTTAGTTCAGAATCTTGTTAACGGTGCAGCTAACTATCAGAAGCTGAAAATAAGAAAGTTAATTCAGGACTTCAAAAATTACTGGAAAACTCCAAAGTTAATTCAGGACTTTAAAAATAACTTGTACAATCCTTCATTGGCAAACAAAGTCATATTAATAATAATTAAGATGAAGTAAGAAAAAAAATTACAAAAGCAGTTGTTTTTGTGAACTAACAGTAGTCCTAAATAATGAGAGTGACATTTCAATGTTTACAATTAAATCAAAACAAGTAAACATTTTTGTTAATTATTTACTTTGTAAAATTTCCATATAATTATCTGAGTAAGCCAATGGCAGTTTTACTGATTAATGCTTGCATCATTCAGTGGTTAAGTGTGTACTTGTTGACAACAGAACTAATATGTTTATTACACAATTATTGCTGATTTTGAGGTTAATAGAATGATTTAGACATCCAAGGAGTACAATTTTCAATGAACCTGAAGGGCGAGGTGAATATTGTACTTTAAAGATGGCTAAATAATCATGTTGACCAAAGAAATCACAGCAATGATTGTTTTATGATTCAAGTTTGATTGACTCAAACTCTTGAATTATTAATGCATGCCATTTTACTTATTTACATTTACTGGTCGGGAGTGCCAGCAAAACACTTTTAGAGAAAAAGGGTTAAAATAAATGTAACCAGTTGTATTTACTGTAGACGTACTTTTTTCCGCGGGGTCATTATTCAATCTCAATTTCTGTTTAATCCACGGGTAGAAAATTAAGCGGATTTTCTTGACTGTCACTATATGCCTCACATTTTTATTAAGTACGCTTGAACAAATTTCCGCATATTATTTGTGACCGCGTACATAGCGTAAATTAATACCACGCGGAAAAGAGTACTTCTACAGTATTTGGAATTTCTATGCTTTCAGGTTAGTCAGATTTGGGGATACAGATCTATAGTTTTTGTACAGTCCATTCATTTGTATGTCTGTTTATGTACAAAAATCTTTTACATTGTCCATAACATTTGATTGGGTGAAGCTATGGATTTCTTATATTTCAATGTGTTTTCCTTGTGGTAAGACCTTCCTTTGGACACTGACATATTTGACCTCTTGAAATTGACCTTCAAATTTGACCCAATTTTGCAAAAAATTATTCAACTGTAATGTTGTCATAACTCAAAAGCTGGTGCTAGGGCTTTTATACTTCACAAGTATTTTAACTTTTAATTGTGGGAATAACTTTTGATGGGTACCAACTTAAAACAAGAGGCCCATTTTGGCCACATCGCTCACCTGAGAAGCTTTGACCATTCTGTTCTTTCTAAATTTCCCCCTTGTAATACATATAGTCGTGACCCCACCCAACCCCACTCATCATAATTTTGAAATTACACTACCCCAGGAAAAAAGCTTCACATAAATTTCAGCTTTTCAATAGATTGTCCAATATATTTCTTACAGTAAAACTTTGATTCCCACATTGTATCTTGAATACCATGGATATGATTTGAACAATTTTGAAGTCCCAACAACTACTTATTCCTTTTATTTTCCTGGATGCTTCCACATAAGTTTTTTTTTTCTGGCCCAGTGGTTATTAAGATATTTGTTTTAAGATTTTCAAAGATTTTTCCTATATATTTCTATGTAAAATTTTGAAACCATTAATCCAACATGGAAATATGTACTGTCATGAGTGGTTTTTTTTACAATTTAAAAAATACACTACTCTAGGATGCTTCCACATAATTGTTTGTTTTTTTCTTTGGCCAAATGGCTTTGAGACTTTATACAGACTTAAAAAAGTTTTTTCTATATATTCATCTTTTTAAAACTTTTATTTCCCATTGTGGCCCCAGCCAACCCCGGGGGCTCAAAATTGAACAATTCAGGAATCAAAAATTACTAAAACCCAAAGATGCTTTCAAATAAGTTTCAGCTTTTCTGGCAAACAGTGGTTCTTGAGAAGAAGAAAAAAAAATTACAAAAGATTTTTTTATATATATTTCTATGTAAAATTTCAATTTACAATTAAATCAAAACAAGACATTTTTGTTAATTATTTGCTTTGTAAAATTTCCATATAATTACCTAAAGATGCTTTACATAAGTTTCAGCTTTTCTGGCCCTGTGGTTGTTGACAACAGAAGATTTTTAAAGATTTTTCCTATATATTTGAGGTTAATACAATGATTTAGACATCCAAGGAGTACAATTTTCAATGACCCTACCCCCAGGGGTCATGATTTAACATGTTAGATCAAAGAAATCACCCAAAGATGCTTTCACATAAGTTTCAAAGCTTTTCTGGCCATTTTACAGTACATTTACTGGTCGGGAGAAGCAAAACATTTTCAAAGATTTTTCCTATATATTTTATGTAAAATTTTTTCCCCATTGTGGCCCCACCAAACCCCTGGGGGTATGATTTGAACAATTTAGACTGTCACTATATGCCCATTTTTATTGGTTCCACAAATTTCCGCATATTATCTGTGACCCAGTGGTTTAATACCAAGAAAAGATTTTTTAATTTGAACCTATGCTTTTTGTCTTTTTCTTAGTTTTTATCTCCCATTTGTTATGGATTTGTACAAAAATCTTTTACATTGTTAACAATTCAAATTTTCCTTATACCCAAGTGATCCTTTGTACTAAGTTTGGACACTGACATATTGGCCCAAATTCTTGAGAAGAAGTCGAAAATTTGCAAAAAATTATTCAACTGTAAGTTTGGTCATAACTCAAAAGCTGGTGCTAGGGCTTTTATACTTCACAAGTATTTTAACTTTTAATTGTGGGAATAACTTTTGATGGGTACCAACTTAAAAAAAACAAACTTTAGCTTCAGTCATAGCTTTTCAACAGTTTTTACCAAGGATTTTATATTGTTTGGGTGTATTCCTTGTGACAAGACCTTCTTTTGGATACAAACAAGTTTGACTTTTGGCCTTCATCTTGGAGTTTAACGTAATTCTGAAAAATACTTTAACCATGACCATAAATTTTAAACAGTTAGTGATTAGTGATAAAGTTTTCTTTTTTTTTTTTTTTTTTTTTTTTAAATATGAGTATAATTCTTATGACATTGCCTTCCCCAGGGTACCATTAATTTTAGCCATAACTAATGAATGGTTGCAGTTGTTGCTTGGGCTTTCATATTTCACAGATATATTTATTGAGACAAGTCCTCTCTTTGGGTACTAATGACATATTTTATTTCTTGACAATATAAAGGAACATGAATTAACAAGTTTAGCAATTAATGTTCTTTAATTTTGTGGAAATAACAAACTGGAAAAAAAATTAAACATAATATATTGGGGGGGGGGGGGGTACCTCAAGTTTTTATATTGGAAATGGGACTTTTGAATGGCCCCAATTACAGAGAACCCAAAATCCTGCATACAGGGTATATTATAAGAAAATAAACTCTAGAAAGTGATTAAATCTAATGTAACAAAAAGTTTCAACTTCAAATGAAATTGCGAGCATTATCTCCCACACTGTTTTGTAAACCTTGACTGACACAAGGAACAAATGAGTGCTTAGGGGGGTCCTCTTTATTTATGCTGATTAAACTTTTAATCTTGTTCACAAGGAGAGAAAGTTGAGACTTTTTTGTGTCAAAAAAGTCAATACAGATAAGAATTTCCTGAATTCCTTATTTTAAGTATTCCTTATACTTATATTCTGTTATAAATTAAGATTTGGTTTCATTTCTTTCTTTATGATTTGATTCTTACACACACAATCTGACTGAATATTTACTGTGATGTAGCTGACTAGCATGGTTGTCAATAAATGCAATGTTTAAAGCACCAAACTATTTCATAGACAAAAATGATGCTTTTCTACAGAAAGTCAGAATGATGGTTAAATTAAAATTCTGTTTCCAAAGTACCTGCAGAAGAAGTTGAACACAATCAGTGTGTTCAAAATGACAGGCCAGATGGATAGGAGCCATATCCTGAGATGTACACGAGATGATGGATGCTTCGTGCTGAAGTAGGAGTCGCAGCATAGAGATGTTGCCACATTTACAAGCCCTGTAAGCGGTATATTCCATCACCGTAAACATGCAAAATATATAAATATATACAAATTAAAAAAAAGATTTGAAGCAAAGTGGAACTTCTCTGAACAATTTCAGTGTAATGAACTGTATATGTTTGTGTTTATATGTTTACTGTGTACTGGGCATAATTATAATGGTGATTTTACTCCTCCTCATACTTTTCCAGTTACCAATATTCCTTATCAAGCATAATAAAGTGCAAAGGAAATGAAGAGTAGGTACATCTGAAGTCCAATAAACAGGTGTTAAAATGAGTGACATTACCAACAAAGGGGAGTTAATCCATCATCTGTCACGGCGTTGCTGACTAGTTTTACATGGATTGTTGGAGAGGAGTTACATTTTAAAATATCAGTCATCCTAGAAACATCCTCAGCTTTACAAGCATCAGCAAACGCTGTGGAAAAATAATAAAACAAGAAATAATGAATTGGATTGACTCAATTAAGAAAAAAAAAACTTATATGGTGACAAATTATTTCCAGAATATTATTACATTGTATAATTTTTATTCACACTTGGATTTGTGAAATTTTTTCTGATGACATAACAATATTACATATTATAAATACACAGAAATAAAACAAACACAAAAAAGTCTATTACAAAATCACAATACCAGGAAGTAAGTTTAAAATAACACTTTATTTATCACCATTATAACAAGAAATAAAAACCTGCTAATTTTTCAATGTAAAAACATGCAAAGCACATACAACAAGTACACTAGTTCTTATTGACAATAGTCTTTATGTAATGCACTTAAATGTAATCAAATATATACCTTTTAAAACTGAATCAAATATCTGTTCTCTTCTTTCTAAAATGAAAAAAAATTATAGAATCACTTTTCAGCATGTATTTC
Source organism: Saccostrea cuccullata (assembly GCF_032062105.1). Lineage (NCBI taxonomy): Eukaryota > Metazoa > Mollusca > Bivalvia > Ostreida > Ostreidae > Saccostrea > Saccostrea cuccullata. The sequence continues at coordinate 148,195 of NW_026936265.1, forward strand.
ACCATCTTATCGTGTTTACATCTTCAAATTACAGCAGCATTGTTTAAAACAAACACCAGACTTAAGGGTATAGCAAAGTTAGAACAGAAAAATAATCAAAGTTGGTACAGGTCACACTGTACTTTTTTATCCATATATTTTATATATACTTACTAAAGCCAGGTGTGCAAGTTTGAGTAGACAGAATTGATTCAAAACAAAATTTGGGGGACTTTTAAGATGTAGTAGTGCAACTCTTAACATACATTTGAATATCAAAAAGTAATACACCACACACATAGTTTAATCTTAAAGACATAAAAATTTCCAAATATATTCAGAATACCACAACTGCAACACTGCAGAAATACTGTTTTACCAAAACCTAATGATTTTTTCCCAATTGTTCTCTAAAACCAGTGAATTATAATACATGAACTACCTTGCTCCTCCTCCATTTCTTCTACATATTCATCTAACTCCATGTTCTCTGCCACTGCCTTGGGGGTCAGTCCTGAATTATCTTGTTTTGTAAAATCTGCTCCATGTGACAACAACAACTTAAAGAATTCAAGCTTCAGGTCTATAATGGCACAGTGAAGAGGTGTCTGTTACAAAATAAAATACATCATCATAACTCAGTGACAGTTAAACAGATTTTCTTACTTGGAGATAATTTCCATCTTGTGATAAAATCTTTAACTCACTCAAATGACCAAATAGTTTCACTTGTACTTCCTCATATTGATTTGTTTTAAAAATATTAATAATTACAGGGTATCCAAGCAGTTCACATTCCATTCAATACAAAATATTGATAAAAACAACCTTTTTTAAGTCACACTTCCAAAAGAACTTTACAAACTTTATAGGTGCTTTATATATAGTGGTCAAGGAGGAAATCAGGGAGGATAATGATGCAAATATGACTTTTTTTTTACAGCCTAGCCTTCCCCCTTTTAACATTCTATTAATAAAGAGGGACATTCTATCAAAAAAAAAAAAAAATGTAAATGCATATGTACATAAAAAAGCTAATTTTACAAAACTTTAGTCAAAATAACTTATATACTGAGAAACCAATTCACCTCCCAGGATCAATCCATTGAAAAATTTATTTCTTGTTTTCAAACATATCTTTTATAAACTGTATTTGAATAAATGTTTCAAATCCTACAATAATTATGTAAATTTTGCATATCTCCAAAGGCTCCTCTCATACTTTTAATATAAAATTTAAGGACACATTTTAATTATCATTTGCTGGGATATTAAACAATAAAGGTCTGTTGTTATATGTTACATACAATAAATTTACATGTATAAATTACAGATAAAGGTACATGTGATTACAAATAATGTTACATGTATTCACATTATTCTATCTCCCTTTTGGATAAAATAAAAGTCTTTCAGAGTGACTTAAATTTTTTAAAAGTGATTTTAAAAGTTGGACAATGCATTAATGTCTTAGAGGATAATGACTTTGGGGAAAAATGATGGAGTATCTACAAAGCACTTGAATGCAGACAGTCAAGTTTTTATAATATATGTAATGCAGATTAAGGAAGTGGAATGAAGTGGAATACTTGCCATGCAGTTAAATGTTTCCCCTGCTGGAATATTTGGATCTGCTATAATAGAAAAAAAAATACTTCATAAAATACATATTTTCTACATTTCAAAATAAGCTGGTAAACGTGTAATTTTATTTATTGTTTCAGTTGAGTGTAAAACTGAAAATCCAGTGTAAAATGGCATATTTTCAACATTGAATAGTCTGTTGCAACAACCAATGAGCAAAAGTTCCAGTGGTAAAACTTCAACAATTTACCTTGAGTGCAGCTGTCAACTAGATCGTGCTGTAACGTAAAACTTTACACTCAACTGCAAACTATAATATTCAATTGAAAATCCTAAAACCTGCCAATGAACATAGCAATGCTATACTTGATGGAACCAGATACAGTTAAAAAAAATCTGGAAACATAAAAAAATTCCACATCCAAGGATAAGAAATCAGGGATAAAATACTTAAAGAACAAGTGGTTCGGTCCTATCTACTTCATTTCCTCATATTTATGGTACGTATTCAAAATATCAGTGTTTGAGGTATTGAAGTTCAACTGTATAGTGTTTATGTTTCCTATGTTTTTCATGAATCAAAAGACTTCTTAAACCTAGGTTTTAATGATTTCAAAAGAATATGCCCAAAAGATAAACACATAGATTAGAAGTGATATAAATATTTCCTAATGATAAACTGTTTGATATTACATAACAAACTGATCAAACTCCTGCAACCCTGGACACTGCAGTGGAGGAGGTACTCAGGTTTAAATCCTATAATGCATCAAATACTACTGATGAAAAAAAAGAAAACAACAGTTACCAAAGTTTTTCTTAGCAAACTTTTTAGTACAAAGTTTACTTATTCCATTTGTGCAAAATTATTATAAAATTATTTCCATTAAACTGGGATATGACTGATATATGTACACAGCTGTAGATTTTGTCCACAGGCACTTGTTTCAGTATAATAAATTTTTAACCCATAGTGTAATAATAACATAATATGGTTAAGATCACAGAAGACAATGGTAATAATCAGTTTGTCAGTGCATTTCCTCTGAAAGTGTAAATGAGTGCGTTTCTGCAGGAGGGGGGTACTCCATGTAATTCGGAGTGATACCTTGTGTTATTATTATACTATGGGTTAAAAATTTATTACCGAAACAAGTGCCTGTGATTTTGTCTTATATCTTTATACGTCTATCAGTATTACTATACTTTTATACATGATTGTATAGCTGATTGGAAGTTACCAGGGTAGCAAAATTATCCAAGTTTTTCTAGCTGATCAAGGGTCTAATAAAATTATCCGAGTGATTCTATTAATTTTGCTAGCTGATCAATGGTCCAATAAAATCTAATTGGTTCTATTACGATTACTAGCTAATAAAGGGTCTAGCAAAATTTTCATGTTAAAGTACTTGGATATTTACCTCCATGCTCTAGCAGTATGCGGAGACATCTGAAACTATTGTTGGAGACTGAAGTGTACACCGGTGTTCTCCCTCTACGGTCTTGAAAATTAATAAACTTGGCACACTCTCCCTCCAACAGACATTTCATAAGCTCTGCATCATTAAATATAGCTGCCTGGATCAGCTCCTCTCCGGTAAAGTCACCCATCGAAATCTGAAATATTTATTGTTCTCCATTATGCAGTAGATCTTGTATTCTTGAAATAAATATCAATAAAGGTTCAGATCGGACACAGTGACATGTGACAGTCTCTTATCTTGTATATACTAAACTCTTGTAGAATATTACTTATCAGAGTTAGAGGAGGCAGCAAGATCTCAACAATATTTGTCATCTGTATTTACCAAGGAATCTCAGGGGCATGTATAATTTTAATAACTTATTTAATATAGCTTTTAGATCATTATATTCTCCTCAAATTAACACTATCAGAATGAGGGGTATAGACTACACTAAAAAAAAGGCTAACTTGATTTTTTTTCCTAACATATGCAAAAAAGAAGCTATCAATTGTCAAAAATCTTTCTAAAATTATGTCCCCTGGTTGCTATCTTTTGGAAAACAATAGCATCCTAGTTACAAGATAGCCTAAGACTGCTCTTTTCTTTCTGGTTTGTAACTTTGCCAATGGCATGAAAAATATTGCTTGCAAGTTGTATTAGGTTTGTTCAATGATGGTGCTAGTCCCATATATAGTAAAAATTATCACATCACACTCAAATATTCAAAGATTTTTTTCTTTTCCCTGTAGATCTTCAGTTTGACCACATAAAGAGACAAAAACTCTATTATTTACTTTTTGCAATGTTTTGAAAATTTGCAAATTGTGTACCAATCATGCATAAATAACTGCAGTGGCTTATATAAGTACAATTTTTTTTAAAGTACAGATGTATACTTCAATTATTTTCAGTAAATATTGTGACTAATCATCATCCTCTCTGCTATAAAATCTCAATGCTTTAGCCTAGCTGGCTCTTCACTAACACGTGACACGTGACAACATGTGTATGAAGAGTGAAATACATGGTACTCAATTTACATGTATCAAATTTCTACAAACGCTGTAATAAATGTGACAGTCAATTCATCAATCAAAATTATGTGTTCCATGAAAACCAATAATAAAGGTATCACTATCTTTAAACCTACACCCCCTATATACTAACTGTATAATACTCTAAAAAATGTATAGTTATGCTTAAAAAAGGCAGAATTAAGGAAGAGGCTCCAGTATAGATCTACACCAAATGTTGTTTGGGAAAAAAGGGGATTCATGACTTTTACATACATTAGATGCTGTGCAAATTAAGATTTATGTACAAGTTCTTTGGAGGCGCATAAGAGCTACCATACATATATTTCCATGCAGCATCAGTACTTAAACCATATCTATCAATTACTGTATCATGTGCATTAAGGGCTGATTCATGTAAACTACCACTAAATATTTGAAAAAACTACCTGTGCAAAAAGGTTTTACCTTCAAAAATGAAGTCAGAAAGGATTATATGCACTGTATTAAATGGTTTCTCATCATCTGATGAACATTTCCTTGATGAGATGTAATTGTAAAAAATGCATACATGATAAAATAACAACAATCAATTATCAGATTACAATAATGTTTCCTCATCTGAAGTAAAACATTGCATGAATAGTTTGTATCTATCATGTTACCATACAGCTATATAGACAGCTAGTAGAACGATAGAACAATTTGAAACCTGCCATACAGATTATAGAGCATTAACAGAGGGTATGCAAGGATGATGTCCCAGACCCCAGACAATATAGGGACATGTAGGAGGGAGTAATGCAGTGAGCAGACAGAACCAATTGCCAATGGCCAGATAGCTCAGTGGATAGAACATTCAGGGTCTCAGGGTTTAAATCCCAGTGTGACGCCCATACTTTTTGCTTCTCTCCATGAGTGAGTCCCATCACATTATATAGTCACAGGGTTCACAATCAAGAAGTCAGTTGAAAAATTTTGATGTAGCAAAGCTAGTGTTAATATTAAGTCTACAATAGATAGTTTTCAGTAGACCCATTTTAACAAGAGTTATTTCCCATTGGCTGCCATTTTAACAAGAGTTACCAAATATGTCAGAAAAACAATGAATAAACATTATGAAATAAAGGAGGCTCTAACAAATGAATAATTGCCAGAAAAACAATGCTTCCCAGACCACAATAGCCAGTATAAAAACTTAAATTTGGTTGAATTATGAAGGAATATGAGCATGTTGACCAACAATATGGCGGCCGAAGGGAAATAACTCTTGTTAATTTGGGTCTACTGAAAACTATCTATTGGGAATCTGAGAAAAAAAATCATTATACCTAGGTAGTAGGAGTATGGTAATCTTAGCGAGATTCGTAGGGACTAATATTTTGGACTGATGTCCCTACATCTCGCTGAGATTAGGAGTATGGTTAGCTGAATACATAAAGCTATTTATCATGCTACTGCCGTTACTGGTAAATGAAAATTTTATTCATTTTTAATCTGCTAATCTATCTAAAACAGTTAGTTTTACTGTTTAAGGCATTGATCCCACAGAATACATATAAATTTTTAAAGATCAATTTCACAGACTTCAGAGTTTAAAATAACAATATGTACCACCACCTAAATAAATCATAATAAAAGTAAATGGCATTCAAACAAAGTTAAGTAGAACAAAATCATCGTCTATAGCCTACCACCTATTAACAATAAATAAATCATAATAAAAGTAATTAGCATTCAAACAAAGTTAAGTAGAACATAATCATCGTCTATAGCCTACCGTTTATCTAATTATCAATATTCCAATCGATGGTTATTGGTTGACAAATAAGCATTGTTCATATCTGTATTTGAAATGAAAAGTTGGAAAACTATCAATATTTTATTCTATTTCCTAGTTTTATCATTTTGTTTATCAGAAAACCCCCAAATCCCCATGTTTCTGAAAAAATCATGAAAATTCTAAAATTATTCACAACAAGTTTTTATGAAAATAGGATTTTCAATGAAATATATAGTGTAAAAATAAAATTATGACTCACTTATGGCCAGGTACTGTATTTCTTTACGATACGTCAGGAAAGGTTCTGAATGATATAGAAACGGAAAGTGAAAGTAGGAGCGGGGGAGGCAACCAACGTCAACAACAACTCGAACCTGCAACTTGAGAGTATGTTCTCTTGATTTAGATTCTTCTTTTTATAAAAAGTTTCATGAACTGGGATTAAGGTAGTAGCCTAGATTTAAGAATTTTCTTTTACATTCATCCGAATTGATCATGTTTATAGATATTTTGTCAAAATCAAACAAAAAGCAGGTGGATCTAGCTGCAGATCTGTAGCGTTATGGTTTTATATATTTGTCTTTGACCATAACGCCACAGATCCCGTAATGCAATAAAGGTGCAATTTACGGCGCAATATTTTTTGCGCACTTTTGGGGAGAATTTCTCCACTTTCTAGCATTGGTCAATCAACTACCTTTCGCTCCCTAATTCTAGACACATTCTGTAGCCAATATGTATATTTTTTCCACCTCCCAACCATTTATAGTTGTCTCAACAGGCAATAAACTCGCTTGAAGTGAATTTTCAGCAATCTAACAAATAATTTTAATCAAAGGAGTTTATCACTTGTAGAGAGGACTATAAAGGGTTGGGAGGTGGATAAAATATACAAATTAGTTAGATAATGTACCTAGAATTAGGGAGTGAAAGGTAGTTAATTGACTGATGCTGGAAAGTGGAGAAATTCTCCCCAAAAGTGCGCAAAAAATATTATTATCCTTCAGAATTATACAGTCAATCTGATTGGTTTAGAGCATGTCACGTGAAGTGAGCAATTCATGAGGTCTCCCTCACGCGCAGGGTGACAACTGTTGTCGCCCTTTCAAAGCGTAAACGACCATGCAGGGTTACAACTGTTTTGTCGCCCTTTGAATAAAATTGTGGTTTAAGCGAGATAACTCTGATTTATAATCACACATGCACAATTGCGAAATATGCAAGATCGGTAAACAATAAATTCTAACGATGACGTCAAAGTTGTCTGTTGACATATTTTGAAAGTGGAATCAGAGCAGAGTAGGAGAACACTAGAGGTTTGATCACTATTTTCTACTCTATCTAATTGATAATTTAGATTCTTCAGGATAATAAAACGATTATGGACTGTTTAGAAGGGAAACATCACCAATTATCAGGTCTTAGTAGGGTTGTCACCGTCGGGCACAAGCGCCCTCGGGTGATAACCCTACTCAGACCTGATAATTGGTGATGTCTCCCTTTTAAACAGTTCATAATTGTATATTGCGCTGTAAATTGCACCTTTTTTGCATTACGGGATCTGTATTGTTATGGTCAGAGACAAAAGTATAAAACCATAACGCTACAGATCTGCAGCTAAGGTGGATCATGATTATGATTCATTAATCAGTTCAAATCTCTCAAATTCTCATGATTTCCTAAGTTTTTCGATGTAGACTGTCTTCTTAAATAGAACACTAATGCATTTTTTAAACATCCAATCATGACAGAGAACTCACACGGGAGCTGAGGGGGGGGATCTATTCATAATCTGCATCCCCTTCAGGGCTTCAAGCTCTCTTTGATTTTAGCATTATAGGATATCACAGATGTCTAAATGTGAAATTCCAAACATATTTTCTAAATTTGTCTTCATCGTGTCAGGTCTTAAACTTTAAATAATTAAAAAAGATAATATTACGTACATGTAAAGTTTTCAACAGAAAAAATAATTGCTTGTATAAATGAGAGAGTGTGGGCATGTCTTGACCCGAAGTGAATGTCAAAAGTTGATTTATAATGGATTGAAGAACCAGAATTGCATTTTCTGCTACATATAATCAACTTCAGTGGAAAAGTCCACAGATTTTCAAGTTTAAGGCAATATACTTTTATGTGTATAAACAACTAAATATGCATATATAGACAAGTACACTATTATAATTAAAGTGATTGTATTAAGCTTTGTTGTTCCTTTTGTATATCCATTAATTGTAACTTAAGTGTTTATTCAGAAATTAATGATTTATTTCAGAGATGAAGGTAGCTGAATTCATTGGTCTCCAGTTCTTTGAGTCCATGTACCTGTTTGTCTTGTTCTGTATCCCTATAGTGGTAGCCCAGAAGTACATAGGCACCATAGTGCTGACAATACTAATTCTGCTGGCTGTATCAACTTTTCTGAGAAAATTATTGTACAAGCCTATTGAAATTAAGGGGCAGGGAGTGCTCATCACAGGTTGTGACACAGGTTAGTGTATGCAGGAGAGATTATCAAAAACTATGGTTTGGTTATAATTTTGTTAGTCTGTTTTCATAAACACTGTCAATTGAACTTCAGTAATGCTTATAATTTAATCTATATTTTAAATATCTTGGATATGCTGAAGTGTGTAGGCATTCCAAACTACCATTTCTTCATTTGTGTCAATTAAACCATTTTATTTGACGAATTCTCAGATATCCTTTTTTCCCTCCTTCAAATCAAGTTCAAGATAAAAGATCATTCCTTCTTTGCATTATACTTGGCTATCCTACCTACAGTTTTAACATGTTAAATAAATACCCCAGGTATCTCTTTACTTTTACAGGGTTTGGTAATGCCATTGCCAATAGATTTGATGCCATGGGATTCACTGTTTTTGCTGGCTGTTTGAATCCTGAATGTGAGGGAGCCAAACGCCTTAAGGAAAGTACCACAGGACAAATGCATATTCTGAAGATGGATATCACAGATGATGCTGATGTGAGGTCAGCTCTGGAGTATGTGACTAAGACAGACCAGGCTACTGGGTGTGGTTAGTATGACGGTAGATCAAGTGGCTACCTGTACCAAGGTGTTGGTTAGTATAACAGTAGATCAAGTGGCTACCTGTACCAAGGTGTTGGTTAGTATAACGGTAGATTAAGTGGCTACCTGTACTAAGGTGGTGGTTAGTATAACGGTAGATCAAGTAGCTACCTCTACTCAGGTGGTGGTTAGTATTATAGTAGATCAAGTGGCTACCTGTACTAAGGTGGTGGTTAGTATGACGGTAGATCAAGTGGCTACCTGTACTAAGGTGGTGGTTAGTATAACGGTAGATCAAGTGACTATCTGTACTCAGGTGGTGGTTAGTATAACAGTAGATCAAGTGGCTACCTGTACTAAGGTGGTGGTTAGTATGAAGGTAGATCAAGTGGCTACCTGTACTAAGGTGGTGGTTAGTATGACGGAAGATCAAGTGGCTACCTGTACTAAGGTGGTGGTTAGTATAACAGTAGATCAAGTGGCTACCTGTACTAAGGTGGTGGTTAGTATAACAGTAGATCAAGTGGCTACCTGTACTAAGGTGGTGGTTAGTATAACAGTAGATCAAGTGGCTACTTGTACTAAGGTGGTGGTAAGTATAACAGTAGATCAAGTGGCTACTTGTACTAAGGTGGTGGTTAGTATGACGGAAGATCAAGTGGCTACCTGTACTCAGGTGGTGGTTAGTATAACAGTAGATCAAGTGGCTAACTGTACTCAGATGGTGGTTAGTATAACGGTAGATCAAGTGGCTACTTGTACTAAGGTGGTGGTTAGTATAACGGTAGATCAAGTGGCTACCTGTACTAAGGTGGTGGTTAGTATGACGGTAGATCAAGTGGCTACCTGTACTAAGGTGGTGGTTAGTATAACGGTAGATCAAGTGGCTACCTGTACTAAGGTGGTGGTTAGTATAACGGTAGATCAAGTAGCTACCTCTACTCAGGTGGTGGTTAGTATTATAGTAGATCAAGTGGCTACCTGTACTAAGGTGGTGGTTAGTATAACGGTAGATCAAGTGGCTACCTGTACTAAGGTGGTGGTTAGTATAACAGTAGATCAAGTGGCTACCTGTACTACGGTGGTGGTAAGTATAACAGTAGATCAAGTGGCTACCTGTACTAAGGTGGTGGTTAGTATAACAGTAGATCAAGTGGCTACCTGTACTAAGGTGGTGGTTAGTATTATAGTAGATCAAGTGGCTACCTGTACTAAGGTGGTGGTTAGTATGACGGTAGATCAAGTGGCTACCTGTACTAAGGTGGTGGTTAGTATTATAGTAGATCAAGTGGCTACCTGTACTAAGGTGGTGGTTAGTATAACAGTAGATCAAGTGGCTACCTGTACTAAGGTGGTGGTTAGTATAACAGTAGATCAAGTGGCTACCTGTACTAAGGTGGTGGTAAGTATAGCAGTAGATCAAGTGGCTACCTGTACTAAGGTGGTGGTTAGTATAACAGTAGATCAAGTGGCTACCTGTACTAAGGTGGTGGTTAGTATAACAGTAGATCAAGTGGCTACCTGTACTAATGTGGTGGTTAGTATAACAGTAGATCAAGTAGCTACCTCTACTCAGGTGGTGGTTAGTATTATAGTAGATCAAGTGGCTACCTGTACTAAGGTGGTGGTAAGTATAGCAGTAGATCAAGTGGCTACCTGTACTAAGGTGGTGGTTAGTATAACAGTAGATCAAGTGGCTACCTGTACTCAGGTGGTGGTTAGTATGACGGTAGATCAAGTGGCTACCTGTACTAATGTGGTGGTTAGTATAACAGTAGATCAAGTGGCTACCTGTACTAAGGTGGTGGTTAGTATAACAGTAGATCAAGTGGCTACCTGTACTAATGTGGTGGTTAGTATAACAGTAGATCAAGTAGCTACCTCTACTCAGGTGGTGGTTAGTATTATAGTAGATCAAGTGGCTACCTGTACTAAGGTGGTGGTAAGTATAGCAGTAGATCAAGTGGCTACCTGTACTAAGGTGGTGGTTAGTATAACAGTAGATCAAGTGGCTACCTGTACTCAGGTGGTGGTTAGTATGACGGTAGATCAAGTGGCTACCTGTACTAATGTGGTGGTTAGTATAATTGTAGATCAAGTGGCCTCCTTTACTAAGGTGGTGGTCAGAAATAATATTTACTTGAGACATGCAGAACATCTTGGATAGTTATTAACTCTGTCGAATACTGTTGAATTTTTTTTGTGTTTTTAAATTTAGGGGAATACAATATATAACCTCAGGATGTAAGATCCTAATTATACGAGAGGAATAAATTATTGCATAATTTCATGATAAGCATCACACTTTAAACAAAATGACTCGCTTTTATTTTAATGATGCTGAAATCCATGTAAATTCTCTTGATCAACCATCCATTTGCAAATTATAATTCTCATGATCTGAAGTTAAAAAGCCATCTCACGATAAAAACTACTTGCGAAAAATAAGGAATCCAAAGTATATCCCTACTGTCTGATTTGTTCTCTGTTGCTTGTAAAATATCTCACAGTTTTGATTTTTACAACATACTACTAGTAATACTAAGTTACTAACCATACTGAATTTTTTTCCCTAAAAGGTTTGTGGGCATTAGTCAACAATGCGGGAGTCAATTTCCTTGGAGACATTGACTTTTGTACAATGGAAATGTACCACAGAATTATGAATGTTAACTTATTTGGAATGGTCAGGACCACAAAAGCCTTCCTACCACTTCTCAGGAAGAGCAAAGGTAGATTCTCTTTATTCCACATTTTTGAAAAACAAAGAACACTTTATATTGATTTGGCATAAGTTTATTTAATTAGTTTTCTTGCATTTAAAGATTTTTTTCCCCGAAATTTAACTCGATACATGTGGTTGAAGTATGGGCGTTTTTACATAGGTCGTGTGGTAAATGTTACCAGTGTTAGAGGGCGCTGTGTGTTTCCTGTGGCTTCAGCTTACACCATGGCTAAGTTTGCAGGAGAAGCCTTCTCTGATGGGCTGAGACTTGAGATGAGGAAGTTTGGGATGAAAGTGGTGCTTGTGGAGCCAGGAAACTTTGGAGGGGCAACTGGAATGTTGAATGAAAAATCTGTAAGTTTGTATTGAAGTGTAGATATCATGGTATTTAATGTACAAATTTTAACTTCAAGATAACATTTTTGAAAGCAGATTTAGAAAATTTTAGGTTAATACTGAGAAACTCAAGTACATACCTCCTTCTAATGGTTTTTGAAATATCTGTTTTTGATGTTTTCCATTGTCTTCTAAGATAATTTTTTCCTTCCTGGGGCATAACTTTTAAAAATTTCTAAACTATTATAATTTTAAACAGTTAGCTATAATGAAGAGAGATTTTAACACCATGTGGACTGAGGCAGGAGAGGAGGTGAGGGAAACCTACGGTAAGGAGTACCTGGACCGTCTGTTTGAGGGAGCCAAGGGGACCTCCAGTACGTCATACCCCACGCTGGGCCCCGTCTTAGATGCCCTCGAGGATGCCGTCATCAACCAGAGCCCCAGAATCCGCTACTTAGTGGATGGAGGAAATGGCCTATTTGATGTATTCTGTGTGAGTTACAGAAATTATGAAATATGTTTGTCTTTAACAGTGTGTGTTTTGGTTATAAACTCTGGGTTTCTTTGAGGAAACCTTTTGCAATTACATATGTAAGTCGGAGGGAAAGAAAATGTGAAACACTGATAGCCCCATAAGGCAGCAATTGGCAAAGGTTTAAAATTCTCAAATGCAAGTCAATTTCCAAGGTCAAAGGATCACAAATATTGTTACCTAAAAAAGGACCTATGTACATGTAGTCTATAATCAAAAATGCCCACTCTAGTCCCTGCCTCTGGTTAACTGAAAACTCTTTGTAGAATGGTGTCTAGACTTTAAGTAGTTGATTAAATGCTTTCCTTATTGTTGCTCAACTCAAGGAAATGATTTCTGGACATTTTTAAAGGAATGATTCAAAAGTCAAGGCTCTCTAACAAGACATTTTTTTTTTTACAAAAAACAAAATGTGATAATTAATGCACTTTTGAAGATCAGTGCTACAATTTGATTTTTTTCAATCTTACTCACAGACACAAATCAAAGGCTCAAGTGAGCTTTGATGAAAATAGGCCTAGTTTGTCCATAATTTCTGCAATGAACTGCCTGTGTAAATTCAGAATTTGACTCCTGTACAAGTTTTAAACATTTCTCATTGTCAGGCCTTTGAAAACAATCAATAAAAGCTACATACATGTATATGTACTTTGAGAGAAAGTCCTTCACTTTCTGTTTTTAACATAAGATTTTTTTCCAGATGTTGGCGCGCCTGAATTCGTTTTTACCAGAGGTTGTGATGGACTGGATGGTGTCTAGGCTGTTATCTCGGGAACTCCCTCCCCTGAAATCTGAACAAAAATAGAAACAGAACGTCCAGAAAACGACTGAAAAACTTACAGCGAATTGACATCTTCTTTCATTTTAAACACTAGAATTTAATGAAGAAAATGTCATTTTCTGATCATTTCAATTTATACAAGTATCAGGTCTCTTTTTGACAATCAGTCTTTTTTTTCACAGTTAGTGAACTTAAATTAAAACATGTATCAGTACTTTGTCATACAATTTGTCTTCAAAAGTTATATAAGGATTGGAATTTAGTTTAACATTTGTTAAGGACCACCTTGGTGTAAACTTTTAATCACCTGTTTATAAAATATTATGGTATGGCAATCATGTCCATCCATCTGTCTGACTTTCAATCTGTAAGCTTAATTTAAAAAAGTTTAATCTGCTATTACATAATATATTTTTTTCATTTCTCAACAACCAAATGCCGAGTATCATGTCTCAATCATTATGATGAAGGATGCTGTTGTATGGTTGCATTTCCTTGAAAAACTGTAGAGAAATCAACAAGAATGCTTTTGTTATAGCATATTCGTAATACATGTACATATACCAGGTACCAGTAGTTATTTTCATCTCCACTTATGCAGTTAGATTGTTAAGATTAAGAATTTTAACTGCACTGTAAGTTATTGAAAATATTACAATACATACATGGCAATATATTTAAAATTATAACTACAATTATAAATAGTTACAGCATAGAAAATGTACATCAAATATAAGAAATGAAGAAATTGACATCAATTTACTAAGGTTTACATCACTTAACATGATTTTCATATATAATTGCTTATGATAAAAAAGCAGTAATAATTGGGTGTTTTATGTGTTGTGGCAGTGCTTTTTATTTATATCTTTTAAAATGTTCTCTTTTTTTCTTACCAAGTTGTGAACTTAGAAATAAGATGTGGGCAGGGTACTGCAATGTTCAAAGTCAACTATTTTTATATTCAAAGCATAGTTAAAGGTCATGTGCAATATTTTTAAATCAATTTCAGTTTTCATTCACTGTACTATTTAAGCTTTATTGTGCCAAAGATATCTTATTACTATGACATAATCCTTCATTTTGTGGTTGATTACCGAGTCTTGTAATGTGTCGCGGGGTTTTCACATGCAAGCATCAATGACGTAAGACACCACCTCACGCCTTCCTTATAGCAGTATTTTTAATAGTCACAAAATACACTTAGGAATATTTAGGAAATAATCCACCGGTACTGGAAGTATTCCAATTAAGTGAATCTTCAAAAGCGAGACAAGTTGAAGAAGTGTGATACAAGTTTTACTGTAGTTTAAACTGCATGTGTATATTGTTCAATTGCCTATTAAAGTATATGATGCAAGAAACATTTTCCTTACTTATTTTTTAATCAGGCTCATGAAGGCATATTTTATTTAGTAAAAACTGGGTCATTCATAAATAATATGAACACAAGTGAGCTTTTCTGATCACTCTAAATGTACAGTTTCAATCGGTCCATAAAAGTTTTCAGCTTCTTCTTTAGAACATCTATTTCATCACCTCGGAAACTGTATATAATTATATCATGCTCAGTTACTATGTATGTTTATATTATGTACCGGTATTCAATGACTATTTCACCTGCTCACAGTCTGTACAAAGACATTTAATCTGCTCAGTGATTGTACAGAACTGTCATCTGGGACTGTGCATTCATTTCATCTGTTTAGTGAATGTGCACATCTTTTTGTTTGCTTAGTGACTGCACGTTTACCTTAGTTTCTCAGCAACTGTGCACATTCACTTCAATTGCTCTGTGACTATGTACATTTCACTTGCTCAGTGACTGTGCATATTCACTTCAACTCCTTTTTGATAGCTGCTCATGTACGGACAAGAGAAACCAAAGTTAATACTGTACTGTAATTTATTGAAGTCTAAAACATAAACAAAATTGTTAACTTTAGGCCAGCATCCCAACTACATGTACTCGCAAAGAAAACTAATCATTAAATAATACAAATAGTATAACTAAATGGCCATCAAAACAAAAGTTATCTTGCTCTACAGGAACAATTTGGAATGTTTTAAGTACAACATTTTTCTATAATTACTTCTTGAATGGTACTTCAATTTTTTAAAACCACAACATTCCGACTACAACCGATCTAAAGCATGAGATGGATTCACTAGAGATTCAAATCTTCAGATCAATAAATAAATAAGAAAATAGAAGAAAAAAATACTGACAAAGGAACCACATTGGATATGTTTTCAAGATTTAAATAAAAATATATATTGCTCAGAGGTAAGCTTTAAATAAAAATTCCTCTCAGACAGAAACCTAATCTACTGTAAAAGCAGGAACATTCCTGTTTCATTTGTGTACCAAATTCTTCAAGAAAACTAAATCCTTAACAAAGTGTCATCCAGAATATCAATGGTTGTTACTTATTAGGATCTAAAAACCACAAAAATAAGGTTTTTGGTAATGGAGTAAAAATAGACCGTGTATTTCTGCTACATACATATAATTTTCAAAAGGAATATCACAGAATTGACTTTGGATGGATTTACAGTTCACATCACATTTCATTGGTATATTACATTAAGAGACAAAATTAAAGCAAATAGAAATCATAAAACTTCCAATATAATTGTTGTCCTATATTTCCTAAGTAAAAAAAAGCCATCATCCATTAGCATTTCAGGTAGAAACACTCTAGCACTTGAAGATACATGTAATTACATGTTAATGTCTAAAAGTAAAAAAAATATATTCAGAAAGTTCATGTTTCTTGACATATAAGATGTCAAAGTACATGTAAAATACATGTACATCTACAGGGTAGGAATTCACCTTAATGAACTCAATATGCCCCCTCTTGTTAAAGAGTCTGTATTTGCACTCATGTAAACATATTGGCTTATGCCTGTGTGTTTGTGTGAGGGTCTACAATGACATCTTGATGCTTTATCTAATATTAATGCAACAACATTGTTCTGCGGAAACATTGCTTGTCAAAGACAACATCAGTAAGTTATCTTCCATTATCACTGCCCTATAATGGCTAATAGTTATGGCTCTGACCGCTCTCCTGAGATCTCCTTTGTTTTATTTTTTGCTCAATAACTGCTTCCTCTGTTGTTGTAGGAGACCCTCCAGATGGTCGGCTCTCTTTTGGGCCGCGCTGTACTGCTCCCTTAACTGGGTCACCACATCCTCCTTCTTCACAATGGCCTGCTTCACCCTAATCAATACAAAACGTCATTCTTTATTACTTACATCATGTCCCAAGAACTTAGATATAATATAAAGTTATCCTGCAATAGAACAGTTCTAATAATTCATGAATCTATTTCAAACAAATTTGTTAGCAAGTGATTCCATTAATTAAGTTGTCACTTTTATTCGTTCAACTTGTTACTGACTTTTAAAATTTTCTGTGTATTTTTTTACCACTACTACATACAAACATATTTGTCACTAACTTTTAGTATGTGCACTGACACACTTAAGGACCATTTCAGATATTATTTGAATGACCATATAAGTTTACAGCTCCAAATCAACTGGATTTAATGCATCTTTTCTCTAACTAGAACTTGAAAATAGCCAATTATTCTTTTCAATATAAGTTTAATGTCCATTGGCATACAGAATACACAACATAATTGAGTTACTGTAGTTAAGCTTTAGCAGTACTCCCTGTAGAGGGCCTCACCTTTTGTGGACTTCCTCCATTTCCTCGTCTTTCTGTTTCCGTACATCCTCTATCTGTTCTTTACATCTGTCTAGCTCTATCCGATGTCTGGCCTTCATTTCTGACATTTCATTTTTAACTCTTTTGTTTTCTTCATCTGTTGCCACCAGTCTATCTGCAAATTCCTGTCGAATTATGTCTGAAACCCTGTCACGTTCTCTGTGCATCTTGTCTGTAAGCTGCAACAAAAAACAAATACTGTTCAAAAATACATGATTTAATTAAAATTTCTGAATGTATTGTACCTGCAGCATATCATACATAAATAAATAATGCTATATTGCATAAATGCACACTTTTGAATCATCATTCGAGGGAGACCAATGTTTGTGTGTTACCCTTACCCATGGAATCCCCATAAATGTTTTGTAAACTTTTTGATTCATTGAACCACTGTATGAACAATTAACCCATTAAAATTACATCCCCATGAACAAGTAAAATGTTGCTTATCCATGACATTGACCCCCCACAATTAAAATAAATCCACAGTACATATATAGCTTTAATGGTGAAAAATTAATGGTAAGAGGGATTGAAAACCAACTTGGTAAAACACATTAGAAGAAAATGATATAAAAACAGAGTAATAGTAAAATTGACCACATTTTTTTTTATTGTATGACATCATTGGAAGCTTGTCAGCTCCTACCTCTTGTAGATTTTCTATCTCTTGATCCTTCTGATTCAGTTTGACCACCAAGCATTCATTCTCTCCACTCACTTCTGTCAACCGAGCCTGAAAAATCAGGTACAACTGCACTTAATATAAACTGTTAGGAATAAAACTCAAGTAAAATAAGTGCTCTTTACACTTACTATATAGGGGGAAAATAACTCGTGGTGTCAATATTCGCTTTATTCACAGTGTTCATAATCCCGTGAATTCAAGAAACAGTGAATAAATTTTCAATAATCTCCATGTTTTATTTGGAAATTTGAGCTTGAATAAACTAGGATAGGTTTATATACATGTACTTGCAGTACATGGTCATTTCAGTAATTACGAGTAGTACTTGTCATTCAATTATTTTAATTATTACGCTTTACTTTAATTCTAATAAGCAGATAATAACCTGTATTTGTTAAAAAGCTGTTTAAATAGCCAACGCTACATGTTTCGTCAATCAAAACGTGGGCCATGGTTTTGATAACCCATGCATAACAAATGTTACAACGTGTATTTGTAACATGTACCTATATTATCATGCATATTTATTTTTATCTACATTTTAAAAACATTCAAATAACTATCGAACTTAATGAAGATTTTGGAAGGATATTATTTCGTTGACCTACATTAACACATTTATTACCGTCCAGTGGTTTTTCGCCGCGTTGATGTTGTATTAAAGATCTTGGGGTGTCCATGCACTCATCGTAATTGCATATAGGAAAGTTATTAGACGTTTATAGTCAAGGACGTTTTATAACTGCACTTGTTTTAATTAATCGTCAATTATTTATTAAATCTAAGCAACTTTTTATTAACCTACCCTGTTGATGTCATTTACATGAAGTTAAACGGATATAGAAAAGGAGGTAACTTTTATTTTATATCAATTCCGCGAATTCAAGAAACCGCGATCGTGTCAGATGAAAGGAAAACGTGAAAATTACAACCCGTGAAATTAATCCCCTATACAGTAACTACCTATTACAGTACAATTTGTTTATTATCATAGTTTATTTGTCAGGCCAAAACTTTATAAAAAGTGACTATTATTATAACCATAGTCAGCTGAAATTCATCTCCGAGGTCTGACATAACATGCCTGCCGTTTTTATATTAATATAAATAAATGTTATGTTATGTAATTTTATATTTTTAGGTTTATCTGAAATACAAGTTAACTAAACATATCATTTTACATTAGTTATTTACTTACTGTTTTAACATTTCGTATAAATAAATTCACTTTCATAAAGCTTAATACTCTCCCAACTCCCTCAGTTTAATTGCTGTTACTGTCACTAACCTTCATTTCATTGTATTTTTCAAGAGCTTGCTGTTCTGATCTTTCTAAGTCTTTCATCTCCATTTCATACTTCTCTCTTATCCTCCTATAAAACAGATCTCAATAAGTAGCAATAGATATAATAAAATCTGTACAAAACATTGTAGTTCATATAAATCTGTACAAAAAATTACAAAAACTATATTCAAAGTACTTAATACTTGGTATAAAGAACTACAATAGGTATTTGTTCCATTATAAATGATATTCTAGCACTCTCTCTGAAAACAGAGTTGTCTCCCATTCCTCACACTTTTAGCGCCCACCTTATCTTGTTATCTGCAGCTTTCTCGGTTTCCTCCCTGCTGGCAGTGGCATCCTCCTCCAATCTCGAGATAACAAACTCTATCTCCTTGTCCCTGTCTCGTCTCACCTGGTCCTTCAGTTCACGTTCTTTTTGTAACATCCACGTCTCTTGCTTTTTCATGTAGTTCTCTTCCCATGATGCTTTCTCCACAGCTAATCTTTCTTTTAATTCTCGAATTTCAGTCTAAATCATAATTTGTAATTTTTAAGCATTTCATAAAAATAACCTTGATTTTATTTTTTCAAAGTAAAATTCTTTTTAAAAAAAAGTTCTTAGCAAACATATTTTTATTATACTTAGGGCTACCATTATTTCTTCATATAATTAAGAGAATTTGCATTCGATATATACATTGTGCCTATTTAATCCTGCTCTTTCCTTTCATTTTGTATAAGCCAGTAAATACTGATATTTTTAAAAAAAAATGTCCAAAACAGTTGAGAAGTGTGTGTACATTGAAAGTGAAAGTATAAGGCAGATAATTATAAAAGCACATGGTGTAAAGAGCGTGACTTTGTGTTCCTTTGTTGCTTCCAGCTGTCTCAGCAAAGATTACATTGTAAATTCGAGAAACAATCAGAGAGATTGTTTGTAAAACCGAAAGTAGAAAAAAAAGGCCTCTGATAATAAATATTTTAGAGCATGACTATGGAGTTTACAAGTCAAATATTTTACTTTATGCCAAATACCTGGTTTATATATAACCAATATACATGTATTATGTCAGTACATACAATCCTCTGCTGCTGGTACGCCTCCTAACACTCGAATTTTAAAAATATATTTCAGAAACAAGTGCCAAGTTTCAAAGGAGATTTGTTTACACAATTCAACATTTTAACTACCACACAAAAAAATTAATCTGTGTTACAAAAGAATTCATAAAAAAATTAGCTGAAAAAATCTTACAAAACTTTTGTTTCAGTTAAATTTTCATAAAAATATCTCTAAATTCTTTTCAAAAAAAAACTTTTAATGAACTGCATAAAGTGCAAATGGTAATGTACATAACATTTTATTTTAATGTATATATGCATAACAAAACACAATTCTTTAAACAATTATTTTACCTTTGTTTAAAAGCATTTTTAATTGGATGGGCGGTGGGGGAGAAAGCAATTAAAAATGTATGGTGGTGGAGTAAAAATAAAAGTGCCTTCCAATCCCCCCATACAATTTTTTCTGGAAGAGCCCTTAGCATTATTTCTGTAAATGGCGAGTTGGTCATACATTGTGCCTATTTTCCTGCTCTTCCCTAGCTTTCTCAAACTCGGACTTCATGGCAGCCAGAGCTAGAGCGTGACTGTCCTCTAGCTGTCTCTGAAGCTTGTCGAGCTCGGTGCGCTGTCGTGAGGCCTGCTGGGATACGCGTTCCTTCTCCTCCTGGACCTCCTGATACAGGCGACGTCTTTTCTTAATTTCGTTTTATGTTTGGCTATCAAGTTCAAAGGAGATTTGAACTTAGGTACAACAAAGATTAATCCAATTTCTTTATACAGTGGTAAAAATTCCACTTCAATTCAAAATCTCTTCCTTTAATATACTGTAAAACAAAAAATTAGCGCAAACGCATGTGGGAATCTTAAATTTTGCACTTGCACTTGTCAGTACAATATATAAATGTGACACACGCGTAGGACTTTTTGGTTAGTCAAACGGAAACAGAGATGTATATCAGTAAAACACTTAACTTTACCCCGGTACTTGTTGCTATCACATGGACATGGTACAATATTAAAATTTATTTTATTTCTATTTTCAATTAAAAGGGCATAATTTAAATCATATTAAAAAATGCATGCACCGACAGAAAATTACTTAGATAAAACAGAACTTCAGGACCAAGCTCAATCACCATGCTTGATTGCATACCTCGAGGTGATAAATCTGCAGAACCAAATTTGCTAATAATAATAATCGGTTAACAACTAGATAACATTGTTTAATTAAATTATAATTTGGCAGAAGAAACATGTGCAGTGCTAGTGTGTATATAAAATCCAATGTGATATATCATGTACTTATGCAAAAGCTTTGAACACACACAAAAAAATTTAGAAATCCTTTAGCGCACAATAAATTTTAGCACACAGGGGTTGCGCCAAAGGCGCTAAAATGTAGTGCGCCAAATACGGTTTTACAGTATATCAGTTATTAGTAAACTCTTTACCTTTGTTTAGCTAGTTCCCTTTCCCTGGCACAGGCTGCCTCTTTTTCTTTGGCTAGTTGGTCTCGTAGTTCCTCCGTCATTCTAACATACCGCTGAGCAGCTCTCTCATCTGATTCTAGGAGCAGCAAAGCATTTTTATATGCAGTCTTTGAATTTCTGGTTCCAACCCTTGCACAGTCATTTCCTACAACAAAAAAAAGTTAAATGGTCTTTTTTGCTCTGAGTGATTTAGACAACTAGGAATGAAAATATTGTAAAAATGTGAATGCACAGTTATATTTATTCAATTGACTTTTGGTAAACAGATGTAATAGCATTTATGAGAATACCTTGATCTTTTTTGTCTTATCCTGAATCCATCTTTCTCGTCGTAACTTTTCTGCTGCTTCATGCATATCTTTAATCTTCTGAATATCAATAGAATGTCTACAAAGGGAAATAATTCAAAGATGTTTGTTTACAGAGAATATGGATACATGTTCAGCATTAATATAAAGTAACGTCTCCTACTTTTCTTCCATGGTCTTTATTTTATCCTGGTACTTCTTATCCACTGTCTTGAGCTCCTTGACCAACATTTCACATTTTTCACTCAGGTTCTTCTTGTCGTCAATCAGCTGTCAAAAATATGTTAATGATCTTATACTGAAACGCAAAAGAAACGCAACAAGCAGTAATCTACAAGTGTTTAATTTTTTTAATCTAATGATTTTCAAAAATGATTACAGTAAGGTTAAACTCACTTTTCAGAACATCAGAGATTTGATAAAAATGTTAAATGTTTATCTTTTTTGACTGAGTAACATTTCTTAAAACACCCCCCTTCCAGCCATTCAAGTAAAACGTGAACATCCTAAACAACAATTGCAGATTAATTTCTTCTCTAGGTTCTCTCTGGCATGCCTGATTGAAAGAATTCTCTTTGTCATTTTTAAATGTCCGTTTTTCAGATGAAAATGAATTTTAAATTTAGAGCAGTGTCACCACCCAGAAACTTCCGGTACAAAAACTGTCCTTAATGCATATGATACATAAGACCCTGTTGAGGCGTAATGTAAATTTTTGCATCAGCAACTCTCCATCACCTTTACATTGAAATTTTCCAGCTAACAATAAAATTTAAGCCATTTTCAAAAAGCCTAAGCATCGTTACGGGAAAAACCAAAATTATTTTTATATAATAGATATGATGAACAGTAAAAAACCCTTCAAACTCCATAATATTGCCAAATGTTTTGTCAAACATGCAATTTTTAATTTCTGTTAAGCAGACTCAAACTTGACTTCCGGTTATGGTATGAAAATCGTTCAACCGTTAAATTACCGATGTTTACCAAATTGAAAATATCCATAATTTTTAGATACAAATTCTTTACTTTACATATGTAAGGTAAAATATTTCTGTGTTGTCAGTATATTGCAAGGCCCATAAATAACCAATGGATGATTCAGACATTATAGATTTGCATCCAAGATTAGAAAGCAGACAGGAAATAGCTACCTGATCTATAAATGATAGATGTCTTTTGATTGTTTCTTCATATTCATCTTTCTGGACATCCAACCTCTTCTTCATCTCCTTCTCTGTCTCTCTGGCATGCCTGATTGTTAGTTCTCTTTGTTGATTCTAGAGGCCCAAAAAATGAATTTTAAATTTGGCATAAAACACAGAAATTTGCATTCAAAAAAATTAAAATGTATCAATGAAACCAAAAATTCTTACAAGGACAAATTGCCTCTACTAACCTAACATAAAACCCTAACAATAAACATAGTCTCAGAAAAACCAAAATTATTTTTATATAAAGATATAAACAGAAGTGACCATAAACAAGCTGTCTCTGATTAACGATCAATCTTCAGGCATAAAAGTTCATTTGCTCCTTTTTTGGGGCAATGTCCACTGTATAAATTCTTAAATTATGTTTTTGGGGGTGCTTTTGGCTCTTCAATTTATTTATGTAAGGTGAAAGATTTCTGCGTTGCATGCAAATATACCGTATATCAGGAATGACGTCCAATTTCCGCATCGCTGCTAAATTTAATACAAAGTTTTCTTCTTGTAGTAGATTTATTTCTTAATACTTATATCGTAGGGGGTAGAAATAGCGGTATTAGAGGACAAGCGCAAGATACCGGTAATAGGTATAAGCCCTTATTGTTTGTTTACTAATTGACAAGCTAGCTAATTATATGGGTCACGATCCTTGCGAGAAGCTATTAAACTAATTATACCTGAGCTGCTGGTCAGTTTGGAACAGTAAATGACCTATGATTGTTTAAATCTTAAAATAATAATATCTGTGGTTTTGATAGTTAGTACGCAACACAGGTGTGTAATCAGCTGAGCGGGTCTTCCGAAAATGACGAGGTGAAGGTCGATCGATCTGTTTCTCACCCGTATGAAGTAGCCCAAGCTTATGACTTTACATTTTACATCCAATTCCTTCATAGGCTTAAACAATTGTTAATAATATAATCACTGGGACTTTGAAATAGTGAAAATTTGATTCGCGTAAATTTAATATACTGATTTAGGTTCTGATTCGCGGAAAAAACATGACGCGGAAAAAACCTGATATACGGTATATACAGAGTGTCCATTTGATGCTTTTATCCTAGCTACTAACCAGAGCTTTCTGTAACATAGTGATGGTTCTCTTTTTCTCCTCCAGGTCCAGTCTCTGGGAGAGAACGGTACTTGTCACCTCGTTAGCTGTAGCCTGGGCATTCTCAAGGTCAGCCAGCTCATCAGCTGATGGGACTAGGGGAGGTGGGATCTCAAAATCTTGTGACACCTTGTTCAATTCCTGCAAAAGACATACAAATACTGTTTATTTAAATGATTATCTAAAGGCTTGTTAAACACATCAATGACATGCTCTGATGAACAATATTTTGCTATAATCAGTATCATCTGACTTGATTAGCCCCTTCACGGTAACTGCGGAACCACTCTTCTGCAGGGCAAATTGTTTGATGGATTTTTTTTGATAGATAATTAAATGACGTTTTTTTAAACATTTGCTTCTACATCATATTTCACCAAAGTATATCATTTTGCCCTGCAATAGAGCAGTACCGCAGTTATCGTGAAAGGGTCTATTAACAGTATTGTCTATCTTCACAAAGCAAACTTCTATTGGTACCTGCTCTACAGCACTGATTCTGTCGGACACTTGCACCTCATCTAGGAAGGACATGATGCTGCGAAGCTTGTCATCGGAGAGGTAGCTTTCTTTGTGACTTGGACCATCTTTGGACTGACCAAGCTCCCTTAAGCGATCCTCAGTCAGACGATTACTATTGTCAAGTTCCTTGTCAATCTCATCCACTGTAATAAAAAATAAAAGAAATTATTCTGAATGAAAACAGTTTCATCCTCTAATACAATGTATAAATCATAGCTTTTTCTCCACTTTTTTCAAATCATATTTCTCCTGTAAGTCTTCTTTTTTTAATTTAGCAATCAGAAAAAAAACACTAATATCAAAGATCTTGAAGAAAATAATTAAATGACAAGGATTTCAAACATATCTATACAAAAACGTGAAACTAATATACATTTATTTCTATAACGATGAAAGGGCCATAACTCTTACACCAAGCATTTTTCCTCTCTGGTTTGGGGGGTTCTAGGTGTTCCTCTTCCTCCAGTTTTTTCAGAGTTTCCAGGAGATCATTCAGTGTGGACTTTGTCCCCGCCTCACTGCCTGGAATTGCTTCCCTGTGGCTGTCCAGCCCATTAGTGTCCACCTGCTGCACATTACTTGCTGACTAAATAGGCAGCAAAATCTTATTTCTTCTTTAAATTTCAAATAATGCTGTTCCTTGCTAGTACTTTAAGTCCAATACTGTTTACAAGGAAAATTTCACCCCTGATTTATTTTTGCCCCCTTTCATCCTACTTACATTTGGGGGAATTTAAAATGGAGCGAATTTAAAGAACACAGTATAATTTCTTAAACGAAACTGTGACTGAGTGAATTTAAAACAGGGCAATATTGTTTGCAAAAGTGACAGGGTGAAAATAACTCTGTATATAGTATTCAGAACCTTTATTTGTATTCCATAAATTTGTAATGGTAATAAACAATTCAATATCATAAAGTCCTTTGAGAAGTCCTTTAAAGCAACTTAACTAAAACATTACTTTTTTTTTCCTTGTTACATGTTTACCTCAAGTTCCGAGTCTGTCTGGTCTCCTCTAAGAGTGCTGACTGTCCTGGCACTAGACTGGGCTGACCGGGAACTCTGAGGCACTGATCGGGAACTGGAGGCAGGCTCAGAAGCACTGTCATCCTTTTCCTTGTTAGTTTCCTTTTTAGTTTTATCTTGTTTCTTCTTCCCTAGGTTTGTTTTGTACGGAGTTTTGGTGATCTTCCCACTGGCTTGTAGATATGATACTTCCTCCTCAGCTTTACGTTTGATTTCCTCTCGTTTTTCTTCACGTTTTTTATGTAAATCCTACAAGAGTACATTATTTATATAAATACAGAAGTCAACAGTTTACAAGTTTTCACAACAAATCTTTGGCTAATTCAATGAGAGTGTGTAACTATGCTAACTCTCTACAGCAAATTTTAATCTAATAATTACTTTTGCCTGGCCTACCACATAAAGTGTAAGGCATTCTTTGTGGGTTAAGTTAACTACACACCTGGATGGCTTGTAACCTCGCCTGTCGGGCCTTCTCCTCACGAGTCTTCTTCCTACCCTCCATCTTCTTTTTCTCTGACTCTTCCTCAGACAGTAGTGACAAGTCCAGTTTGTTATGACTGTCCCTGACCTCTTGTCTCTTCTGCTGCATCAGACGCTTCAGAGCAGCAGCACCGGCTTTCTGTCTAGCACTATCACCCGTTGCACCGACATTTTTCTGTCGATATTTACGGAAATAGCGCTGAATTTTCGTAGCAGCAGAGTTTAATGTTTGTATGTAGTCCTCAGCTATATTCCTACCAACAGAAGTCTGAGAGTTGCTAGCACCACTGTTTATGTGCCTCTCTTTCACCTGGTTTACTGGCATTTTATGTTTAATGTTCTGGTAAGAATTTTCTATGGAGGTAAAAGAAGTCCTTGGAGATTTACCTTTCACAACCATGTTATTAGCAATTCCACTAGATGATGGCACAGAATTACTAGCACCCTTAGAAGCCCTAGTTACACTACTTGATTTAGAACTAGGGACATTCTGTTTGTGAATTCCTGTCACATCATCACTAATGTCTTTATTTCCTGTTGGAGACTTAATCCTCACCAGGGCATCAAGATTCCCCAAAATGTCACCCGGGGAAGGAGGTTTCTGTTTTTGAGCTTGAAGCTGTTGTAAGGCCTGAATTTTGCTATAACTGGAGGACAGAATATCTTCATCGGATTCGTCATCAGTGCTGCGATATGTGTGTCGCTGAAATACATTTTGTACAGGACTGGGAGATGTGTTCCCATCTCCATTCATTCCAATATCAGAAGGACACTTCTTTGGCTGCAATTCAGATACAAACATCTACTTATAGAAGACAAGATATTAAAAATACTTCAGCATGCGTGACTTGTAGAAAGTAGAGTCTAGATACTTACAGGCTGCTGCCATAAAACTTTAACAGCATTGGGTCCAGGCTTTTTGGACTTTGCAGCAGGTGTTTTTATCTTTGGTTGAATTGAACTTTCAAACAAGGCTAAAAAGTCCTCTCTAATTCATAAAAATTAAACATGCATAAAAAGATAAATCTGTTATCTTCAGTGATATCAAAGCTGTTGTTTAGACGACAATGAGAGACAGTGATGTGAGTAAAAAAAAAAATTTCATTTGTCACTGAAAAATCAGCAACTTTTCAATACAATGAAAACAACTTTTAGTTACCCTGGTGACTTTCCTTTTCCTGTACTTTTTCTACTCACTGAGGATAAATCACTTCTCTGGCTTATATTACCTTGACCTATATAACAAGCAAAGAGAAGGGGATTTAAACAATTTAAAAGAAATAGTAAGAGTGACACATGCATGTGTGAATTGATTGCTTTATATATTTTCAAATACTAATTCTTTGCCAACTCATTGAAGAAAAGTACATCACTTTTGAAATGTTCCAATAAAGTTGTCTAGGCATTCTACAAACTTGTTTGTATCTTACCTTGAAAGGTATTTCTTTTAACACTCTCAGATTTAGCTCCATTCTAAAATTATATTAAATAAAATTTTAAAATCAAATCAGTATACATGAAATAACTGACATCAATGCAATTAAACACTGGCATGTAACATTAAGGGGACTAAAAAAATGTGTACTAAGCAAATAAAAAATATCCTTTTAACATCCGTAAAACAAAATTAAGGGCAGTAAGTAGATTATTTTATTAGATAAAAATTATTGTGAAGGAATGAAGTGAAGTAGACATTATTTTGCCCACCCCCTGTTGGGTTTTTGATGCAGAGCTGGGGCGATTCAGCTGACGTGCTGAAGAGGACTTCTTCAGGGATGATCTCGTTGATATCTGAGAGCCAGTAAGACTCAAATCGTCTACATGACTTCTAGCTGACATTCTAAATAAAAGAAATATCAATTACTTGTGCAAGAAAACCTGAATTACATTGCAAAACACATGCCTGGCAAAGGGTGGGATTCTGTCCTCATGTTACAAATTACATAATGAGTGACTTGAAGGTTTGATTTTTTTTAAAACAGTAACAGTCCAAACTGAGTTGTGCATTAGTATGACACACTGTTTGCCCAGTAAAATAAAATAGATCTGATTCAGCACATATTATTTAAATCGAAAACATTTTACTTTCGTTACCATAAAAAATTGTCAACAAAGCATATGCTTAGTGCCATTTCTTTAGTATTATTTTTTTTTTCATGTAAACAAACCAGTGTGATGTCATTGAAGGTGACTAATGAGTTAAGATTTTGCAAAAATAGAGATGCAACTGAATTACTTCATCCAAAGAACATTAAGACACCAACCCTAATCTCTCTGATGGTATGTGAGGACTAACCTAAATCTCTCGAGCAGATGCTAGACTAACCCATGTGCAAGGACTAACCCTTATCTCTTGTGGCTGACCCCAATCAATCAAAATCTTCTGCAAGGACTAACCATAATCTTTCAAGTGAGTGCAAGACTAATCCTTTTCAGTTGAATTACACAAATCTTATGTCAAAGTGCAATAAGCTCACAAATCTTGTGGATTTGGGGATCGGTAAAGTAAAGTCTGTCCCAAATTTTCTTTCCTACCTCCATAAGAGAAAAAATTAGAAAATTATTCAATTCTGAAATCAACAAATTTTAGCCGAATGATTGAATTCACCCCTTTCCCAATCCCGGCGTGTGCACATTTATACTTTTCCGGATATTAAAGAAGCCATGCAATTGGTGTGATAAGCTATAAACTGATAAATTCTATATTCATTTATATTTTAACTAGCTTTCAATGGAATGTAAACAAATCATTTTTCAGATATGCATCCAAAAATACAGAATAGGTCAAGGGGAAAACATAGAAAATTGTAAAGTGGGTAATTTGTATACAAAATATCTGACAAGTAATGATAACTCACGTTCATAATTTTTTAGAGCATCATTAGAATGCAAAAATAAATTCCCTTCGACTTGTCAGGGCAATCGGAAATGCATGTTTCCAACACATGCGTAAACAAACTGTCCCACAATCACCTGCGACGACTTCCATAAATAGTTCCATTGATATCGTTGGGCGAAAATTAGTCCATAATACAAAGAAGAATGAAATCAAAAAACTAAACAAATATCCTCAAACTTGTTACAAATTACACTAACTATTTACCATTACATCATTTTTATTTAAATCATTCTTTTAAAATTAAAGTTTATTGTGATTGAGCAAAGAACTATATTTTTAAAAACCTTGATATCTAATGGTGGTGATGCGGTCAGTTTTCGAGAAAAGAAGCCATTTTGGATACTTTGGGAATATTTAAACATTACTTCGCGAGATCAATTTGGTACCTGAAGGGCATTGAATTGGTACCAAATCATAATCGTAGCATGCTTCTATCATTTTTCTACGAATACTTATAGCTATGGCTGATAGGCGGAAGCTACAAGGTGAGGAAACATGCGACTCAACAAATGCCCTTCTTTGATTTTCGCAAGTTTTCCTCATTATCTTTTGTTCTTTAAGCATCAATAGAAGAAGATTGCATTGAAGTTTGCAGATATGAATGACCCAATTTTTTTCTGCATACACAATGTATATCACTCATATGCTTCCAGGAAAGAAGGGCAATTTTATTATTTACAATATGTATACAAACATCCTTGCAGTTTATAGCATGAGGTCATGCAATTTTTTTTAAGAAGCAAGATGGAATTCAGATGATGAAATGTGGTGATTATCAGATTAGCCACTGTTATCAATTTGATTTTTTTATCACAACACCTACCAAAACAGGAGTTCTAGATAGAATGCAAAAAGTAAGACTACATCCAAATACTCTGTTACATAATGTACCTAAATTCATGAAGATAAATGAAAAACAATATGCAAATTAAAAAGGTTTCTTGAAATTGTGATGGAATGTGTTTCAATTGAATGTAAACTTTTAACAAAGGAATAGACCAAAATGATCTGATAGTAAGTGTTGTTATCACCATAATCACCACAAACCTCTGACTTTCTATCATTCATCATCATATGTTTGAGCACAGTGATATATATGTTTACCCCTTTTCTATATTAATACACTGGATATGCAAGAGCTTTTTAAACCTGTGCCGAATTCAGAGACAATTTTCAGGGGAAAATGGAATTGCCTAATTCTTATCTGACATTTTTAGTGTGCAAAATTGTGCTCTAAATTGATTATTGTATTCCAATCACCTAAAACTATCAAATGCACTGGAACGAATTTACTTTACCGGTCCCCAGAAAACCGCGCTAAAATGTAGTGTCGTCGAAGGCAACTTCAGTATATATGTGAGATCGCGTGAGCGATTGAAAACAAGGTTTTTTTTGCCTTTTGACCCCAAAATTGAATTCTACGGTTAAAAGTTAAGTTTAAAATTTCGTTTTTAAACGAAATTTTTAACCTCGTTCTCTGAAAAAAATATATATATTGTTTATTCATGGGAAAAATCAACA
Source organism: Saccostrea cuccullata (assembly GCF_032062105.1). Taxonomy (NCBI): domain Eukaryota; kingdom Metazoa; phylum Mollusca; class Bivalvia; order Ostreida; family Ostreidae; genus Saccostrea; species Saccostrea cuccullata. The sequence goes on from NW_026936265.1 coordinate 178,787, forward strand.
AAGAATAATTCTGAACAAAGCACGTGCGCCGCATGCTGAGTGTCATTTTTTTCAGACTTAGCCATTCTTCCATGTAAACAAACAAACGAAATGCCCTTGAAGCTAAATTATATCTTAGAAAAATTACAGAAACAACTGAATTTCCTAACTTATCTAAAATAACGAGTCACTAACCCTTATTTCTCGGATGGTATGCAAGGACTAAGACGTTTAGACGAAATCTTCTGGCAAATGCTAAACTGACCCTAATCAGTCGAATAATGTGCAAGGACTAACCCTAATACAATAATGTATTTAAGAATGGAAGTATGTGTGGTCATTAAACTTAATTGTATTATTTATTGTCTGTTGAAAATTATACTTAGTCTTTGAAGACTTGTGTTGTTCCAAAAAGTGCAATGAGGAATGTTGCATTATTGTCAATATTTTATGTTGCACTATGATGTTGAGTAGAAAGACTCAGCTTCAGATCATAGAATATGAAATGGTAAAATTAAAGTAATCTGTTTGTGAAATATGTGATAAAAACAATCTGCTGAGATATTTTTTCCACTTTGTTTTTCTTGGTCTCGTTATAATGTTGAAAAGCTATATATTGGAGAAAGGGAGATAAAAATGGTCTCATTTACGAACTTTCTTCTCTTGTTTGCTTTACAAGACCAGGGAGTGTACCTATAACTTTCCATATAAATTATAGATTTTATGTTTTGTTTTTGAAGGTGAAATTGACAGATGCCTCAAAAAAGTAACAGAGGGAGTAGAGTCATTTGAAGACATCTGGCAAAAGGTAAGTCATCAAGACAAAACTTTGTGACAGTTTGATTAAAAGGAATAATTGTCATTGTAAAGTTTTAATAAAACTACTGTTTCAATGTAAGAAACTTGATTTTACAGGTGCACAATGCAGCAAACACAAATCAAAAGGAGAAGTATGAAGCCGATCTCAAGAGAGAGATTAAAAAGCTGCAGGTACATGTATTTATGTTATGTAGTTTGTTAAAAAGATTATAATGTAAAGCCAGACTATTAAGTGATGACCTTTGACCATTTGGCATCGACTATCATGCTTATTGACTGTATTTATCTCTGCTAGATTTTCTTCAAGTATGATAGTCTTAATAAATTTATTTTAAAGAAACACTTATATGCTATTTTAAAGTACACAATTCTTTGTATTTGATTTATCATTTTGATGTTATGATATTTTTATAGTAACTAAAATAAGATAATTATATTCTTTCCAAAATGGTACCCAATCTACAGTTTTGATTTACTTTCAATTAAACTTGATCAAATGAAGAAAATAGTGTGTACTAAAGGATAGTCAAGGTCCAAAAGTGAGACTTACAAGTCTCAAACGTTCTGTTTCTTACATTGTGCCAAACAAATTTGACAGGTGTTCACAAACAAATTTGAAAACAGGTCTCATATTTGATTTGAATTTTTTATTTAAATCAAAACATGGTGTGCAAGTAGTGACATCAAAGACAAGAGGTGTCTGGTGGAAAATAGGAAGCTCATCGAGACGGTATGATAGAGATTTAAATATTCTTTATCCAAATTATTAATGAAATGATCACTATTAATATTCATGTACAAGTAGTGATGGAACGATTGTCGCCGACAATCGATTGTCGGTCGTTAGAAGCTCTTCGATTCTACTAATTGATTATAAAATAAATGTCGCCGACATCGCTAACAAAAAAATAAAATTGTCATACTTTATTTTTATTACCAAATCCAAGTGCAAAGAGTGTGCTTTTACCGCCATGATTAAATATGGGGTTAGACTAATACCAGGAAACAGTGATATTGCAAGGTTTAACTACACAAAGGAAAACATAATTAGTCTAGTTAATCTTTAAATGGAATTATAATCATAAATACAAGTCTTACTTCTGGATAACTACTTTTAAAACCTGCAATTTGAACTAATTAAAACTAATTTTAAGAAATAAATACATGTATTAAATGAAAGGTATGATATTGCATGGATTTAGTCCTATATTGTTTAAATTAAACAAAATATTATTTTCCACTTTTTAAAAAGAAATTTCAATTAACATTTTTAAATATTTTATGTAAGTAACTGATTTTTTTGTAAAAGTCTGACAGAAATCTGAATAAGTTTTAACTTTTCTATATTAATTTCATTAAAGTTCAAAATTTCGATTATAATCGATTATTAATCGATTATGCCCAGCCGATTATTACCGATAATCAATTCTGATTTTTTTCTGATTCCCCATCACTATGTACAAGTATAGTGAGAAAAAAACGTACATGTATTTTTCCAACACAATTTGATGATATTAATTGAAATGTATTTTTACAGCAAATGGAAAGGTTTAAAGTAGTTGAAAGGGAAACCAAGACAAAGGCATATTCAAAAGAAGGATTAGGAGCTGCTGCGAAGCTGAACCCAGCAGCTAAGGAAAAGTCGGAAATGACAAACTGGCTTTCGGTTAGTATTCACCATTAAGCTGCATATCAGTTTATTATTTACTTCCATATGTGTTTCAATGTATTTTTAAACATGTATATTAATAATGCTTTTTTTCTCAAGACAATTTAAGGCCAATTTGCACATATAAACTATCTATTATTAGATCACCTGAGCCTGAGCTTTTCTGATCAAAATTTGTCCTTTGTCTGTCGTCGTTGTCATCGTAAACTTTTCACATTTTCTTCTTCTCAAGAACCACTGGGCCAATTTCAAACATTTGCTACAAAGTATCCTTGGGTAAAGGGGATTTAAGTTTGTTCAAATGAAGGGCTTCACCCTCTTCCAAGGGGAGATAATTATGAATTAGTGAAAAATTAATGGCATTTTAAAAAAAAATTTCTTCTCAAGAACCACTGGGCCAGGAAAGATGAAACTCATGTGGAATTCTTCAGGTAGTGTAGATTAGTGATATTTATATGGAATCATACTCCTTAGACTATAGTGTAGATTTTAGTTTGTTCAAATCATAACCCCCAGGGATAGGGTGGGGCCACAATGGCCGATGAAAGTTTTACATAGAAAAATAAAGGAAAAATCCCAAGAACAGAAAAGCTATGTTTAGTCATATTATTGACATGTAAGCATCCTCATGTATTGAAGATTTAAATTTGTTCAAATCATGGCCCTTTGGGGTAGGGAGGATAGGAACACCCCCCCCCCCCCCCCAGTAAATTTCCAGTTCTGATCTGATCTGTGCTTTTTCCTAGCCAATGTGTTCAGGTGAGCGATGTGGCCCCTAGGCCTCTTGTTTTCATTGTAGTATTAACTTCAACAACATGTTCAGTCAGTTTCAATTTACATGTTAAAAAAAAAAAATCATACACATGCTTTTCAAAGTCTTATTAAATTGATATTATGACAATAGCATAAAATGGACAACAAATATTATTTTTAAAATCAAAGCAGAAATCAAAACGAATCATCAATTTAAAATAAGGAAATGGAATGCAGAAACAAAACTGATGAAATGAAATAAGTTTCTGCTATGAAATATGTGAAATTTCATTTTGAATAGCAAACCTCAAAATTACATGAAGTTAACTTTGAAAGTATTTCTGGTGGAAATTTAAATCATGACAACTTGGATTATTGAATGGTGATGCAAAATGATTAAAATGATTTTTTTCTATTTCTTGTAACTGTTATACCCCATACAAATACATGTATGTAGTTATCTGAGAATATCAGAATAAATTTTCAGTTTATTTTATGAATAATATGTTCCAACCAAATATCAAACGTACCGTGCTTATTAAAAATGGGCTTCAGAGGTAAAAGGCCAAGATATATAAGAGTTTGGACATTAACTGAGGCTTATATTTGCTTGAGTGGAGTTTTAAAATTAAAAGCTTATAATTTTATTCTCTTCAGCAAACCATTGACAACTTGAATATTCAACTGGATCAGTTTGAAAGTAATGTTGAAAAGCTAACATCAAAGAAAAAGAAGATGGATAAAGATGTACGTTTAATTTTTTTCATATAGTTTTGAGGTACATTGTGCATGGTTTCATGTTTTAAAAAAAAATAAAATGATACCATTGCCATCCCCTTTGGAATACAGTATTAGTTTTATACAAGCATTATTACTGAAGAAATTGTCAAGTATGAAAGGAATAGAGGAACTATCAAACAATAATAAAATTATTTAATTATTTTTCAAATATATCCATGTCACAAAGGCAAAAAAACTGTTGAAGAGAAGGCAACCAACAAATACTTTTACTGAAGTAATTGTCAAGTATGAAAGGAATAGAGGAACTATCAAACAATAATAAAATTATTTAATTATTTTTCAAATATATCCATGTCACAAAGGCAAAAAATTGTTGAAGAGAAGGCAACCAACAAATACTTTTAATTTTTGGAGATGCATCGTTGTGGTGCAGTGAACTAAAATTTCATCTTTTTAACCGGAGGTCAATCAACACAAAAATGCAGTCTGAGAATACCCATTAGCAATTGAAAAATGTGCTTGTGCTATTTCAGTTGTGTTGAATACATATACATACTTCTAATATTATTTTAGAAAAAGAGGATGTGCTTTTGTTGAAATAAAGCATACCTCTTTTCAAATTTATTACCATTCTACTGGTTTACATTGTAGAAACAAGACCGATTTGAGGAACTAAAGGGATATATGGACAAGCACAAATTCCATATAAAGCAATTAGAAACCATTCTTCGTATGGTTGATAATGACGCAATCCCACTGGATCAGGTGAGCTGACTGAGCTTTTACACAATCTTCACTCACTTGATCTCAATTTATAAACTTGCGAATAAGAATTGAAAAAAATAGTTACTGTTTGACCTTTTTCTTTGTTTTATAGATAAAGAAAATCAAAGATGATGTAGAGTATTATGTCGAGTTTAACCAGGAACCCGATTTTGAAGAAAATGAATTTCTTTACGATGATTTGGATCTTGAGGATTTAGGTATGATGAAAACTTGTTCTTTCAGACTCTCCTAAAAGCTAAGACAAAATTTGGTCCTTAAGCTTCCACTCAAGCTCAAGTTTTGTGATTTTTCTCTGTTGGTAAACTACTTTCATTTTCTATGTATGAGTATTTCATTTCTAGACTTAAAAATGTAAGAACTTGTAAAATAACTTAAAGTAAACTTACATATCCAGAGGTTGTCAAAATAGTGTGGAAGCATCATTTTTCTAATTTTTATTTCTTTTCATACAGATTTATGAATAAAGAATATGATCGGATGGAGAGTGAAGATACAATAAAATTTATGAAATCAATGTAACAATTTGATGTAATTACATGAATATAAATGTCTACAAAGTAGAAAGTAACTTCTATTTGCAGGTGCACAAATGCTTGCATCTTCACCACCGAATGATGATATCAACATGGAAGCATTATCAAGTACTCCAACTTCAACAAATTCAAGTTCACCCTCCCCCAGTCCTAGTCTGAATCATTCCAAAGTAAGATTGACAAAAAGCATTTTAAATAAATTTACATTGAGTTAAGATTCAGACATTTGAAACTGGGAATTGAACTCCACAACTTTCAAATCTATAATGAAAATTTACATGATTTCAGGAAAGGTCAGATGATGAGAGGAAAAGACACAAATCACAAAATGATGACAGTATTCGAGCTCTCAGTGCAGAACTAGAACCTGTAAGAAATTCATATTTGATGTTAAAATTAATATTTGAATTGCATAAAATTTTATAAATCTTTTCCATGTACATTTATATTTTGAAGTTCAGATTTTCTGTTGGACTTCATTAATTATTTTGTTTGCAAACTGTTAAACTTGGTTAAAAAGAACTTGCTGATAATGAAATCTCAGTTACAAAGAATTTTCTTTGACTCCCAAACAAAGGAATTTTAATCATTTCTTGGATTTAAAGAATCTCAATTATAGGAAAACAAAATTGAGGCCCTAGTGTCTCCCTTATAATCAAGTTATACTGTATCCTAATTGGTTTGCTCTGATATGATATTTTATCCTATTTGGTTTGCTCTGATGTGATGTTTAAATGAATTCTTTACGGTTATTTTACAGAAGTCAGTACCTGTGATTTCTCCTCCATCAATAAACAATTCATTGTCAAATGTTCCTGTCAATAACAAAGTTCCATCAACTCCTACAAAGTTATTCCAGGGGTATGACATTCTTGACAATTGAATCCAATTTGTTTGAAAAAATACAAAAAAAAGTAGTATGATAATGTAAACATGTGTATATGTAAATGCTTATATAATTTGTATATGCATACTCTAGCAATACACTTATGATATATTTAATGATGATAATGAATTTTTTTTCTGGATATTATTTTTGAGACAATGTTACCTAGAACTTGTTTTTACAGGAATGCTATGACCATAGAAAATTCAAATAGCAATCATCGTCCAAATTCCACGCCACCACCTCTAACAGGGTTCTCTTCGGTAGCCGCCAGTTCACAACAAAATAACGGTACAGGTAAGCACATAAACATAATAATAAGATGGCAGGTTATGTAGTGGGTAGAGATTCTTGACAATTTATTAAATAAAGAGCATGATTTGTAATAGATTGAAATGCTCTGGATTATGGTTAATGTACATGTATGTAGAATGATTATGACACTTGTCTATTGTGCTTCAGTTAGTAGAGGCATGTGATAAAAGCAGTGAAATGTTGTATTGCAGTATAGGAGCATGTGATACTTTATTAAGTTGTATTTTTATCATATTTTTACAGAGAAAATTAATTTTACATTATAAAACCCTATTTACATGCACCTATTTACACATGGTGAGCAATTTTTACATATATGTGATTTTTTACCTTAGTGAATTTTAATGCACATGAACAGGGGGTAAACAAGATTTGCATATGAGTGTTTTCACTTGGTGCAGAATTTACAATGGGCAGACTACATGCAAATTAACTTTAACATATGAGTAAATTTCCTCCTGGTGTGTTTTCAGTCAAATGAATGAATAGAAGAATCTACACAAGGCTTGAAATATTGAAATTCTCTATAAGACACTATATTGAACATTCCAACAAAAACTTAGTTAATAATCGGAAAAAAGTGTGTCACTACAGACTGTTGTTTACAGGAGAGATTTAGAAAATTAGTTTCATTGTACATTTTTAGGTATAGCCATTCCAAGGTTACCCGTCAGTTCCACTGTGTGGCAGGGGGATATTTCCCCCATGAAGTTGTCTTACTTATCTGACCGTTATGTTAAAAGGGGTAAGAAAGGGATGGTTCATGTCCTCTAGCCCTTGTCACCTGGCCAGAGTAGATCATTATATAAAATACATGTGCCTTGTCTCAATTCCTGCTTGAAGATTTGTTTAGGATGGTGTGGTGTCAGATTTGAATATGCTATCTAGAATTTTCCATGTTTGAAATACCTGCATGCTGGATGGGGTACATGTTCCTGTATCTTGTAAAGTAATTTAAATTAATTTGAGCTTTTGAAATCTGCATGCTGTTTCATACATTTAATGTTAAAAAGCTTGGAAATTGAAAATATATGATTATTACAAGGTTAAAATATATATTAAGACTTGTGTAAATTTGGGATTCGTTAAACTTTTAGTACGTAGATGGTTTAAAATACACAGTATATTAATTTAAACCTATTTCTATTAATCCATCATAAGGAATCATACATACATATTCAACATTTAGGAGTTGGTTCATGTACATATAAATCAGATCAGTTGGCTAGCTTGGCATGTAGGGTAGCTGGAAATTACTAATTAATGTATACCAACATTTGATTGAGTGAAAGATAATAATAAGATGGTTTGTAAAAGCACCTTTTTACAAGCATTGGTCCTCCACAACCATTGATGATTACCATTTATAAAGTATTTGAATTATTTGTGCTCAGTGATTTTGGTTTGCCATCTCTCACCCAGGGGATTTTTCTTTAATACCTGGTTTTACAATATAAAGTTCTAAAGCCGCATCAAAATTCTTAAATAAAACTGGTCTTTATGGCAGCTATATCTGACTGAGAAATGAGTTTTGATCATTCAAAAGATTTACAGATACATTGTGAATTTGTTGAATCTGTGGTCATATTTAACTGCTGTGTAACTTATTATTTAGGTGAATGATAAAGTATGCATATACTGTATAATATCACGTGCATTTTAATTTCAGATACAAAAAATCAAGTGAACGCTATGGACCATTCAGCTTTAAATAGTAACTCAACGGTGAACAGCAGTACATCTTCAGTGACACACTCTAATTCAAACTCTGTCTCAGTGACTCCTGTAGGAAATCCCTCCTTAGTGCCCGCCCCGTCACCATTGTTTACCAATAACGGCACAACAGTGCCCTTTTCAATTTCAATGCCAATGGTTGTATCAAATAGTGTACCAACAAGCAATTCTCACTCGAGTCAGACAACAAATGGACCCATCTCACATCCGCCCTCCATGGAGGTGGTTATGAATGGACCAATGAGTTCCGTGGCATCAGGATTAAAAGGGATCAGTGGCATGGATGATGGTGTAAGTACTTTAATATCAATTCAACACCAGAAACTTCCTATTGATTTGGGATCTGGATTACTAGTGTTGAAGTTTTTTAATTGGAATGAAAGGTATATGCAGTGCTTCTTCCTTAAAACTGAGTATTGACTATAATGACAAAATTTCAGGAAATCAGTAGCCATACTTTGGCCACTTAATATAGAGCACATTCAGTCGTACTCTTTACTGACATAGATGACCAAAGGTAGAGAAAAGGCCAGAGAGTATACTTTTATAACCATGTTTGAAGTAAAAGTACCACTTGAATGTTATAAGATGTTTATGATAGCTGATAAGCATTTATGAATATTACCACATGAAGACAATAATGGAGCTGCTCAATTTTTTTTACCAGACTTAATGTCTCCTTTATAAAAAATAATTTACCTGTTTACAGAATTCAGAATCCATGTCATCATTAAAGTCTATAGCACAACAAGCAGTGGTAAATGCGGGTCTAGAGAATCAGATACCAACACCTCCTCCTCTGCCATCAGAATCCAGATGTAAGTGCAGGCAACAAATATTGTGCTGTTACAAATTTTATTTTGTCAAAAAAAAATTCTGACGTAAAATGAAACTGAAATGACTATTTGTTTATTTCAGTGCAATTTAATAGTTCCACATCATTAACAACATCATTACCAACCTCTTCACAAGTGGTGTCACAAAGTACGTCATTATCGCCCAGTGATCAGACGTCACAACAACCGCAAACCACCACCATACACCTCAACCCACTACTGGGGGTGGCGCCTCTGGGCCCCGTACCCCTCAGTCGAGAAAACTTTTACCAACTACAGATGTTAGAAGCTGCATATCATCACTTACCCCATCCCTCGGACTCTGAGAGACAAAGGTAAGACAAGGGAAAGTCAGATATAGTTTTCATTTTCTAGGCATTGTTTTGTACCTTTCTATTTTTGCTCTATATTCTTTTCCTTTGAAGTATCAGGAATTTGAAACTTGTTTTTTCAGGTCTTTTCTTCCCCGAAACCCTTGTCCGTCGCCCTCCTTTTACCCACAACTGCCCCCACCCCATGCAGACTCGGTTGAGTTTTTTCAACGACTATCCACAGAAACACTCTTCTTTATATTTTATTATATGGAGGTATGTATGCCAGATACTGAATGTCATACATAAACCTCTCGTTAAAAAGTATGTTAAATTAAAGCAATAATAGATTTTTGATACATAGTCAATTTCCCATCTTCTATCCCTCTAAGATATCAAATTTCCAATCTATTTTCAGGGGACAAAAGCTCAATATCTGGCAGCAAAGGCTTTAAAGAAGCAGTCATGGCGATTTCACACGAGGTACATGATGTGGTTCCAGCGGCATGAAGAGCCAAAGACAATAACAGAGGATTATGAACAGGTTTGTATATATTCATCTGAAAGTACTATAATGGATTAAAGTTGTTCACCTCGTTGACCCAAACACTCTTAGTGAGCTTCAGTTAGCAAAGAAGAAGGTACAGTTTGAGCTTTAATGTGCCCTAAAAATTGAAAGGTCTTAAAAAGTTATGATATTGGCTTTAACAATAGTTGAGTAGATGAATATGATAAATCATGAAAGAATATGGCAGGAATGAGGACCTTTCTGGTAGTATGACGTCATTAATTTGGTGCATTTCTAAGTTTCATGCAGAAAAGCCTTAAAATGACTCATTTCTGTGCTTATTTTCCTTTAGAAAATAGTGTCTGCCATCGTCGCCCACTTTAATTTTTGGATATATTATGTAAACTCTTATGAAAAATCACATATCTCAAAATCTTTCCGGGCGACTGTCTGAAAGAAAATTCCACTGAAACTTGATGTCTTCTGCAACTTTTTAAGAAAATACAGGAAAATACACAAGTTAATGATGTCACAATTAGCATGAAGGAGGTCATATGAGAAAAACGATTTATGTTTTCTTACTGCAGGGAATTTGTATTATTCAGAAACTATGAATTTTGATTTCTTACATCACTTTCATATTTTAGAAAAATAGCAGGCTTACTTTGTATTGAACCTGTACCTTCTTCTCTATCTGTCTGTCAAAACTATCTGTTTCAAATTGACCGTTTTGTCACCATGAGCTTTTAATTTGTACATGAGCCAAAAAAAATCCTATAGTAGAAAAGTTGTCAAATAATTAGTGTAAGTGTTTTGGTTGTTTATGAAAAATATGACAATATTATTTTTGTTTACAGGGCACATACATCTATTTTGACTATGAGAAGTGGTGCCAAAGGAAAAAGGAAGGTTTTACATTTGAATACCGGTATCTAGAAGACAGGGACTTGAATTAAAGCTGAACAATAAGGAGACAGGTGTCCTTATGGTCCATAGTACGAGACGACGATGGATTTCCTTGGATCTGCTGTTACTGCCATTCTGCCTGTGTAAATGTTGGAGGAGAAATGGAGGAATGCTTGATCATTGTTATCATCCCTAAATGTCTGTTTGTGATGATGACTCAGACAAACCAGTGGACAGGGTGCTCACCATTGTTTAAGAGCTTTTGAACATTGCGAAATTTAATATGCAGGGACAATATTTAAAGCCAATGTTTTGTTTCGCAGCACATTGTGATAAATTATATGCCAAGGCAGGGTCCTAGGTTGTGTTTGATCTCGCAATATATGTTATGTATGAGAGGGCACTTGTTTTGTCTTTAAGTCATTACAGTTAACAAGTGGATGGTGATTAAAAGTCATTTACTCATTATGTGTCAGTCAAGGCATCTACATGTATTATGGTCATTAGACCTGGGTACTCAAGCCAGCTGTCTTAAGCTTTGCAGTGTGCTCGATACTCCGTCTGGAAGTTTGACTTTTGAATCTCACTTTGATTTTATTTCTTCAGTTTGTCCATCATCATCCAGATGGAAATAAACACTCAAGAAAGAATTTTTCAGATTGTTTACAGACTTTCACATATATTGTAAGCAAAGATTTAATATTGAAAACTTTTAAACTTGGAAAGCATTTTGTTTTCATTGTGTATAGTTTACTTGTAATTAATTGAAAAGTGCAAATTTGTTTTTGGAAAAAGTGCAATCATTAGTTTTATTTACAATAATTTCTGTACAGAGTTTAGTTATTTTAAAGAGTTTTATCCCTTTTCTTTTCAAAATGAATTCTGTTCTTAAGTTCACTTTATTTGTAAAGAAATGGATTTCAATATTTTAGACATCTTTATATCAACACAAAATAACTCCATAAGAAATGTAAAGGCTTTATCTGTAATATGACTTCTGTCTTAGGGTTAGCGGTAAGGGGTAGGGTGGGGGTTAGATTTTGGAAAGTTTATATTGTCAGAAAGTGTTGAGAATTTCTGGAATCCATCATCATTTTCTTCAGGTTAAATTGTGAGTTGGGAATAAGAGGGCTGTAATTCCAGTGTTAATGATATATCCGTTGTCTGTAGAATCTGACCAATCAGGGACTCTGATTTCATGTCATTTATCATGTGATTGAGAACTATAAATAGTCATGAGCTGTGTGAGCCGCTGTTATTGGAGATATTGATTTTATTTGTGTGCACATGAACACTCAGTTTACATGTCATATTTTTGTACAGTAAACTTGTCTAGGATGCAGGACTGACATCTCTCCACTAAGAAATATTCAGTTGTATTGTAATATATTCCTCAGTGGAGAGGTTTCATATTAAGTTCTGTATTCTATGTTGGTAAAAATGAAGATGGAAAAATTTTTCAAAAAAATTATTAAAACATATGACAAATGAAAGTTTGTCAATAATTTAAGTTGTTGTTTGTTGATTTATTTATCTCTGTATATTCCACTGAGAACAAAATATTTTTTTCAGCTTGTCTTATTGCTCAAATTTTTGCTTGGATCAACCAGATATACCATAGTTTTACAATCAAACAAATGGTGGAAAACAATTCAAAATTTTTCCAAAATAAGCAAGGGTGTAGATTTTGGGTAGGCCTCTCAAAGTTTTAAGGTAAAATGTTGTTCAACTGTTTATTCTAACTTTCAAACACACACTGAAAAATCCTATGTCAGTTTTAAGAAGTTGGAGTGCTTGAATGAAATGGTAAAATATGGTAAATGACACGATTTAAACGGAGAATTTGTGTCCCCAACTTAAGTGCAGATGATACAAACAAAAGCAAGATGTGTTTTTGAAACACTGACACCCACGTATGGCAGCTTATAGCTAAGGTTGAAGTTTTTCAAATGCATATCAAACATCAAGGTCAAAATTGTTGGTTTCCAAAGGAAGGTCTTGTAACAAGGAAATATGAAAGTTAAAGTACTTATTGTTTAAAAGTGATGGTCAACAAACAGGATGTGTTTGTGAAATGCTATGTGCCCGGTGGCAACAAAGTTTGAAAAGGCTGTTTTTAGCATATAGGTCAAGGACACAAGGTCATTGACCTTGATGTCATTTGAAAGAACTTAATTAGTGGAGGATGCATACTAAATATGAAGTCTCTATCACATATGGTTCATAAGTTAAGGCGAAGGTTCAAAAATCTATTTTTAGCATATAGGTCACAATCATTGACCTTGGAGCCATTTTAAAGAACTCATTAGAATTTGCATACCAAATATGCAGTCTCTATCTCCTTTGGATCTAAAGTTATGGTGAAGGTATGAAAAAGCAGTATTTTTGGCATATGGGTCAAGGTCATTGACCTTTGTGTCATTTGAAAGAGCTTAATTAGTAGAGTATGCATACCAAATATAAAGTCTCCATCTCTCGTGGTTCAAAGGTTATAGCGAAGGTTCGAAAAAGCAATTTTTAGCATTTAGGTCACAGTCAATGTCGCAAAGTCATTGACCTTGGTTTCATTTGAAAGAGATTAATTAGTTGAGTATGCATATCAAATATGAAGTCTATCTTTCATAGTTCAAAAGTTAAAGCAAAGGTTAAAGTTGACAGACAGGACAAAAACAATATGTGCCCCCGATCTATTGATCCAGACGCATAAAAAATACCCATTGAAAAGTCTTGTCACAGTGAATACACATGTAAAGTAAGAAAGCCCTAGCACCACCTGATCAAAAGTCATGGCCAAAGGATAAGTTTGAAATTTTTTGTTAAAAGTTGTTTGTCCACAAAAACTTGAACCTTGCCCATAACTTTTGATTGGATGGGCCTTTGGCTTTCATATTTCACAGGTGTATTCCTTTTGACAAAATCTTTCTTTAGGTACCACCAATTTTGAGGTAATCGAAGATTAAAACAAAGGAGGGACATGGTACTTTAAAACAGCCTGTTTGTCAGTCATCACAAAAATTGAACCTTACCTTGTGTGCATAACTTTTGATTGGATGGGCCTTTGGCTTTCATATTTCACAGGTGTATTCCTTTTGACAAAATCTTTCTTTAGGTACCACCAATTTTGACCTTGATCTTGGAGTCTGACACATTTTTACACAAAAAACTAAATTTCTACTTTAGCCATAACTTTTGAATTGTGGAGAATAGGGCTTTCATATTTCACATATGGAATTCTTGTGACAAGAGATTTCCTTGGAAACCAACAACTTTTGCACCTAAGACCTTGGAGTTTGTGTAAGTTTACTTTTAAAAAAACTTTACAGAAACTATTTTTAGTTGGCAACATAACTTCTGAACAGTAACCGATGGAATTATATATAGTGTAGCTGTGTGCCAAGTCATACCTCACATATATAATCTTTTCAACAAGACCTTTCAATGAATACTAACAACTTTGACCTTGGAGTTTAATAACTTTGGCCATAACTTCTGAACAGTAAGGGATAGGGCTTTCATGCCTCACGTATGCTAAAATCTTTTCCACAAACTTTTGAATTGAATACATATTTCACATATGGAACTTTGACCTTGGAAACCAACAAGTTTTACCTTGACCTTGGAGTTTTTAACTTACTTTTAAAAAAACTTTAACTTTGGCCATAACTTCTGAACAGTAAGGGATAGGGCTTTCATACCTCACATATGTAATCCTTTCAACAAGACCTTTCATTGAAAACCAACAACTTTGACCTTGGAGTTTGACTTTTTTTTTTTTTAAACTTTAACCTTGGTCATAACTTTTGAACAGTAAGGGCTAGAGCTTTCATATATCACATATGTAATCATTGTGACAAGATCTTTCATTGGATTCCAAAACCTTGACACACATATTTAATCCATTGTGACATACATCACATAATTATGTAATCCTTTTGACAAGACCTTTCATTGGATTCCAACAACTTTGACCTTGGAGTTTGACTAAACTATAACTTTGGCCCTTTAATAAACTTTACTTCACATATTTAATCCTTGTGACAAGACCTTTCTTTAGAAATCAAAAACTTTGAACTTTTGAACAGGTGGTGCTAGGACTTTCATACATCACAATTGTATTTCTTGTGAGAAGGCATTACTTTGGGTACCATTTATATATTTGATTTGCATTTGAGAAAGTTTAACCTTCACTATGTTGCCATACAAGGGCATCAGTGTTTCACAAACAAAGTACCAGTACATTTTTTTAAATGTATTTTTCATACTGTAAATAATACTGATTTCTATTCTTCACAATACTTCATCAGTTTTAAACATTTTTCCTGTACACAATTATGATGTGTAATTTTTCAAAGTCCAAAAACAAGTCTCTGTCGAGACTGTAGCTCTACTGGTTTATACTTAAAACAAAGGAAGAGAAAAGTAGCAGTTGAATTACCTTTAAATCAGCAAAATAGAAAAATGGACCTTGCCACTCATCAAAATAAAAACCAATGCACAGAATTATGTATCTTAATGTTTTGTGTGCCAAGTTATACTGAAATCAGACCAAAACTGCAGGAGGAGTAGCATTTTGAAAGAATTTCAAAGAAATTTCTATTTTTAGTAACCATGGCAACATTGTTCATTGAAATCAAAAACCGATGCACAGAATTATGTATCTTAGTGTAGTCTACTTGTATGCCAAGTTATATCAAAATAAGACCAAAACTGTAGGAGGAGTAGCATTTTGAAAGAATTTCACAGAAATTTCTATTTTTAGTAACCACGACAACACCATTTATCGAAATCAAAAACCGATGCACAGAATCATGTATCTTAGTGTAGTCTACTTGTGTGCCAAGTTATACTGAAATCGGACCAAATCTGTAGGAGGAGTAGCATTTTGAAAGAATTTCAAAGAAATTACTATTTTTAGTAACCATGGCAACATTGTTCATTGAAATCAAAAACCGATGCACAGAATTATGTATCTTAGTGTAGTCTACTTGTATGCCAAGTTATATCAAAATTGGACCAAAACTGTAGGAGGAGTAGCATTTTGAAAGAATTTCACAGAAATTTCTATTTTTAGTAACCACGGCAACACCGTTTATCGAAATCAAAAACCAATGCACAGAATTATGTATCTTCTTGTGTGCCAAGTTATACTGAAACACCAAATCTGTAGGAGGAGTAGCATTTTGAAAGAATTTCAAAGAAATTTCTAACCACTGCAACACCGTTCATCGAAATCAAAAACCGATGCACAGAATTATGTATTTTAGTGTAGTCTACTTGTGTGCCAAGTAATATTGAAATTGGACCAAAACTGTAGGAGGAGTAGCATTTTGAAAGAATTTCAAAGAAATTTATATTTTTAGTAACCACGGCAACATCGTTCATCGAAATCAAAAACCGATGCACAGAATTATGTATCTTAGTGTAGTCTACTTTTGTGCCAAGTTATACTGAAATCAGACCAAAACTGTAGGAGGAGTAGCATTTTGAAAGAATTTCAAAGAAATTTCTATTTTTAGTAACCACGGCAACACCGTTCATCGAAATCAAAAAGCGATGCACAAAATTATGTATCTTAGTGTGGTCTACTTGTGTGCCAAGTTATATTGAAATCGGACCAAAACTGTAGGAGGAGTAGCATTTTGAAAAATTGTTTACAGACAGATAGACAGACAGACAGACAGACGGACAGCTAGACAGACGGACGGACGAGGCATTCTATCGCATAAGCTCTTCTGGTCTCTGACCAGTAGAGCTAAAAACAAAGTTTCTATTATTCTTTGGAACTTCCTTAATAAATTTCCACGAATTCTGAATTACCTTTCCTTGAAATATGAAATGGACCTTCATTTGAGGGAAAAAAATTTTTCTTAACCAAAAATGTTTAGTGGCAAGTTTCGGGTTTTTTCTTAGTACAGTGGTTCTTGAAAGGTTGAAAGTGTTAAAGATTATAGGAGGACACAATGACAACAGACAAAAATGTGCTCAGAACAGGTCATACGAACTTTCAACTCGGGTGAGATAACAAAAGGCCTACAGTCCATTAGAGAAAACAGAAATCTATATTGAAATAAACAGTTCAGGTACAGGTATATACCGGGTATATAAGTGGGCCAACCCTTATTGGGAGGGATAAGAACAAGGGTCACAATTTGAATAAACTTTAATCTATAGTGACTGAAGATGCTTCCAAATTTGCTGCAAATAGACTTTGGGAGCAAATGAGGGCCTAACTAAAATTCAAGGTGAAATATCCATCTGCTTAAAATTTTGTGTTTTTATGCCCCTGCAATCAACGATTTGGGGGTATATAGTTTTTTGCCCTATCCGTCCATCTGTCTAGCTTTCTGTTATTCTGCAAAAACTTTAACCTTGTCCATAACACGTAAGCCAGTGTGGCTATGGCTTTCATATTTCACAGATGCATTCCTTGTGATAAGATTTCCCAATTCTGACCTTTTGACCTTGGAGTTTGACACACTTTCAAGAACCAGTGTCAAAAGGTCAAATTTGGTGGTACGTTAAGAAAGGTCTGGTCACGAGGAATACAACTATTATATAAATAGAATTTAATTGCAATGTGCAATTGGCTTCTAGAGATATCACTTGGAAAAGAAAGTGTTACAGACAGACAGAAATACAGCCAAATGAAGGGACAGACAGAAGGGCTGGGGGACACAGGGAGTAATCATCATGGTATAAAATTTAATTGCAAAAACTCAAAACCTTCTTGAGATATCACCAAAAATGAAAGTTTTACACACACAAAATGTATGAATTTATGACCTTGACCTTTTGACTCATGTCTTTTTTGTACAAAACTAAGTAAAAGATGGCTTAGCTTAACAAATGCTGTTTTTCTCAAACATAAAAAAAATTAAAATCCAACAACCAAGCTTATTTCTGCCATACAGAATGTATATATAGTTGATCTGAAAATAAAGTGACTCCTGCGATAAGGGTGTGGCTTTTTAGATGGACATACTTGAGTCTCAAGGATACTTTGTGCCAAGTTTGGATGAAATTTTCCAAAATATCCCAATTCTTTAGAGAGAAAGCAGAAAATGTGAAAAGTTTACAAATGATAAGGGTCACCTTAGACTCAGGGGAGATATAAATAACCAAAATCAGGACATGAAAATATGGTCTGGTAAGGTACTATACTTAAGAAAATCAGGATCAGGGGACCGTTTTACAAAAGAACTTATGACCAACACCAAAAACTTAAGATTATTGAAAAATTTTGCAAAATTAATCATTTTCTTTGAAATTGCTCATGTAAATATATCTAACCTCATTCCTTTTACCTACCTACCTAGTCCTTGTTGCACCCGGAGGCCCATAGGGCAAGGACTAGGGATTTCCATTCCTCTCTATTCTTTGCAATCTTCTCCACCTCTCCCCAGGTGAGATTTATCTCCTTTAGTTCTTTCTCCACTGTTCGCCTCCATGTTGTTTTTGGTCGGCCTTTCCTTCTCTTCCCTTCTGGGGTCCATCTGAGTGCCACTCTTGTGATGTCACCTGTGGGCTTTCTCAAGACATGGCCTATCCACCTCCATCTGTATTTTACTAGTAAGGTCCTCATGTCTGTTGTTTTAGTTGTTTCATGCAAATCTTTGTTGGTTATTTTTGCTGGCCAAAATATCCTCAAGATCTTTCTGAGGCACCCATTATGAAAACTTGATAGTTTCTTAATGTCACTTTCAGTCATCCTCCAGCATTCAGCACCATACATTAAAACAGATAGGACACAGCTATTATACAGTTTGATCTTAGTATGTCTGCTAATACTGCTTGACTTCCATATGTTCTTAAGCTTGACAAAGGCTCCTCTGGCTTTACCTAATCTTGATATTATGTCCTTGTCAGCTCCGCCATCTGATGTTACCACACTTCCCAGGTATGTAAAATAATCTGTATTTTTGATATCTCCTCCATTCAATTGTATTTTGGGTGGGCTTTTTGTATTAAGGGACATTACTTCTGTTTTCTTTATGTTGATGTTCAATCCGATTTTGCTGGCATTTATTTGTAAATTAGATGTTTTTCTTTGCATTTGTGTTTCCAGATGAGGTAATAAAGCCAGGTCATCTGCATAATCTAAGTCCTCTAGTTTGTTGAAAAGAGTCCATCTGATGCCGGTATTCTCATCACTAAGGGTTGATCTCATTACCCAGTCTACTGTTCATTGAGCTGACATCACACATCCTTGTCTCACTCCTGACTTAACAAGAAAGCTTGTGTTTGATGATCTACCAATAGAGCATTTAAATTCTGCATAAAATGCTTTTATTAGGTCAACTAGTTTAGATGGTATACCGTAGTGCCTGAGGATTTTCCACAAACTGTCTCTGTGAATGCTATCAAAAGCTTTTTCGAAGTCAATGAAGTTTATGATGAGTTTTCTTTGCCACTCTGTGCACTGTTCTATTATGTTTCTTAGTACAAATACTTGGTCACAGCAGCTCTTTCCTTTTCTGAAGCCTGCCTGTTCTTTCCTTAGTTTTTTATCCACTGCTGTCTTTATTCTGCTTACAATTATTTTACTGAATATCTTGCTTGGTATAGAGAGTAAGGTAATACCTCTCCAGTTGTTACAGTTTGTGAGGTCTCCTTTTTTTGGTAGTTTGATGATGCTACCTTCAGGTCATGTTGCTGGTATCATGTTGTACTTCCATATCTTGCAGAAAAGAGGATGAAGGATATCTGCTGCAAGGATAGGGTCTGTTTTGAATATTTCAGCTGGTAGGTTGTCATTCCCAGGTGCTTTATTGTTCTTTAAACTCTTGATTGCTGTGATTATTTCTAATTTTGATGGTTCATTTATGTTGATATCTAAGTCAATGTTTGCTTCAGGTATTTCTGCTCTGTTGCTTGGATCTGGGCGGTTTAGTATCTCTTCAAAATGCTCCTTCCATCTTTGTTCTTGGTCTTTCTCAGATGTAATCATTGCGCCCTGCTTGTCTCTTACTGGCATACATGCATTTCTTCTTTGTCCACTAAGCTTCTTGGTGATCTGATAAACATCACCCATTCTCTGTTCTGATGCTGCTTTTTCAGCTTCTTGTGCCATATTTTCAATGAAGTTCTTACGGTCCCTCTTTCTGGCCTTCTTTATTTCTTTGTTACTGTCAGAGTATTGTTCTCTTAATTTCTCTTTTATTCTTTCTGAGTGTGTGTTGCACAACCTCTTCTTTAGTTCTTTTCTGCTGTCAATGAGTTTCCATGTACCTGGTGTTATCCATTCTTTGTGTATCTGTTTTCTGAAGCCAATAACTTTCTCACTTGCATTGTTAAATGTATCTTTTACTTTCAGCCAGTGTTCGTCTATCTGCTCTTCGTCTAAATCACTAGCTTGCAAGATAGAAAATCTGTTTTTCAGCTCTAATCTAAAATCTTGCTTGGTTTTTGTGTCACTAAGCTTGCCAACATCGAATCTTTTCCAGCTGTACTTTGGTATAGTTTTCATCAGTTTAAGTTTAAAATCTGCAGTTACAAGGTGATGATCACTGCCTACATCTGCACCTCGTCTTACTCTCACATCCTGAAGAGATCGTCTCCATTTACCATTTATAACAATATGGTCTATCTGATTTTTGTCTCTTCCTCCGGGTGATATCCATGTGAGCTTGTGTATGTCCTTGTGTTAACGTCCCACCTACAACCAAGTTGTTATTACTACAAAACTCTGCCAGATGTTCACCATTCTTATTCATGGTACCACAGCCATATTTTCCCATGGCTCTTTCATATCCGGTGTTGTCTTGGCCTACTTTTGCATTAAAATCTCCCATGATGATGGTTAAATCATGTTTTGGAATCTTTTCAAGTTCAGCTTGTAGTGCTTCGTAGAAGTCTTGCTTAGTTTCATCTTCTGCCTCATTAGTAGGAGAGTAGACTTGTATGATGGATGTTTTAATTGGCTTTGTGTCGAGTCTTGCTCTCATCATTCTCTCACTTACAGGATGGTACTCTATCAGTGACTTCGCTGCTGCTTTACTCAGAATAATTGCTACTCCCTCGTGATGTCTGCCATCTTTTCTGCCTGAGTAAATGATTACCTCACCGCTGTTTGTCATGATCTTTCCAAAATCTGTCCATCTGCATTCACTTACTCCTAGTATGTGTAACTTGTTGCTCTTCATCTCTCTTACTACTTGAGCCTGCTTTCCTGCCTCGTACATGGTACGGACATTCCAGAAGCCGATCTTAAGTTTGGTTCTCGTGCTCAGTATACTCTTCATGCGACCAGCTTCCTGTTGGCTTTCACTGGCTGCATTCATACGTGCAGATGGCTGCTGGTATTCTGATGCCTCGAGAAAGGATGAATTTCTCATTCCTTTTAAAAAGTTAAAAATACTTTTTAATATAATGTTAATTAAAAAGTTACACAAAGAATTAAATTTGGTCCTAAGTCGTAAGTTCTTTTGTAAAACGGGCCCCAGGACTTGAAACCTTCATCAGGTTATTTCTCTGAGATGTATATAATGCTTCTGTACCCTTTTAAGCATGGCATAAAAAATTCATCCAGCAGAAAATAAGTTGAATTTTAATAGGTCTTAAAACCACATACATGTATTTTATTATAAATTACAGCATTTTTATATTTTTTGTACCGGGTAATGTCTGTAAAAGCATTGCTAAAAGATGTATTCATAGATATCACAGCTTCTTACAAATGTACATTACAATTCATAAAATGATAACAGTGTGAGAACAGGAATAACACAACTTATTCCAAGTTCAATTTTTGTAATGAGAAACACAAATCTTGGCAACCCATTGGTCAACAGATACATAGACATCCCCACTGTTACAATGAACAGCTGATCATCTTGATCCGTGTATCTATCATCAGTAATCAAACATCTTCTTTTTCCTCATGTCTTTGCTGTACCACTCTAGAGCTTTATCATCACATCCTCGGAAGACTTCATAAATTAAATCGTCGTACAGGTGCAAAACAGGGCGATGAGTTAAATTGATCTGAAAACAAACACAGTTTATAACTTAAAATATGTTCTACATGTATTTGAAGGCATTTTTTGAAAGAGAAATTATCTTACTTTATACACTTAATGATATAAAATTAAATTATAAGGAATAAATTTAATAGCTGGCCAAGTTAATCTAGTATAACCTGAGTAGAAAAAATTATGCCTTTTTTTTTTTTATAAACTGCTTTGCAGTTTATAAAGCATAAGATGCCCTAACCCTGACTATACAACATAACTTGGGTAGCTATTAAATTTATTCCTTAAATACATGTGTTCATAATTCCATTACATAAACCTGAAAAGTATTATACACATGTATCTGATAGGTACCTTTGTGAAGTCATGAGCAAAGAAGTTAGCTGTAGTGAAGTGCTTGGATTTTGCTGGCAGATAGATCCAACCTTTTGACGTACAACATAAGTGTGTTAGGACAGTGAACTCAGCTTTCATTCTCTGTCCATTTGAAATGGCATTCTTTTGGCAGCTAAAACAAATAAAATACACAATTAACAACAATAAATCCATGAATTAAAGTAAAACAATACTTATAAAGATATACATGTAAATATTGTTTTAATCAACATCATGTATATATATATTATAATTTTATTATTATATTATTATTATATATTACAAAACTGCATTTATGCCTTGTTTTGCATCAATTTCTTTAATTTTGTGAGCAAATGTCATATTCATGATGTAATATTAAGTAAAACACAAAAAGTATAGGTGGTAAAGGCATACTCCTGCCTCCATTAATTCAGATTTTCAAAACCTCTTTGAATGTGCAAAATTAATATTAAATCTGTTTAAAATTATGTAATCAAGATAAGGATAAAATTAAGTGGCAGTTTTGTCTCCTCTGCATGGTGTTGTTAGAGAAATTTGTGCACTCACATGCTTTATTGTTTCAAGATATGAGTGCACTCACCTTTACTTATATTTGGGGGTGGATGGGTGTTTAATTTTGTAACTATGTGCTCACCTGTGTTGATTTGTGTGTCTCTTTCTTACATGATGGTCTTCATAAGCAGCTTCATGAATTAAAATACTGCAGTTCTTAGCTATAATGAAAATAATTATGATGTGTTTTCAATAGATGAGAAACTATTTGTTTCATGTTAAAAACATAGGGAGTCTAAATAAAAAGAAATCACCTTAACAAATGTTTTTATTAGTAAGGCAAGTCTTGCATCAAACCAATGCTCTGGTAGTGTGCATCTCTAGCAACAGTTAAGTCACCATACAGCTTTAAAATGACAGACATACTTGGGTAGTGGGAAGAAATTAAAACTTTTTAAAATATGGCCCCTCATGCAGAAAAGGAAGGTAAAATCCATCATCAAAAGCAAGTCTAGCAGTGTGCCACCCAGAATGCATCACCTAATGTAAGTTTGATCTACATGTACATGTAGGTAGGGATCACAGTTACTTTGGTCTACAAGATTTATCACTTGGTTATAGTTACTTTAGAATGAACCTGCTTCAAAAACTACAACCTGTTCAATGATCTAGATAACATAAACCGGAGACCTAGCACTTGAAGCAATCCTGATAGTG
This sequence comes from Saccostrea cuccullata, assembly GCF_032062105.1. NCBI lineage: Eukaryota > Metazoa > Mollusca > Bivalvia > Ostreida > Ostreidae > Saccostrea > Saccostrea cuccullata. The sequence goes on from NW_026936265.1 coordinate 202,120, forward strand.
TGCATCCTGCACCATCCATGCAAGATTGATCACAATAGAGAAAATTTTTACAGATTTTCCCTATGCATTCCTATGTAAAACTTTGATTCTTAGTTGTGGATACCCCATCCAACCCCTGGGGGTCATGATTTTAACAAACTTGAGTCTACACTACCTGAAGATGTTACCATATATGTTTCATCTTACCTTGTCCAGTGGTTCTTGAGAAGAATATTTTTAAAACATGCCATTAATTTCTCACTAATTCTTAATTATCTCCCCTTGGAAAAGCCATGTCCCTTCATTTGAACTTGAATCAGCCTCATCCAAGGATTCAAGCAAGTTTTGTTGAAATTGACCCAGTGGTTCTTGAGAAGAAGTTGAAAATGTAAAAAATTTATGCACAATGCACAATGGCATAATGGACAAAAGCAAATAGCAATAGGTCACCTGATTGACTCAGGTGACCTGAAAACTTGCAATCTGACAAACCGTCTTGTCATAAATAAGTATGATCTGGCCTGGGGGCCATAAAACTTAGACAAACTCACTTATGATTTCAGTTTACAAAAGGAATGAAAAGTGAGACTGATATTAAAAGTGACCTCGTCTAAGTTTTATGGCCCCCAGGCCTGAAGTTTCTCTATTACTATAAAGTAGTACTGGTAGTCAAAATAAGAGGGATATACAATATATAGTATTGTATTTACATGCAATATGAGAAGTTTTAAAATATGGAGATTCCAATATATTTTATTTTTCATCTTTTACTTGATATAAAACTTTTCATTAAAAATTTGTGAACATCTAATCAACAAAAAATCCTGACCATTATTGATAAAGGTCTCTGAGAGTTCATACACATCTCCTGTGTAGGCCAGACTCCATCCTTTCCTATGTTTGATGTTGATACCACAGGAAAATGGACAGTGAATCACATCATCAAAGCTCATCTATAAAACCAGGTGAAAATCAAACAATGGATGAGTATTAGATGATGGACAAAATGGATGGAGGGAATTAATAACAATAGGGACCCTGTACAGTGAGATCCTAACAATAAAAATACTTACATATTTCAGCCCTAAAACTTTCATGATGGGCTCAAAATTTTCACCTCGGTAATAGTCAACAAACCTAATGAAAAAAAGGTCTTTATTTTATTAATATGAATAGACAAAATTAATAGCAATTTTTGAAAAAATTACATCTACGAATAATTCATTAATGTATTACATGTAATGTATAACTGTCATCAGTATTATCATGCGTGCATGTAAATGTAAAGATAGTAAGGTACAGTATATTCATCAATCTGCTGTTTTTCATTCACTCATTTTTGTTTTTTCTCTCTTTTTATTTTTTTTAATTAGTGTGTTTTCAGATAGAGACAAAAATATCTTACAGACAGGACTGCAATTTCTAACAACAATACTGTACTGTTTTAGATTACATAGACATAAGGCGAATCTTAGTCTATTTACGTGTAATAATCCTGAAGGCAGTAAAGCTCTGGTATAGAATGGAGGTAGATGGCTTGTAGCTTCCTACAGGCCAGTAAATACAATGGCTGATTCCCTAAGCCACAGGACTGTCTTGCTTCATAGCACTTTTTCAAAATGTACTGTAAACCCTGTAATTAAATGGAGAATATGTGATTTTACAGCAATACCTGCTTCAAAGGATCCATAGCTATTAGCTTGTTATCTTGTACTTGTTGGAACTGGCAGTCAGGAAATTTTGAGATATCCCAGGGTTCAAGATACTGAAGGTGAGTTACATAAAGGAAAAGTGATTGGGATTTCTAAATGACTGTGTCATATCAATGGTATTCTAGATATTTTAAAATATTCGATATTCAAAATTTAACTGTAGATCTCATCATATTCGAAAATTTCTTACTAGATGATGATCCAGATGTATGTGGGAGATGAAGATCATTTTGACTTTGGCCAGCTCCATTTCTACATCCCTATCAAACAGGTTAACCATCTGATTATAGGATCCTGACCCACAATCCATCATAATAGAGTTGTCCTTACTGAAAACAGTGATAATACAAAGAAGTCAAAATGGATTGCCTGAATAAAAGAAATAAATTCACTGGTTAAAAATAGTATACCCTACTATAGTGGATTCAAGGTTTCTAATTATAAAATGTTTACTGATTTAGCAATACAACGTAATAGTAAAACAGAGCCAATTCCATGAAACTTTCAAAGCTAAAAAACAATAAAATCATTACTTACTCAATTTTAACTAGAATACAACTTTGATTTCTTCCTTTTACAATTGTGGCACCAGAAGTTCCAAGAAAGACAACTTGGGGGTAGGATTCAGGATCTACAACACAAAATATTGTAAGTAAACTGCTAAATAAATCATACATATTATCAAAATCAAAAGACGACAGAGAACTTTAGATGAAAAATCTGTCTATAACAATCTTCTATTCAAGGGTTCAGCTCTATTTTTTTTTTCAAAAGATAATTTTTTGCAGGTTTTAAGATTTAACAGTTATGAGAAACACTGATACAATATTATTATTGTTCTTGAACCAGTTGGCCATGAATTGCTGATGAAATATTGGATCATACAGTATAAACATAACAAGTATGCTTTGTTTGTACACCCCTTTTCACAAAAAAAATTCCATCATTTTGAAAACACATGCAAATGAAAACATGTTGTTCACTGTGAGACATTGAAACTTCATTTATAATATATGAATCTTTATATCTCTATACCATTAGTACACAAACTCTAACTTACCAGTGTTTGCTTGTTGGTACAATGTCTCTAATCTCTTTACTTTATCATCAAAATCTGGTACATTTGTCAGCAGTTGATCTACCCAGTTTTGATTATATTTCTGCATTTCTATATTCATCCTAACAAAAACAAATTACTTAAATTAGTTACTTGCTCCTTGTGACAACAACTTTACATTTGTTGAAATGTGCACTAAAAATGAATGAAACTGCTTTGTTTTCTTTATCTTCCTTTAGTTCATGCTCTCTATTAAGTCAAGGACTATCACTTGGTAAATGAGCAACAAAGTCATAACACTCAATAAAGACAGACTTCATGGGTACATAATTTTAAAATGTTGATTTTCTTTGAACTCTGAAATGCTTTTTGAGGAGGAGCAGTAGAACAAACCTAAATGAGGGGTTTCCAGGACGATACAGGTACTCCATGAAGTTGACAGCATTTAACACCTTCTGTGAGAAATCTGGTTCCTTCAGCTCTCCATCTTTCAATTTTGGAAAAATGTCTTTATTGATATGATTCAACACTCTGTTGATGTTGTACACGACTGGAGATACATTGTTCTGGCATCCCTCATGAAGAAGTAAGTGCTGCGTGTCCTCACCAAACCTTGAAAGCAGGGAAAAGTCAATTCAAAACTCAACAGTCATTTCAGAAAGGAAGCATCCATTTGCAACAAAGCATCATTCAACTACAAGTTCTAAAACAACATTCTTTACTAGGATTCCACAAAGCTATAGCTAGGCTTACCTTTCCATAAATCTGCAGTATCTACTGCTATTCAGTATTTGACTCGTAGACATATGGACCACCAAACAGGCATGCGCCTTTCCACCCTTCTGGTATTCATAAAACTGGCGGTTTTTCATTAAACTTGTCAAATAATCCTCACTTGGACATTCAATCACTAAAACATAAAAAAAATTAAAATGTATCTGAGATTTGTTTGTACAGCAAGTTGAACTTCATTGTCACAAGGTTTGCTTCTAAACCTGTGGTTAAACTTTATCTTCAACTTATAAACAAGAGATGTTTGTAAAACACTTATGCCCCCCTCCCCCCAATTGGAATTTTTCCAAGTCCAAAAGAGCAAAACTCTGTCAAAAATGGCACGATTGTACCCAAAACAGAATTTGACATAGATATACATATGATAAATCTGTATACAAAATGTCATTTCAGTACGTGCAAAGGTTGCGAAGAAAATGAACTAAAACTGCAAATAATGGAATTTTTCTATGTCCAAGGGGCATAACTCTGTCAAAAATGAGCCGATTTTACCCAAAACAAAACTAGGCCTAGATATTCATATGATGAATCTGTATACTAAATTTCATTTCAGTATGTGCAACGGTTGCAAAGAAAATGAACAGAAACTGCAAATGATTGGAATTTTTCTAAGTCCAAGGGGCATAACTCTGTCAAAAATGGAGCGATCGTACCCATAATAGAATCTGACCTAGATTTTCATGTGATATATCTGTATATAAAATTTCATTTCAGTATGTGCAACGGTTGCAAAGAAAATGAACAGAAACTGCAAATGATTGGAATTTTTCTAAGTCCAAGGGGCATAACTCTTTCAAAAATGGTGCGATCGTACCCATAATAAAACTTGACCAAGATTTTCATGTGATATATCTGTATACCAAATTTCATTTCTGTATGTGCAACGGTTGCAAAGAAAATGAACGGAAACCGCAAATGATTGGAATTTTTCTAAGTCCAAGGGGCATAACTCTGTCAAAAATGGTGTGATCATTACCAAAACAAAACTTGACCTAGATATTTATGAGATATACCTGTATACCAAATTTCATTTCAGTATGTGCAATAGTTGCGAAGAAAATTAACGGAAACTAAGTGGACCGACAGACCGACCGACATACCGACAGACAGCAGCAAAGCAATATGCCCTCCCTTCTTCGAAGGGGGGCATAAAAAAATAATTACATATGTTCCTCAGTATAGTCTACTTGTGTGTCAAGACTTATTGAAAGTGAATAAAAACTGTAGGCGGGTTAGCATTTTTGAAAGAAATTTCCTATTTTTAGTGCATGGCAACATAATTTGTCACAATGAAGAACCAATACAACAGAACATTGTATCTTTGTGAGGTCTACCTGTGTACCAAATCTTATTGAAATTAGACTAAAACTGTGGACGGAGTAGTGGTTTAGATTTTCAATGCAATTTCTACTTTTAGTAATATGGTATCACCTTTTGTAAAGTTCTATCACTTTTTTATAGATGGACAGACACACAGATGGAAGGATGACTCCTACCTCACCAATGCATAAGCTCTTCAGGCCCCGGGATCATGAAACGGACTTTGACTCAAGTCTCAAATTTTTAATTTCCAGTGTAAAATTTTTGTTGTTAATGCATGTAATTGAATTTATTTCTATACCGGATATTTGCAGATAAGAACACTTTTGAAAACAAGGTTGTAAATACTTAAATTTTGGTCAACTTAATAGTAAAACATACCCCACGCTCACCCAAAACTCAAAGTGCTGAAAATCCCGGAAAAAATAAAGGAATCGGAATTTCCCAGTAATATGCACATCTACACATTGTGTCCTAAATATCTGCAAAGTTTGATGAAATTCTCTGCAGCGGTTTATGAGCAGTTGCGCTGACAAACTGTTCATCATTATATTCAAGATATTCCCAAAAATCTAAGTTGGAAAGTGCTGAAATTCCCAGAAAAAAAAAGGATTTGGAATTTCCTGGTAATATGCACATCTATACATTATGTCCTAATTATCTGCAAAGTTTGATGAAATTCTGTTCAGCGGTTTATGAGCAGTTGCGCTGACAAACTGTTCATCATTATATTCAAGATATCCCCAAAAATCTAAGTTGAAAAGTGCTGAAATTCCCAGAAAAAAAAGGATTCCGAATTTCCTGGTAATATGCACATCTATACATTGTGTCCTTAATTATCTGCAAAGTTTGACGAAATTCTGTGCAGCGGTTTATGAGGAGTTGCGCTGACAAAATGTTCACCTTTTGGACAAAACTCTAAGTTGAAAAGTGCCGAAATTCCCAGAAAAATAAAGAAATCGGAATGGCACATCTACACATTGTGTCCTAAATATCTCCAAAGTTTGAAGAAATTCTGTTCAGTGGTTTAAAAGGAGTTGCACTGACAAACTGTTCTTCTCTATATTGAAGATATGGCCAAAAAATCTAAGTTTAAAAGTGTGGAAATTCCCGGAAAAAATAAAGGAATCAGAATTTCCTGATAACATGCACATCTATACATTGTGTCCTTAATTATCTGCAAAGTTTGACAAAATTCTATACAGCGGTTTACGAGGAGTTGTGCTGACAAAAAAACAGGACTGACGGACTGACTCACTGAGTGACTGACACTCTGACGGAAACATTAAAAAACATTATACAGTCAATTCTCGAATTATCGCCATTCGATTCATTGCCATTTTCGCCATACCGCCATGATTTCCCAAGAACGTTTTTCCTGCTATATAAAATTCTCTTTATAACGCCAAATTCGCATACCGCCATCCGCCACCCTGTTTTCACAACAAATGTCCATTTTTAAGTGTCAATTATCTCGATATACCGCCACAGGTGCATGTGGTCAGTGAAGCGCGGCTAATTGGTTGACACCATCCCTGTTGTAAGGCATACAAAGCCAGACGATGTACATGCAATTAAACAATTATTACGAATGAAATAAACAATAATTTTAACATGAACTGTTATAATAATTTTGTTTTCTGTTTAATAAAAATCATTTAGTCATGGCTTCGCCACGAAAGCGGTCATTAATTGTTAAAGTACGCCAATTACGAAATTATTTTGATGATCTCTGCTTTAAACCTTGCAAAGTTTGCTTTAAAAATAATTATATGGTATAAATTGTGAACGTTTCATTACCAATGATGCCATAAACAATGAGTGTATTCAAGAATTAATTTTACGTACTATCGTTAATATATAACGACAATCGACCCAGCATGTGTTTTTTTCAATATCAGACGTGCAGATTTACACGCATCCACATGTATTTGTCTTTATTTCAGAACTGAACATTTTGTTTTAGCGAAATTGTACCTAAAAAATTCCTTGAAGTATTTTCAAATTTAGAAATATGTTTTTATATACATGTACGTGTAATGATAAGAATAGAAACACTAAATGGTATTTCTAAGAACGGTAACTCTTCTTCTTGTTTCCTAAAAGATGGGAAATTCAATTCATCGCCAAATTCGTTATACCGCCATGATTTCTCAATTACAAAAGGTGGCGGTTTATCGAGAATTAACTGTACCTCACGCAACTTGTTGCGTGGGGTATAATAAAGTTCTTTTATATTTGCATTCTCAAGGATATAACTTTATTGAGGCACTCCATTGTAAAAAGTGTACAACGGCAATATTCCTTTTCTCTGAAAAACTGTTTAATTGAACCTACCAAGAAGGGCATCTCTTCTTTGTCTTTCAGCAGACTGGAAATCAGAGGATTAAAAGAAATCTTTAATGGCTTTAACATGGTCATGCTAAAAGATAGTGCACTTGGTAGGTGTGGTGAAAATAAACCAAACAATGATTTTAAGTTATATGTTCGAACAATTATAATTCTTTCTTCAATTCTGACTTAATTCATATAAATAAAACTAAAATATGACATTTAAATTAAATATGTGCTCTTCAAAAAACTTCTTTCACCAATCTCATGAACACAAACCTTTGTACTAGATTCAGTCCTTACTTCATCCTCATGACAAAACCTACAATAAACAATCTTTAAATGTTCTTTTTTAGTTAAAAACTCAGGATTTTTATTGAAAACAAACTAATATAGGGAATTAAACAAACTAATTTAGGGAATTCGGTCCCTTGCTTGAGGTAAAAAGAAAAGAGTGAAAAACCTGAAAAATGCAGATGAAGAGAGAAAGAAATCTACCTTGACCTTTCAACTTTTTGCCTTAAAATAAATAAGGACCTTTATTTAGTTAAAGAAATTCATGACTCATAAAGTTATAACCAGCGAACCATTTTATGATTAATCAAGATATTAATTTTTGAACTTGACCTTTTGACCTAAAAATCTACAGGGGTCTTCGTCATGTCGTAGGGAGTGAATATAAAATCAATTGGAAATTGGTTAGAAAGCTAGTTATCATCTGCAAACATTTTTTTTTGGTAATATATATTTCTAACTTTGAACTTGAAATTCAAAATCAGAAGGGGCTTTCCTTACATTATTGGAAGTTGAAAAATTTCAATGAAAAAGATCCAAGTAAAAATACAGTTAATTCTCGATAAACCGCCAGCTTTTGTAATTTAGAAATCATGGCGGTATAACGAATTTGGCGATGAATTGAATTTTTCCATCTTTTAAGAAATAAGACATAGAGTTATCGTTCCTAGCTATTCTTATTATTACATGTACAGGTATATATAAACATATTTCTAAATTCGAAAGTACTTCAAGTAATTTTTTTATGTACAATTTCGCTAAAACAAAATATTCAGTTATGAAATAAAGACAAGTACATGTGTATGCACGTAAATCTGCACGTCTGATATTGAAAAAAAAATGCTGGGTCGATCGTCGTGATATATTGCCTATAGTACGTAAAATGAGTTCTTGAATAAATTCATTGTTTATGACATCATTGTTAATGAAACGTTCACAATTTCTGACATAATCATTTTTTAAGCAATCTTTGCATTGTTTTTAAAAGCAGAGGACATCAAAAAATATTGTTATCGGCGTACTTCACAACAACCGCTTTCGTGGCGAAGCCTTGACTAAATGATTTTATTAAACAGAAAACAAAATTATTCTAACAGTTCATGTTAAAATTATTGTTTACTTAAGTGCATGTACCTTGACTGGCTTTGCATGTTTTACAACAGGGATAGCGTAAATCAACTAGCCGCGCTTCACTGACCACATGCACCTGTGGCGGTATTATCGAGATAATTATCACTTAAAAATGGACGTTTGTTGTGAAAACAGGGTCCCTGGGTGGCGGATGGCGGTATGCGAATTTGGCGTTATAAAGAGAATTTCATATAGCAGGAAAAACGTTCTTGGGAAATCATGGCGGTATTGCGAAAATGGCGATGAATCGAATGGCGATAATTCGAGAATTGACTGTAGTTTTAACTGAAAACTATTTATTTTTTTGCCAATGTTATAGATTTCTGATGTTCACTTATATCCTTTTGACCTTGAAATGAATGAGGGTCTTCTTTGTCCCACGGGAAGTTTTAATATAAAATTTCATTGTAAAAGCTCAAAGATATTGTGATATATCATTCAGAAATGAAATTGTTATCGGCAGACAGAATGACAGAAGAAAAGACCCCAAAGTTAGGGCAACAAAAAATAAAGAGACTATCAAGAATGCTTCTTAAAACAATATTTACCCTAAGTTTTCTGGACATTGACTTGGTGTGTTGTGTCTTTTATAATGTGAACTGGACTCAGTATAGGCTGGCATCTACAAACATCAAGTGGACTATATACAAAGTGTGGAAGAAAGATTTCAACAACCTAACATACACTGAAATATTCATTTGATATTCTGTTGACTTGTTGTTCACATGACAATTTCCAAAGACACTTAAAAGAGGTATCTTTTAAACTTTGAAATCAACATGTGACCACCACCCTAACAACCATGGCTACACATATACATATTGTTTCAGTAAATAATTGTACTGGTGTATGTTTATATAATATGTAAAAAAAAAAATACGAGATAGTGGTAAAATGGACATATTCTGATCTGGTGGCCCCAGGTTTAATTAAGTCAGGTTGGTTGTTGTTCAAGATATGTGAACCACCAACAAAATTATGTTTTTAAATTTTAAGATCTTCATGATACAATATGATTGATAAAATATGACTAAACAACTGTAGAAGCACAAATTTTTGTAGGGATAAAATTTCATTTATTTGTCATCTACTAACTGAAGGTTTCATTGACATTTAATTCTGTTGAAAGTAACCCTATTCAATATATAGTCACAAAAAAATTCTGGGTGGGATTTAATTTTGTTGATAATGTTCAACAACGAAATAAACAAAATTTTATCCACAACAAATATTTCTGCTTTTACAGTAATTTTGTTTAATTATATGGATTAAATAATTTTTCTCAAAATAAAAATATCAATGTTTACTTTTATTAAATTTCTTCAATACACTGTACCTCAAGCACATAGGAATAAACATCAGTTGCATCAGACTCCTTCTCTGCTTAAAAAAAAAACAAAACCAAATCATACAACTATATGTTAATTAAAACCTGGAAAAGGAAAAATTTCTGCCTTTATAAGATTCATATTATAATTACATGTAATATCCATCACATATTATATTCATAAGAAAATAGGATAACTTTAAATATAATCAGATTGTGGTTATGAAGTATTGGATCCTCTTTGACATCCGTCTGGTTTTAACATACCTGAACGTCCCCTCTTTTTCAGGACAATGTTGCGAACTTTAAACATTGAACAATCAATGTTGACAGAATTTGTGAGTTCTAGAAAAGAAAATATTGCCATTACAGAACAAGATGAGCATGAATGTGAAGAAAAGTTTATACAATGCACAAGACACTAAAGAGTTCTAATTTTTAGCACTTTTATATGATTAAAATAATCTTATCTTCAAAATAGCTAAAATAACAAAAGGCCCAAGGGCCTTGAATCGCTCTTCTGATAAATTGTACAATCTATCACTTCTATTAGAAGCCTCCAACTCTATTAGTATCATAAGACCCAAAATGCATTAACTTACAAAGTTTGATAATATTTAGCCAGTTAAGACTGAAGATATTATAATATAATTATAAGATACCATAAGTAGGTCACAGTGACCTACCTTTTGATTGAAATTTTCTGAGGACTCAAGATACATTAATTGACAAAGACTGATGATTCTAATTAAATAAGTACCTGAGATATTCAAAAGTAGGTCACCATGACCTACTTTTTGATCAGCATTCTCTGAAAACCCAAGATGCATCAAATGACAAAGTTTGACGATTCTAAGCCAATTAGTACCAGAGATAATTAAATATAGCCATCAAATGTCAAAAGTAGGTCACGGTGACTACTTTTTGGTCGACGTTATCCAAAAACCCAAGGTGCCTAAACTGACAAAGTTTGATGATTCTAATTAAATAAGTACCTGAGATATTCAAAAGTAGGTCACTGTGACCTACGTTTTATTCGACATTCTCCGAAAACCCAAGATGCCTCAACTAACAAAGTTTGATGATTCTTAGCCAATAAGTGCCTGGGATACTTAAATATAGCCATAAAATGTCAAAAGTAGGTCACTGTGACCTACTTTTTGGTCGACAATCTCCGAAAACCCAAGATACATCAACTGACAAAGTTTGATGATTTTAGGTCAATAAGTACCAGAGATACTTAATTATAGCCACAAAATGTCAAAAGTAGGTCACCATGACCTACTTTTTGGTCGTCACTCTCCGAAAACCCAAGATGCATCGACTCACAAAGTTTGAAGATTCTAAGCCAATAAATACCTAAGATACTTAAATATAGCCATAAAATGTAGAAAGTAGGTCATCGTGACCTACATTTTGGTAGACATTTTTCAAAGACCCAAGATGCATCTACTGACCAAGTTTGATGATCGAAGGTCTGAAGGTAATCAAAATATGCGTTTTAAACAATTTGAAAACAAATGATGGCAAAATTCAAAAAGTAGGTCACAGTGACCTACTTTTTCATAAATATGTTTTAAGGTCCCAAGATGCATCAAAGTACAAGATTTGATGATTCTAAACCTCCCAGTGTCTGAAATAATGGGATTTAATGTTTTTAAAAAGATAAGTCATAAAGTTCAAAAAGTAGGTCACAATGACCTAATTTTAAGTTGACATTGTTTGAGGACCCAAAATGCATCAACTGACAAAGTTTGATGATCATAGGCCTTAAAGTGTCCAAAATATGCCTTCAAATCAATTTGAAAACAAATCCCCGCAAAATTTAAAAAGTAGGTCACCGTGACCTACTTTTGAGTTAACATGATGTGAAGTGGTAAGATGCATCAACTTACAAGATTTGATGATCCTAATCCTTATAGTAAGCAAAATATACATGTTTTTATTAATTGTAAATTTAGGTCAACTTTGAAGTGACCTTGAGACCACGCCCTTTGCCCCAGGGTAATTCCCCGTGCAAATTTTAATCTTCCACATATCCTGATCCTTGTATGTAAGTTTGGTGAAAATCTGCCTGGTGGTTATAGAGAAGAAGATTTTTTAGCAACCAGTACTTTTGGTTTTGTTTTCCTGATTATCTCCCCTTGTTTAAGGGTCCCAACCCTTATTTTAGTACAAATGGTAGCCCTTGGGCCAAAGATACCCTGTGACAAATTTGGTACTGATTGGCCAAGGGGTTCTCGAGTTATGGCCCATATTCTAAAAAGTTTACGCACACCGCACAAATGGCCATAGCATTAGCTCTTTGAGCCTTTGGCTCAGAGGAGCTAAAAATATAAAATGACATGATAGTGTATCATAACATTTGCTACATTATCCATCAACTCTTTGTAATTTAATACTTACTTAAATATCCACCTAACATGGCTTTCACTATCTCAGGCCTGTGTTTAAAAGCTTTCTCCTAAAATATTAACACCAATATTTAATTAATAATTTTAAGCAAAAGCCCAAAACGACAAGTGTCTAGACCTTTTGATGGGTAGAAATTTTTTCACTTACCAATCCTGGCGGAGAGTACACAGTCAGTGGAGTTTTACCATCACATCCCGGCAAATCCCGCCAAACATAGTCTGTCGTCACCACTACATAGAGAAATAGGAGTCACATGATGTAGATACATGTAAAACATTTATAGCTACATGTATGTATTAATGTATACATGCATAAGATTAATAGCTACATGTACCGGTATGTTGTTGATATAAAACTAAAAAGACTGTTTACAACCTTTCCTTCCTTACAAATATTAAACCTGCATGTTTAATAAGATTATTGCATCACAACAAACCTCTCATTGGATCTTTTGACATTAGTCAACTCATAAATCTATACTATTATGTCTTTAAGTCTTAATTTATAATTCACCTGTATTTTACATTATATGGAAGTCTGTCAATAAAAAAATTGAATCACAAAAGCTGAAATAATCATAATCAATAATGTTGACTTTGGGTCATCAAATTGACCACATCATTCTGAACAGAGGCAGTTATTTCCCTTTAACACCTTTCCCTTTGAAGTAGATAAAAAGTTTGTACATTGATAGATACTGGAGTTATCTGGAGAAACAGAAACACATGACTAAGGGCCTCCACGTTTTGATGTGAGGGACAACTTACTGCCCAATCCAGTGGTATTTTCAATGGCATTGCTTGTTGTTAAGACATGTACTTGTTGTTCTTTTGCTGTAAAATCCCTGTTAAAAAATTGAAATTTTAATGGAGAAACAGAAAAAAAACTTAACTTGAATCACAAGCTAGAATATTTGCCTGAAAGAAACTCAAACACTCACCATCTTGTGAGTATCAGAATTTTTTACAACATGTACAAATGTAAAGTGGTTGATATATCCAATCTTATTGTATATGTGATAACATCAATATGCACCAATAGACCCTTTTCCTATGATATATTTTGCCTAGGAGTTATTCCCCTTAGCCACCATCTTGTAGGGCAAAGTAGTGAGGCCATCCTTAAAAAATTGTTTTTTTGCGGTAACGCGACCGACCCACCAAAATCCACCCTACTGGATTTTTTTTATCGGTTCAAATTGGATTCAATAAGAATGCCTTAATTTTCTTGTTTGATTAGTAACTTAAAGTGAAATCTAAGACATAGTTAATATCTCTATATAATCGAAATTTATTTCTGACCTTTTGTCTCAAAAAAAAAAAAAAATAAGCCTACCTACCTACCCACACCTAAAATGATGAGGCGCGTTACCGCAAAAAAATTTCTTTTTAAGGATGGCCTGAATTTACCTCTTTGAGCAACCAATTTTAAACATTATATTCATAAGAAAAATTTGTTATCTTTACCTCAGTAATCAATATAACAAATTGAACTTGGTTGAATAATGAAGGAGATATGGGAATGTTGCCCTACAATATGGCGGCTAAGAGTAAATTTCTGATTGTAAAAATTACTTTCTTCTATTTGATTCTGCATTCTTAGTCCGAAATATTTGAACGGTTTTGATACTTTACATGCCAGGGAAACGTCAGAACTGGCGCGATTATGAAAACAGGGAATTTGCCACCTCCAGATGGAGACGGCATTCTTGGGTTGATTTTCGATATTTGCAAACTGAATTAAATGCTGAATTCACATTTTATCAATGGTGCAATGCCCTTAGTACTCACCAACATCATTTATAATGTTAGTTTATAATTAAATATACAGTTTGATGAAAATATTTTATCATTACGACGAGTTTTCTTGTCATTTAGTGCAATTTAAAATCTTGCAAGATCTGTATCGAAATGTAGATTGATATTTTCTTTTCATCGGTATTGGTGAGTACAAAAGGCATCGTGCTATTGATGAATTGTAAATTTGGCATTTAATTCAGTTTGAAGTATCGAAAATAGGCTCTTGCTGGAGATGAGGAAATTTCCAGTTTTCATAATGGCACTGGTTCTGATATTTTCCGGGCACGTAAAATATCAAAATCACTTTAAACAGCCGGGTAAACATCAAATATTTCAGACTAGATTCTGCAGTGTGTCCAGGCATATTTTGCACCATTTTTTTTTTAGGGTAGATGAAAGTCTAAGCACATGGCTTTCATTTGAAGTCTCAACTCAAAGTAAACTTAACGATGAGGTCACTTGATCGGAAGTTGATCCCATCTGAAGAAAGAGCATACCCTTATATTTTAAATTTAAAGCTTACTAAGATTCAAATACAAATCTTTTGTTTGACCTTGTATTCACTTACCCTAAGCGTACATCAATCAGATTACATCCTGCTGAATCACTATAGTTGATGACAAATCTTTCAGGCGGTCTGAAATTCAAATAAACAGTTTTTACAATCATTCATCTTTAGCAGTTCTTCGGTTTACAGATTAATGTAAAGTTCTTGATATTTTCGTAAAAATAAAAATGCTTACATTGAGCGAACAGTTGTTCTTTCGGGAACTATAGCCAAGCATCTACTTGTTCCTCTCCCGCCATTTCCAAGCACAACAACTCGGAATGGGTGGCCGATTTCTGTGGCAACTTTTGTAGAGGCAAGTCGGACTGGCATAATCACTGCCACATTCCATACTTGCATGAACGATCTTCGTAGTTTGGAAGATAGAAACATCATATAAGTGTGACTTTACATTAAAGCTTACATTTTAAATGAACTTCAACAGAACTGAATTGACAATAATGAAATGCATGTCAGTCAATCACTGGAAGCATGGACCTCGGAATCTCGATCCCGATTTATTTTCGTTTTATTGTTTCTTAGAGGGGGGTGTTACAAAACAAGCAAACAAAAAGTTTAGACAAGTTGCACCTTTAGTATTAAAAGAATTTATAAAAAAAAAAAAAAAAAAAAAAAAAAACCTTGTAGATCAATGTTACTGTATACTATATTTTGCTTTGATGTTATTTTAATTAAAGATAAATCAAAAAGAAATTCTTTTTAAAGAATTAAATTTTCTCTTTTAAAAGAAAAAAAAAACTGTTCCTGTTTCAGTTGC
Source organism: Saccostrea cuccullata (assembly GCF_032062105.1). Lineage (NCBI taxonomy): Eukaryota > Metazoa > Mollusca > Bivalvia > Ostreida > Ostreidae > Saccostrea > Saccostrea cuccullata. The sequence goes on from NW_026936265.1 coordinate 217,602, forward strand.
ATTAAAATGTCAAAAGAACCGAGAGAAGAACCAAGACCCACAGTTTCTGCAGACTTCATTTCGTTAACATGGTTAGAATAATATTTATTAAATTAATTTAATTATTAAAGAAATAAAACTTTCCCTGTGAAATTAGCATTCACAACATATACGTAAAAGTTGCATCTAATGTGATATCAAGCTTATCAAAATACAGCTGTATATCTATCCAAATTTTATGGAATAATCCTAAATTGATTATGAGATGATGACATTTTTAAGAACTGGCATTTAGAAAATTACTTGGGGATGCACTGGAGATTAGATGAGTGGAGGCGGTAATTGTGACTTTTCATCTACATGTATTTAATCTTTACATGTTAGTACATAAAATGCGTTGTTTTGATATTTTTGTCATATTTGAGAAAATAAAAACATTTCTTTTAGCCCTTATCTTATATTTGAAAAATATGACAACTATACTGTAGACATAAATAAGAGTTATAGAATTTAAAATTACAGGCACGTAGCAACGGGGGGGGGGGGCTGCCCCCCCCCCCCCCACTTTTTTTTTCAAACATTACTTTTACTATTGGAAATGTTCATTGAAAGGCTGGTTGTTCCCCCCCCCTCCATTTAGACTACGGGAAATTGATATCAAGGAAATGTAGCATTGAATTCCAGAAAAATTGTTATTGAAAGAAGCTGTTGAAAAAGGTTGGCCTCTACCCCCCCCCCCCCCCCCCCGAAATAGGATTTTCGAGTTTGGGCAATTATCCTATTTTTGTTGTTTTTTTTTTGCTTGCCAACCTTTTCAGGTAAGTCAAAAAAAAAATTCTCTGGGTGCCCCCCCCCCCACTTTCAAAAACGATGCTACGTGGCTGAATTAGATGTCATCTGCTACCGCTTTTGAGAATCGGCATTGGATTCGAAATTAACATCTTATTCTAATTACAAATACAATGAAGTAAGAGTTAGCCTTCATCTGCATTATCTTATGCATCGATTTATTTATTTAATTACTAGTATTTATTTTTATTTGTCTATGATAACATTATTATTTATACTTATTTAGTATTTTATGTCAATTAATTAATTAATTTTTTCTAATATGGTGTCGACGTCGGAACAATCGATGTTGAATTTGAACAGAATCAAAATATACATTGATTTTGATTGATTGATTGTATGTATGTTTTTTAAAGTCCCTCTCGAGAGCTTTTCACACATATGGAGACGTCACCACTGCACTTGCCGGTGGAGAGCTAAAAAAATTGTTCTATACTCGACACCTAGGGCCATTGAGCAGTGAGGGATCTTTTTCGTGCCAGCACCTACTGTGACACGCGACATCTGTTTATATACGGTCTCATCCGAAGGACCGGTGTTGTAGCATAGACTTTCCCCCCGCATAGACTTTCCCCCCGGAAAAACGGGCCCGGGTTAGACTTTCCCCCCTGGGCGGAAAAAGCGCCCCAGTATAGAATTTCCCCCTTTGAACAAAATCAGTATAGACTATAGTCTATGCTACAACACCGGTCTCCACGGTGGGATTCGAACTCGATCGCGACTTAACGAGGTTGGTTCCTGATATTTAAAGTCTTAAACTTTTTTGTCAAGTATATTTTTAGTTTCTACAAACATAGCTTAATTAAATATCAACTCAAAAAATGGGGGTCAATATGCTTCTTTTGGCGCTACAGTACATTTAATATGACCTCTTTGCACTGAAAGGATCACTTCATTATAAATAGGGATTTGACCTATAGGACCGGCTTGGTTTTTTCTCTACAAAAACCTTGTCGACTTCCGTTCTGATTAATGGCATTAGGCTGAATACATATAACAATTTGTTTTCCTAAATCTTTTTTTCGGCGAGTAGAGGTGTGAGGGACCCTTTCATTGATTTCCTGAGTTTGTTATCTCAAAATGTAATAATTGATATTTGTCTTACCTTCTCAATAAACATAATGGTAATGTTTACTGTCTCTGAAATTCTATTCTTTATGTTTCTTTATGTTTAGACAATTTTATCCGTGAATGTAGTAAAACAGTCCATTAATGTGTGCAAATTATATAGGCCTACATCAAATCCGAGGAGTACAGTTACTGATATGTATGAACCCAAAATCAATGTTATTAAATTTTACAATTGACATTCATCGCAGCTCAATGTTACCAAGAGTACCTGTATTGAGTAACACAGAGTGAGTTATTTTTGTCCTCGAAGAAAGTGTGCTTATACTGAGGTTCGTTCCGCCTGACTGACAACTGTACTTTGAGTTTTTACGATTTGATATCTCTGTAGTGTTTCTTATATCAAGAATGGGCATCCATAAATAATATATAATTGAAGGAAACTACACAAGGCTATAAAAAATATTAGAATAGTCTTTGAAAAGGCAAAAATTAAAACTTTAAAAGTGTGGTACAAGGTGGATTCGAACCCCCGACATTAAAATGTTAGTTCCCACGGTGTAATAGTCAGCGCATATATCAACTGAGCTATTCTGACTATAGCAATAATAGGTATAAATCTGAAGCAGATCATCAAAATCAGGTTTCCTTATTTTTTAATAGTTTTTTTGTGAATTTCGACTCTAGGGCAGGGGTGCCCCTAAATAAATCCTATCTTAAATTAATCCTTACATCCAAACCTATCAAAATATCATAGCTTGATCAATTTATTAAAATAAATGAAATATTTTATGACACTATTGTTTGGATAAAAATAGATAAAGTCATTTGTTGGGATAAGAAAGATTTGTACATTGGGGCAGTTTATATACCACCCATTGATTCAAAATTTCACGATATTTACAACTGTGACTTGTTTACTACGCTTGACGAATGTATTACAAAATATACAGAAATGGACAATGTTATAATTACTGGCGATTTCAATGCAAGAACTGGTTCATTATTAGATTATATTGAAAGTGATACCCTACACTCCGAAATTAATGATCATATCTCAGAAGTGATGACTTATATACCTGATATTGAACTTAATCCAAGATCAACAATGGATAATAAAATAAATACATTTGGTAGAAGGCTCATTAGCATATGTAAATCTTCAAATATTCGCATAGTTAACGGACGACATCCGTCCGATTCAAACGGAAACTATACCTATTGTGGTCCAAATGGGCGATCTGTCGTTGATCTAGTTTTAACAAATTCATTCAACAATATATCGAATTTCAAGGTTTGTAACTTAACCGAATTCTCAGATCATGCATCAATCAATTTTTCATTTCCATGCATCTTAGGGTTTCAAAAACAGACAAACAATTCTAAAATTTCGAACCGTCCAACTTCCAAAAATTCTACCACAGTGAGATGGCAAGAACAATCCCAAATTCAAATGAGACGAGATCTTATAAACAACTTAGACGCTCTATATTCTTGTGTTGAAGATGACTTTGATGTCAACCAAATTGTCGATAACTTCAGTGAAAAATTAAGCAGTGTATTAGGGAAGTATTGTACAAAGAGTAGCAATTACTCGTGTCCAAAAGACAGAAATGCAGAGGATAAACCATGGTTCAACCACAAATGCAAAGTCTTATACAATCAATATTTATCTGCTTTAGAAGAATATAATAACTTTCATAGTCAAATAAATTACAATAAGCTTACTAAAACAAAAGGTGAATACAAAAAACTTCAAAAGAAACTTAAAAATCAATACAAAAGACAACAAGGTGATATGGTGCAACAACTGAAGAAAAATAACCCTAAAGAATTCTTTAAACATTTTAGCAAACGAAAGACATCAAACTCAAAAGTTACCTTATCAGAATTTTTTGAACACTTTCGGAACCTTGCAAATGATTCAGCGACTACGTGGTCTAGGGAAATATATTCAACATGCTCTAATATTACGTAACGAATATTTATCAGGTTGACTTACATGTAAGTTCTCTATATTTATGTCTGTACATCTGTATATCAAAATAGCATTGTTGTATATTGTACTCTATCTTTGAATAATTCTGTACTGCTAATTTCAAAATCATTATAATTGTATTCTATAAATGATGATTGGAACTGTGGGACTGAGGAACACTTGACCTGGGGTTTCACCCCCCAGTTTAGACTCTTTGAGAGTCGATTGTATTATATGTTGTACGTCATATTTATTATTTTATAAACTGATGGGCTGTATTGCCCAAAGTTGTATCCTGAATAAACTTATATACAATATTTAGGGACAGGCCTGCCCTGAAGGACTTCTAGGCCAAAATTCATGCAAAAATCCACGCTTTATCGAACAAAATCGTGTTTAGGCCAACTTTGGAGGTTTCTTGTAAAGTTTTAAATAATAAATTTTAGTTATAAAACACAAATTTGAAAAATTAAGACATATATAGGGTAGAAAACAACAAAAAAAAGATTAATTATTTAATGTCACTTTTTCCGGGAAATTGTTCTCTCCTATAGGTCAATTCTTTTGTTAAAGCGAATACATCCTTTGTGTCTTAATCAAAAATTACATGTTCAACGTTTTACCTCTTATATTTTTATTCAAATGAAGCATAAAACAAAATCAGCTATAAGTCTATTGTTAAAAAAAGAAACTTTAAAAATGTGACTAAGAAAAAGTTTCAAATTGCTTCGCATGATCAATTATTTGACCTTTCTGCACTCACAAAATGTGATTTTTCTAGCATTGAAAATTTAATAAACAAGAAAATTATTTTTAAAGTCTTAAACTTTTGCTGAATTTAAACAGATAGATCTAAGTTATTTTAAAAATTCAGAAAAGGACATCAAAAGTGGGAGTATATAATTTCAATTTTTAGATTTTACTAAAAATGTGTCAATTTTATGTTAAAATTGGCTCAAATTTTTCCTGGACTTTCAGAATATATTTACTATTTTTGTCATTATTCGTCGAAGGAATTCATAAGAAATAATTTAATAGATATTTCAGAACAAGCATAACACATTTCACTGCAAAAAAACAGCTTTGAGTGCAACAGAATGGAAAAATAGGAATCTAAAATTAACAGTACTGTATATAGTTCAAAATGAAAAAAATAATGATTTACTTTTTAAAACCTCCGCCACAAAATATAGTTCCTAGCTTAATCCTACTTAAATGGAATTTCATTGCGGTTTTTGCAATGGATTTAGTTTAATTTGCAATATAGAATCTAAATTCAATGTTAAACCGTTTAAAAAATGATGCAGAATTTTAGAAATAAATGTCCAGACCAAAATCGACTCAAAAACACAGGATCGAACGTCCTAAATTAAGGATCGACTCCTTACTTCGCGACTCACGAATTTGCTATTTTTGGTCTGTTCCTTTCATACCATTCTCATAGCCAAATGAATATTTTATAAGTTAATTCTCCCAATTGAAATTAATTATATACCGGGTATTTTTATTTTAACTATTTTTATGATGAAGATAATATTTAGTATAGTCATGTTAAAATACCTGTAATGAATTGTGTGTTTATGAGATGATGTTAAATTAACACAGGTTCTTATTTGTGGCATTATCTTGCACTTTCATTTTAATCATACAGATATATCATTGTTTTAAATCTTTTATTATGATTGTAAATGATCACTTTTGCGACGGACTTTCAACAATAAAGAGTTTAAAGAATAATTTTAAGACTGTCCCCTGTCATTTTTCAGGTTTAGAGTTATCACTATATCCCACAACACACAGTGATACATGTATGTGGCAACGCACTTCGAAAAAAATTACGCACTTTGAAAATTTTTTTCAAAGTGCGTTAAAATTGGGACAAAATCAACGCACTTTGAAAATGTTTTTCAAAGTGCGTTAGATTTGGGACACACTCAACGCACTTTGAAAAAAAAATTTCAAAGTGCGTAAGAGTGTACATGAACATCTTTTCCATGGGGACATTTAACGCACTTTGAAAAAAATATGAATGTAATAAAAAAAAATCTAGATTTAGATTTTAGAAATGATAATGAGAGAATCAATTCGTAATAATTATATCTTTCGAAAATCCTTTTAAACTACAGGTATTCATTAAAATTCATTGAGAACAAGGAGAAGACGAGTAGAAGGTCTCTCAGTCCAACTCTTTCTTTTCTCATACATTGTACATAATGTCCGTAGCAAATTGAAAGTGGGACCCCCTTCCCGCTCCCCCAAGGTAAGCCCCAAATTTCAATGCTTATATTTATGTATATCTTTGCAAAACATTATTTTGTGTGCCTACTCCCCCTCACGGTACCGATGCTACACCCAGATATATGTATTTTTCTAGCATGACGTTGAAAACTTTCAATAAATTTTAGTTTACATTAAATGCATGCAAACTGGAAAAAAATAAGTACAGTAAAACATTTAAAAGAGAAAGAATTTTCAAAGCATGGAAAAATCAAAATCGCTCACTTTCACATCCTGAAGTGACCTTATCACTGAAAAGTTATAAAACAGGTTCAATTATTTTTCATACCTATGATTTGCAAGAATATTGACCAAGCCAAACACATTTTTTCAAAGTGCATTAATATGGTCGATATTAACGCACTTTGAAAAGATATTCAATTTTTTCAAAGTGCGTTGAGTTGGTCCCAAATTTAACGCACTTTGAAAAATTTTTTCAAAGTGCGTTGTAACACATGTATAATACACGTATATTTTGTAATCGTTTGTCCATATATAACGTGCCACAATATTAATAATATTGATTTTATAAAAGGAATTCACAAATTGATTTATATCAGTTTTTTCAAGGCCGATTTGGGGAATCAAAATAAAACTTTCTTGGAAAAGGAATAACTAGAGGTACTGTGAACAATGAGCTCACTAAATGATACCCCCGCCTCCTATATGAATAAAATGGCAGTGTCCATGTTTTGCTCTAGAAAATCCAAAATATATGTCAGATCAAAAAGTAAAATAGGAGGTGCACAATGGCAATATGTAATAAAGATCCTGTGAAAGTTTCATTAAATTTCCTTCAGTGTTTATGAGAGGAGTTGCGGATAAGAGATGGGTACCCCAAAGCGTAACAGACGGACGGACGGATGGACATACCGATTACTTTATACCCTCCCGCTTTTCAAGCGGGGGGTATAATAAGGCCGATTTAGGGAATCAAAATAAAACTTTCTTGGAAAAGAAATAATCGCATCATCTATTTAGAAAAAAAAACGACTACGGAGTAATCGACATTATTTTGACACAGAATGTACGTACATTTCATTCCATTCGACACCTCATAAAATATACTGAATGCTTTTGTACACTTAAATTCTTGAATAGCAAACTTGATGTGTTTTCAACTTTTATTTATGTGTATAACACACAGTAATTCTACACGTGAGGTATAGTGAGCAGCTAAAAATCGCAGATGGTGGAGGATTTTCATGCCATCTTTTTTCGCTTATCCAAAAAAAGAAGTCAGAAAAATGATCGAGATTCAAGCTATGTGACTGTACTAAAATAATTGAATCCATAATAAATTAATACATAAAATCGAGAAATACAAGTTGAAATAAAATGCATTTTTTTTTCCATTCTAACGCAAACAGCACTTAGAATTTTTGAAATGGTTTCATTGCATTTAATATTTGCTTCACGAGAATTTTCCAGAATGTCTATTTAAAAAATAATTTAAAGCAAGTTTATATTTGTTGTTCGCTTCCTCAAATACTTCATGCACACAACAGTTCTCTGGCTATATTAGTAAATATCCCTACAACTAGATTTCTACAAATTCTAGTACTGAAAAATAAAAGTAAATACTTTCTTAAATTAAATGTGTTTGTTTGTCTTACTTATAAACTTTCTTATGTACGGAAAGGATAAAAAAAAAGTCCATGCGATTAAAATTTAACTTTTAAGAAATACATGTAGTTGAAAGCCAAGTTTAAACTATTTAAGAGCGATTTTATTTTCCACTTTTGAATCGATAAGATCCATTTTTTCATTATCTTGATACAGCGTATGTCTTCAGTTGTCGCCAAATAATCATTTTCATAATAATTCATTGATCACGAGAAAAAAAATAATAACAACGCACGAAAATACTAACGTTACATTTAGAAACAAGCAACACCAATAAAACAGTTAACAATTGTATTTATGTCAACAAACATTTCATAATTATATGCGTGACAGTAGCATAATAGTAAAACACTAAAATGCATCCAAAGGATTATCCTTATGGAGTTTTTTTTCCAATTTTTGCACAGAATTACTTTAAAATAGCACCGATTACTAATGCCTTATGTCTAAAATAGTAAAGGATCGCGTTCACGACATGAGACATGGATACACAGACAAGCCGGTTGTGATGTAGATTCCCCTGCGAATCATTTCCATTAAGTTCCATCTATTTCTAAACGTTCTTCCCTACTTTTAAAAAATCCCACTTCTGAAGAAGATTCTCTAATAGTGATCATATTGTCGTCTGCTGCTACGTCCGTAATCATCACGTGGTCTAGGTGTTTCGTCATCGCGGGGGAGGGGCACCAGTACTCCTTATCATCGTCTAATTTTGGCACACACATTTTCACACCGTCCCTTTTGTGATTTTCGACAACATTAACTCCCATCAAGGTGCTCTTTTTCTCCTTTTGTTTATTTTTGGCGACAACACTTTGTTTTGTACTCATTCCTAACGCTTTCATTTTTATTTTTTTCAGTCTGTCCTGCAAGTAACGATCGTCTGGAAGCCCGGTAAGGATGTTTAGTCGTGGTCTCCGTCGGAATGAATGTATTGATGGGCGACCACGTGGTCGGCCCACTTTGCCGCTCCCACGGGGACGACCCACCTTCCCAGTGCCCCGGCCCCTTCCACGACCCCTCAACCTAGGTTCAGTGTGTCCTCTTCCACGGCCTCTTCCGCGACCACTCGGCCTTCCTCGAATCACAACTCTTAAAGAAGGAGGCCCGCTTCCATCATTTGAAGAAACAGACGGCCGGTTTAGAGGGGGACGACCCGGCCCTCGCCCACTTGGTCTACGTCGATACGATCGTCGAATGGGAGTTAACACAGGGGGTGAAGGAGAGTCGGATCGTTTTAGCCCAGGGGTGTCAAAAATATTTCGGGAATCTTCGTCCACTTCCTGACTTTTATCGGATCGCTCACCGCCTTTTGCTCTCGACCTTTCGTCAATATTTGAGTCTTTCAATGAAACACTCTTGGAATGTTCATCTTTTTGGGAATGATATGGCTCCTCCTCCGTTTCAGACCCGGAATTCTCCGTAGTTGACGATTCTTCTTCTTCGTCGTCTGTCGTCGTATCCATGTCAGATGAGTCATCATTTTCGTCCTTTGGCGGTTCCTTTAAAATAAACAATAACTTTATATTCGTCAAGGTAAATTTAACTTTTTAATTTTTTTTTTTACTTCTGTGCATCATTTTCAACCAATATTGATTCAGACATCCCCCCTCCAAAAAAAAAAAATAAATAAATGATATTCATTTTCGTGGGGGTTAATTTTCGAGGCATAGAGAGACCGACGAATTTATGACCGCCACGAAATTAAAAATTTCATATGCATTTCTACTAAACATTTTTCAACCATGAAATCAATTCCAAACAAACCAATATTTTTTCCTCAAACCTCGAAAGGTTTGTCCAATTAAAATATGTGATTTTACTATAAATAATTCGATAAAATTCTGGTAATTCAACGCGGAAATACCAGTAATGAAAAATATGAAGATAATGAAAAAAGTCCAACTTAGTCTTTTAACTCGAAAAAGAAAGGTAGGATTATATAATTTTTAAAATTTCCCTTCTTTCTCATTATAATTCTTGCAACAAAGGTGTTTTACGTAAAGAAAAATGATGTCGTCATATGAAAAACCTTCTTTTCGTGAAAAAGTGGGATTCAATTCAACACCCTGATTGTGTTTTCCTTTTTTTTTTAAATTTAATTTTGTAAAATACAAGGTATTATTTAATTATGTAAGATTTCAAGAAATAACCCGAGTCAGAAAAAAACTTACTTTTTTCTTCTCTAGAAAAAAATATAATTAATTAACTAAAAATGACAGGGTAGTCTGTTAATGAAAGAAATGAATCTATAAGAAATTTACACGATATATGAATGCAGAAGAAAATTAAACAGCTGGGTTTGGGAGATTATCACTGAAGTCTGAGCCATAAATCAGTCGGGGATGTAGTGAGATTAAATTACAGATGCTTTCTTCCTAGATTTCAACAAATACTAATAGAACACAAGAACACTGACATACAGTGAAAATATCAAATACAATATTATAATAGAAATAGAAAAAATATATTACAATAGATATGTGAAGGCTATGAAAAGAAATGGATTATATTATTACCTCAGGTTTTCGTTTTTTGGGCTTTGGTCCCCGTTTTTTCGGCAATGTTTCCTTGTCTAGCCTATATTTTGAATAAAAGAAATAGGCCTAATAGTATTTTGATTTACGTAGTTTAATGACTCGTCATCAGATAAATATTTAATACATACATCACTCTTTTTCTACGAAAAAAAATACAACGTGACATGCACATGGCTCTGATGTTTCCAAATTAAATTTATCAATATTCCAGAAATCTAATTTCGATGCATTTGTCGTCGTGAATTAACAACCTACCCAGAATTGAATGCCTCGGTCAGTCGATGATCAAGAATGTTTTCCTCTGGTTCCCATGTGTTAAACCTATAACATTTTAAAATCACGCAAAATAACAATAATATCATCAAATTCTACTTATTTTTATGCAGTCGGTGGGGATTTGCAAAACTCTTAGCTTACTTGTGAGACCAGCCTTTCCACTTCACAAAATATTCAACACGCGCCTACAATGAAAGACAGAGAATTCGATACTGGCCCGAGTGCATAACAAAAGCGACGAAATGCAAGTAGAAACCATGTTATATATCACGTACCTTTCGAATCCTTTTCTTGAGCAAACGTTCCGCAGCAAATACCCTTTCTCCCATTTCTTTTACATCCATAATAACGACATGGAAATTAAGCACATTTCTAATTATTATCTCGACTTTGCAACGCGGATATTGTTGTTTGATATCCCATAATACATCTGCGTGACGTCACAGATCATTAGCATTTTAAACGGGCACTAGGTCAACATGAGAAATATTTCAGGGGTTGCATTGATATCGCATTGCCGAGCCAAGGAAATGAAATGCAACCATTTTTCCTATTTACTGGAAATTATAGAGGGATTATGAATGTAATAAGAAGGTTAAAGAAGGCGTCTAAAATTAATACCATTTATATTTATGTTTTATATATTCAAGATTAAATGAACAAATAAAATAAATAAATTATCTTCGATGTACAATAACATACTTTTTTCTTCAAATGTTTATTTATTATTTTTTTTATAAAGACAAAATAAAATTAATGAAATAGCATGATTAACGAGAATTCTTCCTTTGTTGGAATTGATGAATGATTATGTATTTTTCTTACTCCAAATGTATTTTGACCAATTATGAAAAAAAAATAAAATTACGTAAAATGAAAAAAATTTGAATAAATATAATATAAAAAAAAAAAAAAACTACAGTAAATGTTTGAATCTTTTTACAGAATCTATCTTCAAATTTGTATCCACATTGTATGTAACATAAACGTGGTTTATTTATATGATGCAATATTCCATTGCACAAGCGATACTAATTTTAATTTTCTCATTAAATCTTTTTTTCTTTAGAAATTTATGATAAACTATTTATTTAAATTATTTATACATATATTTATCTATTTATTTAATTTAGTTTATTTATTATCAATAAATATTTATCCATTTATTGTAATTTATAACAATTAACGGTATATCAAATCTATAGGACCATCATAACTGTTCATCAAAAAATTGATTATTAAAGAGACGGATCAATCTTTATTTGCTTACGAATCCTCTCTACACCTTACTTTAATTTTAGAGTATTTTTTTGCTTTTAGGCCGACCAATTGTTTGAAGTAAAAAAGAATAAATTATGATTTGCACTGGATGACATAGTTTAAAATATGATGTATTCTAAATATTATATAAAATCGAGATAGAATAGTTGAAAACTTCATATTTGCATGCATTTTCTCAATCTGAATACGCAAAATCAATTTCCTCTATCATTTAGTAGCAAATTGACCTTGGAAAAAAAATTCCTGTAGAAAAAACAGCATGCTCCCGATATTAGAAATGAATCAATTAATTTCAAAACATCATCCCGTGCCCTATATAAATTTCTCAAAGTATATAAAAAAAATCATTATCTATTCATTATCACTTTAATGTTTTCTAAATTTAAATACGACAGTTTTTCTTTGGTAAATATATTGTACATATAAAGTGAATAAAACAGTTAAAATTATTTCATTATGAAACACATTTATCGATAAAACAATTACAAATGATTCACTCTTCTAATAGAAACTTGATATAAATATTTCTGAAGATTATAATTCCTTAATAATTGTACACTTAGAAGTTGAATTAAAGTAAATATATTGTACATATAACAGTGTCTTATTATAATAATAAATGTTTTATATTCAAAGAAAAGTTAAAATTTTTTTACTGTATATTGAAGGTATTTACCAAGACTTTTAGTTCTTGTACAAGATATAATTGGTTACAAATACTTATTAATAGGATTTGGAGAAGTTTGGTATTGTCAAAATATTCAAAAATGTATTTTTAAAAATTTTCAAACAAAGATTAACTGACTGATGATCGTCTTAGTGTTTTTGTGTATAGATATTAACAAATAAAATGCAATTGAAACCAATTCCATCCAAGTATATTCAATTGATTACAAAATTAGATTAACACATTTATTAATGATTGAAGATTTAATATTCCAAGATTTTGTTTTTGTTGTCAGATGGAGGTTGAAGATGAGTATCATTTTATTTTAAAATGTCCACTTTATAATACAGGTAATTGTATATTAAAAAGTATTATTGGTAAAAGTTATAAACTATTACATTGAAAATGTGAGTGAACTTTGTAATATGAAATCCAAAAAGCAAAATAAGATAAAATCTAAACTGAGTATTTTTTCTATGTTTGGTTGGAAATATTGTATACAACAAGCAGTATTAACTTAAAAGAAGTATATGTAAATATTTCATTTATGTATATCAATTCTGTGCTTTACATCCTGTATTTTGTAATTATGTTATCTGATAAGTCATATGACTTAATGAATAAATAAACAAACAAACAATATATTTAAGATTAAATGAATAAATAAGATAAATAAAATCCCTTCGATGTGCAGTAACATACTTTTTCAAATATTTCAATCTATAAGATCGTGATGAAAAGGACATTGTAGAATAAAATGAAATTCGTCTTCGACAACATTCAAAGAGCACATTTTACATAATCTATTTTCCTATTTTCACTAACGTATCTACCAGTTTCAACATTTAGATTATGGGCAGATATATAGTCTAATTCTAGCAATTTGTATTTTGTACATATGATTGAGAGGTTTACGCAAGTAATATAAATTGTACACCAAAATTATCCCAAATTACATGTTTATTGTATTCTTTCACTGGAAAGATTAAGATGACAACATAAAAAAGTTTTATGCTAAAAATATAATAATGTAAAATAATAGTGCAATAGAATCGAAACTGTGACAATTTTTTTATATTATGTAAATTATTTAGTTTTTTTTATGGCTTAAAAATGATATGTTTTATTATTTCCGTTAGCAAAACATGTTTTGTAGGACATACGCAATTTTTGATTTAAAAAATTCAAATACCCTGTAAAATTCATTTTAAGAGTTACAAAAATTTAAGGACCTCGACTTTGCGATTTTATGTTGTCTGGTAATGATTTACACCTATTGGCATCAGAAGCAAATTGAAAGAGGGACTAGGGGGTGGGGAGCTAAGTGAAAGAGAAAAAATCAAAAACCTACCCAAAAAATCTTGACAAACAAAAAAAAAAAAAAAAAAAAGAGAGAAAAGAAAAGAAAAAGAAAAGAAAAGGAAAATGTATCCATTGCCCAAACATGAACATACTATTTCGTACGGGGGGGGGGAGTGGGGGAGGGTTTAGGATCAAACTTCTTACAGTACCATTCTTTTTTTAAAATAAACACAACCATTTATCCTTTTTCGACCTAAAGAAGAACGTGCATGTTGTAAAGGGGGGGGGGGAAAAGGACCCTACGTTCAATGTCTATGTTATGTCTGTATCTTTGCAAAAAAGTGGTGGCTAAGCCCCTTCCCCCTAGCCCCCATTCGCTTCCGATGCCTATGACACCCCTGTCCTTCTAATCATATTTATAGAAATACCAGCTAAAACTATTTCGTCGTTAATTTTTTCATAAAGAAACAAATTATTTTAATTTCATCTTTTGATCGTTTGTAACTATTTTAAAAAAATCAAGCAATACAATATACGAGGGTTGTCCGGTAAAATCGTGGACAATATTGAAAAATAATCATCATCGCCTTCTAAAATTTTCACTACTCTTTAAATAGCAAATTTAATTGAAATAGACATATGCATAAATAAACATATTTAATATAATGAGATTTTATGTTCTGTGTTGTATCGCCTTACAGCGCACAAATGATAACCTCAACACTGTAAAAAAATAACTAGTTAATGTCACGAAGAAAACTAGTAGATTCACTGTCCATACAATCACTACCTTAATAGTAGTTTTACCAGATATTGGTATATTTACTAGATAAGATTAGTAAACTTAGAATGGATGAGTAACTTTCATTAGGTATCTAAGTATCTATACGACCCCCGCTCCACAACTCACTAATCACGACCAACGCTTTACGAAACACACTAGTTAAATTCACTAGGTTTTTCTTTCAGACTAAGTGTAAATTTAAAAATTTCATTGCTGAACATTCTTGAGTTCCCTCCATAAACAGTCGAAGAACCTGAATCTAGCACACACATAGGAACATCTGAGATTTATTGGTAAGTTATAGCTGGTATTACCTGACAATGATTCCTGATGACTATCTTTCCTGGCCCATTGGTTCTTCAGAATTAAGAAGATTTTTCAAAAATGCCTTTAATTTTTCGCTATTTTGCAAATATCTTCCCTTGGGCGTGGCCCTTTATTTGAATAAAGCTGTTCAAAACCCCTTTACTCAAGGATACTCAATGCTAAGTTTGGTTGAAACTGGCTCAGCAGTTCTGGAGAAGAAGATGAAATTATGAAAAGTTTTCAACGCCAACGACGACGACACGGACGACAGACATTGTTGGTATCCAAACTGGGACCAAAGGAGGGTCTCGTCACGGGAAATACTCGTGTGAAATTAACACGAAAGCCTTAGTATTCACTTTTCAAAAGTTATGATCAATTAAGTTTACAGTTTTAAAAAGTGAGTCAATCTCTAAGGTCAAGATCAAAAAGTCAAGAAAATTATACCCATTGAAAGGTTTTTTTCAACAATGAAAGAAAAAGTGAGCAAGCTCACATACCCCACGCTCCCCCAAAAGTCGAAGAGCCGAAATTCCCTGAAAAATAAAGGAATCAGAATTTCCTGGTAATGTGCACATCTACACATTGTGTCCTAAAGCAAAGTTTGACAAAATTCTGTGCAGCGGTTTATGAGGAGATGTGCTGACAATCTGTTTAGATATGGCCAAAAATCTAAGTTGAAAAGTGACAAAATTCCCAGAAAAATAACTGAGTCGGATTTCCTGGTAATATCCACATCTACACAATAAATCTGTCCTAAATATCTGCAAAATTTGACCAAAGTCTGTGCAGTGGGTTAAGAGGAGTTGCGCTGACAAACTGTTCATCTCATTATTGAAGGTATGGCCAAAAATCTAAGTTGAAAAGTGACAAATTTCCCAGAAGAATAAGGAATCGGAATTTCCTGGTAATGTGCACATCTACACATTGACATTGTGTCCTAAATATCTACAAAGGTTGACGAAATTCTGTGCAGCGGTATATGAGGAGTTGTGCTGACAAACTGTTTATCTCTATATTCAAGATATGACCAAAAATTTAAGTTAAAAAGTGTCGAAATTTCCGGAAAAAATAAAGGAATCGGAATTTCCTGGTAATATGTACATCTACACACTGTGTCCTAAATATCTGCAAAGTTTACCGAAATTCTAGTAGTGTAGTGGTTTAGGAGGAAGTGCGCTGACCAAAAAAAAAAAAAAAAAAAAAAAAAAAAAAACCAGGACTGACGGATTGACTGACTGACACACTGACGGACGGGTCAAAAAACATTTTACCTACCGCAACTTGTTGAGTGGGGTATAAATACATATGTAACTGTTGGACATTTCTAATTCATCCTGTTATATTATTTCATGTAGGGAGAGGGCGATTTAATTTTTTAGAACTTGTGCCCAATCCCATTGCATATATTTAGTGCAATAAAATATGTTTAAACCAACGATCAAAGGTGACTCTTGTTAGGCTTCCCTCTTGTTAGAAACTAGGAGCTCTCTAGTAGAGAGAAGATAACTTTTAGTCATCAGCCAATTGAAATTAAGAATGCAAATATATAAAGGTATATAAAAGCGCAGTAACACAATCAGTTGCAGACAAAAGTCAGTAGGACAATCAGTATAGAAGTCAAGGTGCAGAAGAAAACCTAGATTAAGGTGAGGCAGGGATTAGACGTGACTTAACAAGTCTTTCTTTCCCTATGGTACATTTGAGTTAAACTTTTGATATAATTAAAGTAAACGCAGTTATTTTTGTTATATATAATTTCTCTTTCTTAGGTTTCCAGAAGTTATCTGAGCTTTCCCACGAATCACTTTTTGAGTATTCGCTATAGCCAAGGGTATTCGGTCCGCACCGCTCCCAATATGGGGAGATGTGAGGACCGAAAACCCTTGGCTAGCGAAGATGGTAGCTCATGATCAGTCTAAATTGAGAAATAAATATGTATTTTTTTTTTAAATCATAGACATTGTTGCAACAGCAGCTCGGTTATAGGTCATACATATGTGAAGTATGAACGCCCTATAAATTATCTACTGTTCAAAAGATATATCCAAGGTTAATTGTTCGTATTTTTTTCCTTTTTATTTTGCAGGGCCAAACTCCAAGGTTAAGCGTAAAATTTTGTGGTATATGAAGAAAGGTCTTGTCACAAAGGAATGCACCTGTGAAATATGAAAGCCATAGTCCCACCTACTCCAAAGTTATAGGTAAGATTATAATTTTTGAGAACAAACAGACACACAGACGGACAGAGCTAATATATATACCCCCAAATTCAGTTTCGATTACTAGGGCTTAAAACACAAGGTGACAAGAAAAATGTTATGACAACGAGGAAGTGTTGTAGGCACAGATCTTTAGATAGCTTTGATCCGAGTTACAGATAGGAGGCCGGGTGTGGGGTGTTAAAATTTTCTTTAGCTTTAAGTTTTGTGAAAAGGCTTCTGGCTGAAGCCCCAAAGTTCCTCGGAAAACTAGTTACTACGGAAGCCCATTTTGAACATATAAAAAAAATCTGAATTCGATATAAATAAATTGTCGAATCTGTGATTGAAAACGAATATATAACTATGTCTGAATTCGTAAAAGTAACATTTAAGGAATGAAGCTTATTTCAACTTTTGTTATATAATATAACATAACTTGGGGGCAGCTTACGCTTTTTAAACCGCATCGTTGTTTATAAAAAAAAGCGTAAACTTCCTCAAGTTTTGTTATATTGTATAACATAAGTTGAAATAAGCTTCATTCCTTATAATTTAATTTCAGTGTAGACAATTAGACAATTTTTCCTCCGGAAAAGGCTTCAAATATAGGATATTTTAAAAGTAATGTCAAGCGAAGTGATACGTTTTTTACGTAACTCATTGTTACGTAGGCAAGTTATTTTATATAACATGGATAAAATCTTTTACCCAATCAAATGACGTGTTACAACTACAATTAAATTATTGAATAATCAAATATTTGTTAAAACAAATTAAATTCATTATGTCAAATTCTACAACGCGTTATATCGAGTTCCTCAATATTTTTCTATGGACCTTTAAGGACATACGCAAAGTAACTTATCTACTGATAATTTTTCAAAATATTCAAAATTTAAACTTATTAATACCATTACATGTTCTCAGAAAAAAAAAATCAGCATGCGTTACCAGGGGGTTTGAAAACATATCAAATTATGAAAATTTTTGCATTATTCAAAGAAAAATGTGCAAAAATTACGAAACATAAATTCTACACATCTTTTCCATCAAACGTTGTTTTAGAAGAGGTGTACAAATCCATATACAGACATTAAAAGAATTGCACACAGGTCCTTCGGTTAGTGGAACTCTTCAACTCCAAGGAAGAACCCAATAAAGATCAAACTACGTTGCGTATTACCTTAATGTCAAACTCAATCAAATGGATTTCTTTATCACAAACTACATAGGTTTTTTTTTAATTCGTTATAACGAATTCAACAAATCTGTTACCTAAATTAAATTTGTTATTAAAAAAAATTGTATTATGGATTAGATTTCTTATTTAAACAATATTGACAATTTATTATATGGAGTTAAAAATATTTTTTGATGGTTCCAAAATGGGCTTTCTTGTACAAATGAATACACAGAGCTACTTCCATTTTTTAATAAAAATATATGGGATTTCCAGAAGCAACACATGTTTATTATGTATCAAATACAATTGCAAATAACACAGTGGTAACGTGGTTGGAATACAGTATCAGCATTTTAAATGATGTACATGGAATGTAATTTATGTTTATCATCTGATAGAATAAGTTGACAAAAGTACTTTCCACAAGAAAGGTTTGATCAAATATCGAAGTTATGAAAAAATCAACAATCATTCAACTCACTTACGAGTTTATTTGAGACAATTTGTGGATATTGATCAAATAAAGTTAGTCAAGTCCCCGTTCTGAAGAGAACAGACTCAAAAGGTATATAAACAGTTTCCTGGCATAAAAAGGAACAGGACAAAATTCTAGTGAACTAGATATGATTATGCATGTCAAACCATGGTTATATTTTAAATTGAAATTGGTATATTTACTAGATAAGATTAGTAAACTTAGAATGGATGAGTAACTTTCATTAGGTATCTAAGTATCTATACGACCCCCGCTCCACAACTCACTAATCACGACCAACGCTTTACGAAACACACTAGTTAAATTCACTAGGTTTTTCTTTCAGACTAAGTGTAAATTTAAAAATTTCATTGCTGAACATTCTTGAGTTCCCTCCATAAACAGTCGAAGAACCTGAATCTAGCACACACATAGGAACATCTGAGATTTATTGGTAAGTTATAGCTGGTATTACCTGACAATGATTCCTGATGACTATCTTTCCTGGCCCATTGGTTCTTCAGAATTAAGAAGATTTTTCAAAAATGCCTTTAATTTTTCGCTATTTTGCAAATATCTTCCCTTGGGCGTGGCCCTTTATTTGAATAAAGCTGTTCAAAACCCCTTTACTCAAGGATACTCAATGCTAAGTTTGGTTGAAACTGGCTCAGCAGTTCTGGAGAAGAAGATGAAATTATGAAAAGTTTTCAACGCCAACGACGACGACACGGACGACAGACATTGTTGGTATCCAAACTGGGACCAAAGGAGGGTCTCGTCACGGGAAATACTCGTGTGAAATTAACACGAAAGCCTTAGTATTCACTTTTCAAAAGTTATGATCAATTAAGTTTACAGTTTTAAAAAGTGAGTCAATCTCTAAGGTCAAGATCAAAAAGTCAAGAAAATTATACCCATTGAAAGGTTTTTTTCAACAATGAAAGAAAAAGTGAGCAAGCTCACATACCCCACGCTCCCCCAAAAGTCGAAGAGCCGAAATTCCCTGAAAAATAAAGGAATCAGAATTTCCTGGTAATGTGCACATCTACACATTGTGTCCTAAAGCAAAGTTTGACAAAATTCTGTGCAGCGGTTTATGAGGAGATGTGCTGACAATCTGTTTAGATATGGCCAAAAATCTAAGTTGAAAAGTGACAAAATTCCCAGAAAAATAACTGAGTCGGATTTCCTGGTAATATCCACATCTACACAATAAATCTGTCCTAAATATCTGCAAAATTTGACCAAAGTCTGTGCAGTGGGTTAAGAGGAGTTGCGCTGACAAACTGTTCATCTCATTATTGAAGGTATGGCCAAAAATCTAAGTTGAAAAGTGACAAATTTCCCAGAAGAATAAGGAATCGGAATTTCCTGGTAATGTGCACATCTACACATTGACATTGTGTCCTAAATATCTACAAAGGTTGACGAAATTCTGTGCAGCGGTATATGAGGAGTTGTGCTGACAAACTGTTTATCTCTATATTCAAGATATGACCAAAAATTTAAGTTAAAAAGTGTCGAAATTTCCGGAAAAAATAAAGGAATCGGAATTTCCTGGTAATATGTACATCTACACACTGTGTCCTAAATATCTGCAAAGTTTACCGAAATTCTAGTAGTGTAGTGGTTTAGGAGGAAGTGCGCTGACCAAAAAAAAAAAAAAAAAAAAAAAAAAAAAAACCAGGACTGACGGATTGACTGACTGACACACTGACGGACGGGTCAAAAAACATTTTACCTACCGCAACTTGTTGAGTGGGGTATAAATACATATGTAACTGTTGGACATTTCTAATTCATCCTGTTATATTATTTCATGTAGGGAGAGGGCGATTTAATTTTTTAGAACTTGTGCCCAATCCCATTGCATATATTTAGTGCAATAAAATATGTTTAAACCAACGATCAAAGGTGACTCTTGTTAGGCTTCCCTCTTGTTAGAAACTAGGAGCTCTCTAGTAGAGAGAAGATAACTTTTAGTCATCAGCCAATTGAAATTAAGAATGCAAATATATAAAGGTATATAAAAGCGCAGTAACACAATCAGTTGCAGACAAAAGTCAGTAGGACAATCAGTATAGAAGTCAAGGTGCAGAAGAAAACCTAGATTAAGGTGAGGCAGGGATTAGACGTGACTTAACAAGTCTTTCTTTCCCTATGGTACATTTGAGTTAAACTTTTGATATAATTAAAGTAAACGCAGTTATTTTTGTTATATATAATTTCTCTTTCTTAGGTTTCCAGAAGTTATCTGAGCTTTCCCACGAATCACTTTTTGAGTATTCGCTATAGCCAAGGGTATTCGGTCCGCACCGCTCCCAATATGGGGAGATGTGAGGACCGAAAACCCTTGGCTAGCGAAGATGGTAGCTCATGATCAGTCTAAATTGAGAAATAAATATGTATTTTTTTTTTAAATCATAGACATTGTTGCAACAGCAGCTCGGTTATAGGTCATACATATGTGAAGTATGAACGCCCTATAAATTATCTACTGTTCAAAAGATATATCCAAGGTTAATTGTTCGTATTTTTTTCCTTTTTATTTTGCAGGGCCAAACTCCAAGGTTAAGCGTAAAATTTTGTGGTATATGAAGAAAGGTCTTGTCACAAAGGAATGCACCTGTGAAATATGAAAGCCATAGTCCCACCTACTCCAAAGTTATAGGTAAGATTATAATTTTTGAGAACAAACAGACACACAGACGGACAGAGCTAATATATATACCCCCAAATTCAGTTTCGATTACTAGGGCTTAAAACACAAGGTGACAAGAAAAATGTTATGACAACGAGGAAGTGTTGTAGGCACAGATCTTTAGATAGCTTTGATCCGAGTTACAGATAGGAGGCCGGGTGTGGGGTGTTAAAATTTTCTTTAGCTTTAAGTTTTGTGAAAAGGCTTCTGACTGAAGCCCCAAAGTTCCTCGGAAAACTAGTTACTACGGAAGCCCATTTTGAACATATAAAAAAAATCTGAATTCGATATAAATAAATTGTCGAATCTGTGATTGAAAACGAATATATAACTATGTCTGAATTCGTAAAAGTAACATTTAAGGAATGAAGCTTATTTCAACTTTTGTTATATAATATAACATAACTTGGGGGCAGCTTACGCTTTTTAAACCGCATCGTTGTTTATAAAAAAAAGCGTAAACTTCCTCAAGTTTTGTTATATTGTATAACATAAGTTGAAATAAGCTTCATTCCTTATAATTTAATTTCAGTGTAGACAATTAGACAATTTTTCCTCCGGAAAAGGCTTCAAATATAGGATATTTTAAAAGTAATGTCAAGCGAAGTGATACGTTTTTTACGTAACTCATTGTTACGTAGGCAAGTTATTTTATATAACATGGATAAAATCTTTTACCCAATCAAATGACGTGTTACAACTACAATTAAATTATTGAATAATCAAATATTTGTTAAAACAAATTAAATTCATTATGTCAAATTCTACAACGCGTTATATCGAGTTCCTCAATATTTTTCTATGGACCTTTAAGGACATACGCAAAGTAACTTATCTACTGATAATTTTTCAAAATATTCAAAATTTAAACTTATTAATACCATTACATGTTCTCAGAAAAAAAAAATCAGCATGCGTTACCAGGGGGTTTGAAAACATATCAAATTATGAAAATTTTTGCATTATTCAAAGAAAAATGTGGAAACATAAATTCTACACATCTTTTCCATCAAACGTTGTTTTAGAAGAGGTGTACAAATCCATATACAGACATTAAAAGAATTGCACACAGGTCCTTCGGTTAGTGGAACTCTTCAACTCCAAGGAAGAACCCAATAAAGATCAAACTACGTTGCGTATTACCTTAATGTCAAACTCAATCAAATGGATTTCTTTATCACAAACTACATAGGTTTTTTTTTAATTCGTTATAACGAATTCAACAAATCTGTTACCTAAATTAAATTTGTTATTAAAAAAAATTGTATTACGAATTAGATTTGTTATTTAAACAATATTGACAATTTATTATATCGAATTAAAAATATTTTTTGATGGTTCCAAAATGGGCTTTCTTGTACAAATGAATACACAGAGCTACTTCCATTTTTTAATAAAAATATATAGGATTTCCAGAAGCAACACATGTTTATTATGTATTAAATACAATTGCAAATAACACTATGGTAACATGGTTACAGTATCAGCATTTTAAATGATGTATACATGGAATGTAATTAATATTTATCATCTGAAAGAATAAGTTGACAAAGAGTACTTTCCACAAGAAAGTTTTGATCAAATATCGAAGTTATGAAGAAATCAACTATCATCCAACTCACTTACGAGTTTATTTGAGACAATTTGTGGATATTGATCAAATAAAGTTAGTCACGTCCCAGTTCTGAGGAGGACAGATTCAAAAAGTATATATACAGTTTCCTGGCATAAAAAGGAACAGGACAAAATTCTAGTGAACTGGATGTGATTATGCATGTCAAACCATGGTTATATTTTAAATTGATTCTGGACATCCGGGCACATTCTGAGCGTAATCACACTGAAGTCTTGAGCTGTCGAAGGCCATTCCCGGGCTACACATACCCCTGAACGATATATGATTCACACAGTCAATGAATCCATTGCAGTTCTCGGGATCGGGGTACATACCATTATCCTTACCCGTGCAGAAATCAGGTGACATATCCGGACGCAAATCTAAAAGACAAAAGCAGAATAATTTAAAAAAACAATAGTGATTGTCCACAAGATTGGAAGATATGTAATACCGTGTTATAGAACAATGGGGTTTTCCTCCATGTTTTTGATGGCATATATTATGCTTTACCTCTTTATAAACATGCTGCAGTTTTCTTCTTCCATTTTTAGGTTTGAGGCTAGTAATCATTGTTTTATATTGCTTATTTTTTTTTGTTAACAAAAGTTGAAACGTTAATGTTAAGGGAAAAAGTTTTATGAATTGGTAGAAATGCATGCGTTTGACCATTTCCTGCAGCAGTTTTATTCTTTGGTCGAGTAGCCTCGATCAATGCAAGGGAATTCATTAGTTTTATATATTTTAAATATTTTTGACAATCTTCACTATGAAAATCTCCCCAACCCAGGGGTGTGCAATTAGAAAAATCAATAACTAGCCAACGGGCTAATGGCAGCTATAAAGTTACTAGCCCCAATTGAAAAGTTACTAGCCCAAATATAGGGGCAAAAATTAAAATAAAAAACTATACGTTGAAAAGAAATCAATTGTTGAAAAAGTCAGGGTACTGAGGTCATTCTTTTTAAAATCAAAGTTTAATTCTCACTATGAAATTAAATCATGTATAAATTATAATGAAAGCAGATTAAAATGAATTTAGATAAATTATCTTCCCTTTTTCTGAACATTACACTAGCTCAACTAGAATGAAATTTAATTCATTTTGTTTTCATCTTAAATCATTAAATACACTATAAATATATTTTATGTGAGTCATAAAACACTTATCTTTCAGTTGATTGACTGATCGTAAATAATATAATGAGATATCTGCATGTATTTACCATAAACGGAAAAATAGAGGAAATTCGGATTAGGAAAAACGATCGTTTTTGGAAGTAAATAAGTCAGGTAGTGCTGCAAAACAGATAAGATTATGGAGATTTATTGAGAGTAGGAGCATGTTGTCAGAAAAAATTTCACTGGTTGGGAATTTGATAGCAAAATAGAGTGAAAATACAGGTTGTGCTTTTCATGTATTGCGTGTGTAGTTATAATTTTTACTAGCCCGACGGGCTACCTCCATGCAGAAAATCACTAGTCCGACCCCAAAAAGTGGTAGCCCCGGGCGTCGGGCGATGCTAATTGCACACCCCTGCAACCTAGACATGCATACAAACAGATATTTTCTTTCTTTAACAAGACATTTCAATACAAAGTACTAACAGTTCCAGTAGAACGGCATCTGATTCTGTTGCTCTTGAACTGGTTCCAGCCATCTCCAGGGATCATTTGATGCCACAGAGTCCATCACATTCCTTTGCTGGCTTTGTTGCGTCTGTTGCACAGGTGGCTGTTGTTGTTGTCGCTGCTGTTGTTGGATATTTCTCCTTGGTGGTTGCGGAGCTACTTTAGGCTGACTTGGCACTTGATTCCATGTCTGCTGTTGTACATTCTGTTGCTGATTCACCGGTTGTTGCTGTTGATTTGGCACATTTGGTTGAAATTGAAATGCATTTTGCCTTTCTGGTGCGGGGTTGTATATTGGCGGGGGAGTTTTCTGGACAGGTTGCTGTGGCGGAGCTGCAGGCTCAGGTTCGTTACTAAGAACTTGTTTCGCCCTCTTGCGAGCAGCGTCTAGATCACACACCACGTCCTTCGGCCATCCGCAAAAGTTGAACTGGCTGCTGAAATGTAATCCTTGGGCACATTTAAAATGATGGGCGTGTCCATCATTACAGGTGTAGTATTCATTACATGAGTAGGGACTTGCATAGAGACCATCTCCTCCAATTTCACATTTGAATTTTTTACCCCCAGAAGGCTTAGGACTGTCTGCAAAAGGATAAACAACTTACATTTAAAAACACAAGAATACAAATCTGTGATACTTAAATTTTGGATCCTGTGGATAAATTCACAAGAGAAAAGTCTAAGGTTCTTCATTTGGATTTTGTGCGTAACAATGTTTACTCACGAGGAGCAGACGGCTTGGAGGGTCCTGATCCTGTACCGGAACTTTGACCGGAAGGAGGGCGTGTAATTGAAGATGTCCTACAGAGAAAACAAACAGGTATACAGTTTTCCGTTCATAAGTACATTGGGAAAGATCACTCGTCATAATAAGTAACTGTAATTAAAACTGTATGAGAGTGTTCTTTATACGATATTTGCTGAAATAAATATTTCATATTTCTATACACACATCTTATTTGATTCATTGTCTGTCACCAATTATTTAATAAAAACAGCAATAAGAAATGTCATTATGTTATGAATCGATTAGTAAAATGTTATGATTAACACTACTTTGATAACATGCACTAAGAAGATAAGGGAAAAGAGGGAATTAATGTAAAGAAAACACAATTGTCCTCCATGCTAACATTCTTTAACATTAGTGTTAAAACATTCTAATCAGATCGCCCCTTCATGTAATCCACAACTACATCGCTATATTCCACCATTCAAATTAAGGTACCTCGTTTGTTGTGGTTTAGGCTTAAACCAGGTTGGTTTATTAGCTCTTGGCAATTTAGGTTTACTAGCCTGTGGCAATTTAGGCTTACTAGATTGAAGCCTAGCCTCCGGTTTTTTCTTAGGAGGAGCACGATTTATAGAACTACTTCCACTGTTGAAAGAAAACCTTATATTATCTGCATTTTGTTGAAAATTATTTTGAGATAGAATATACATTTTAAATAATTGCTTAGAAACGGTCTGGCAGCAACGCACCTGACATCTGACAGCTGAAAAAAAATCATTCGAAGAAAAACTTTCAGTTTAAATTCATATTGGTAAGCTTTACAATGATATTGGCAAACCGAAGCATTTGATGACATTTTCGGCTGATAACTACAAAACCCAAGTATTTAGATCTAGATTACCGACTGACACTTTTTTTTTAGAGTGAATATTCATTCATGACTGGGTCACATGGCAAAATTTTATAGTTTTGCCCCTGTCTGATAGTGACTTACTGTGGAAGTTTGACCCCCAGCTGTTGGTTGATCCTCCTCAGTAGAGGGTAAGTCTCGGTGGTGGAGTTACAGATAAAGTTAAAGTCATCCAAGTCCAGGGCCCACACCATGATACCGCCATATCTGTGCTTCTTTATGTAGTCAACCTGAAAGGCAGCGGTGGAAATGAATTCAGAATGTTAATCTCCACAGGCTACACGAAATTTATTTGTTTTTAAAATTCAAAAATTAATTCCAGCTTTTAAATTATTGCAGAAAATAACCTGTACTAGGATGCAAAGTTTAGGATGGTTTTGGAATTTAAAATCATATTTAGGTCTTTTTCACGACTACTATCATGCTTTTCATCCTACCTTTACAGCTAAGCTATCCATATCGTCATAACCGACCCACTGGTCAGCGTAGGTGATGTAGGGGGACATCTGCTCTGCGATGTAATGTCTCTGGGCACCCTCTGATAGTTTCTGGCACACCTGAATTAAAAAAGAAAAAAAACACTTGTGCCAAAATTTCAGGAAAGATTTCATGAATATATATACAGTTTTTAAAATTAGAAGTTACAAAGTTAAAAGATGGATTATAATATACGGTCACTATGTTTATTTTTCGTCGAATTCTACATTAAAGGGTTGAAAAGTCAACCACGTGACATCCTACAATACTAAGATCTATATATGAATACATGTCTATTTCAAGTTGATTTTGCGCTGTGAATGTATAATAACAAATATATCAAGCAATGATTTGAAATTTGATTTCATTTTTTTTAAAAAAAAGGTACCTCAAAGTAGGACAGAAATCCAGCCTCCCTGGTATAATTACCAGCGTTACCCTTTCCTTTGGCTGGGGCCCCCACTCCATTGTTGTATGGGTCTGTTAATGTGAAAGATCGACCATAAAGAGCCAGTCCGACATTCAACTTCTCTTTGGGTAGTCCGTTTTTATTCCAGTATTCTGCAACCCAGGCCTAAGATGCCAAAGGTAAATATATACATGTAATTAAATTACCTAACTGTTCGATAATAACCGTGTAGAGCCTAGGCCTATAGCTTTTGTTTTCTTGATTGTTAATAGATTATCCTTAAGTTTGAACCAAGCGATTTAACGAGACTTAAAATATAATTATAAAGACATCCCACTAGGATTGTGTAGTTTTGCAATTTGTAACTTATATATATATATATATATATATATATATATATATATATATATATATATATATATATATATATATATATATGAACACCTATAGTTGAAGAAGTATATTGTGTAGGTTTAAGGAGGAATTCTTGTCTGGTTTATGACTAAATGAAATATTTTAAGTATATTTTGCTTATAGTTTTCATATAATAAGTTGTAAGAGATGTAAAAGATCATAATATTTATCCATCTCATTATTATACAACTTTAAATAGAAATGGTAACTGAGATTGAAATATAGGAGCGATTTAATTTTTGGCAGAACGACGGTGTATGAAAATATCTCCTTTTCTGCTTCCTAAAACTTACTGCAGAACAATGAATTAAGTTTAAATTTTTAAACAATCAAAGGATTAAAAAATCCACTGTCAATAAAATAATAATAATAGACTAAAATTTTAAAAGATATCAAATAAATTTCATTTTCAAAACAAATACAACCTTGTTAGATTTTTAAAAAAATTCCAAACTAGATACAGATTTGAACAAAAATCAGTAAAAAATGTATTTTCTCTCTAAATAAACTGTCGAAATTTTTCGTTTTTGTATCATTTTGTATCTTTATATATACGAGGGTTGATCCAAAAGTTCGTGGAATTTCTTCAGTTTATTTATTTTTCAATGGAATTGGTTGAAAATTACAAATGAAAATATAGACACTTGATGAATATTTTAATTCAAAAAACATTTTAAATATCTTTGATAGTAACTTAATGGCAGTTGCCATAGAAACGGTTGTTTGGAAATGCGAGGGAGACATTAACTCGTTTATTATCATTTAAATTCTTAATTCGGGAAATAAGAATTAAACCGCCCTATGTGGTATATAAAACGAAAATTATTTCATTATTACGATTGCTTGATCTTTTATAAACCTTTGTGTGAGAGTTTTACTGATTTTACTGGATATTTAGTTTATAACTTGATGATTTATTCTCATCTGTAAGTTGTTAGATAACGTCAAATTTCGGTCAAGTCACACGTTTTGTGAAAATCCCGGGATCACTCTATCTTAAACGCATATATTATTGACATAGGCTTGGGAAAAATGCATTTAGTTACTGGTTTTCCAGTGGCCTTTAGAAATTTAAGAAAAATAGATCTTCCGTGGACGTTGATAAAAGGTGTGGTCGCTTTTTAGAGGCTCTGTTTAAGTACACTGTACGTATCCCCTAGACAAATTAAAAGCGTTAATGGACGTTGTCGGCTGCCGTACTGTTCTTGACATTGCTACTGAAATTGGAACATCATATGGACAGATGGGTAGTATTTTGAAATATGAGTAAAAAATGAAGATAAGTTGGTGCGAGAGGATACCCAGGCTTTTCTAGAGAAAAATATGGAGAAAAAGGCAGCATTTTGTAGAATTACGTATTAGAATTGGACATTAGGGTGAGATGTTTCTATATCGTAACGTGACATATCTAACTTGATGTTACGTCGAAGTCTCCCCCGGGTTTCCCAACTATCCATTTTCAGAAAGCTCGTGTGACCTTATTGGTAATTCGAAAGTGGTGAAATTTTCCAATATTGTTGCATTATGACTCTATGTTATGAATATGCCTGTTGATTGATTTCATCAAATCACGATAAAATTTTAAAAAGAAATTCCACGAACTTTTGGATCAACCCTCGTATGTAACTACTTTATCGTGTGTAACAATAAGAAGAAATTAATATAAAAGGCATATGATAAATACTAATATTCCCTAATTTTTTTTTTAAGATTAGTGTAAATTCACTAGCTATTAATTATCTTCCATTAATAATGTTAATTTGGTAGTATCATCTGATGGACCCTTTATGGTAACATCTTTTATTACATACTTAGTAATAAATACAGGATTATTGGTTATACGATATGCCTGATGTCACAATAGCAGTATCAGCCCTGCAGGGCTGATATGGATTTGCAGGGCTGATATGGATTTACGGGGCTGATACGGATCAATATCACACCCCTAGAAAATTAAACCTAAACAAGAGGCCCAGGGGCCACATCGCTCACCTGAACAAATCGGCTAGGAAAAAGCACAAATCAGATCAGAACTGAGTTCACTGAAGAGGGGGGGGGGGTGAATTTTAATACTACTTGAGATTGTCATCATATTAATACAGATATGACTTTGCTGTTCTTAATAAAAAGATTTTTCAAAAACATTTTCTTCCTATATATAACTTCATAATAATTTGAATTTGATTCCCATCGTTTCCCTCCTTACCCCAAAGGGCCATGATTTGAATAAATTTAAATCTTCAATACATGAGGATGCTTGAATGTCAATATGACTAAACACAGCTTTTCTGTTCTTGGGATTTTTTCCTTTATTTTTCTATGAAAAAAACTTTGATCCACCATTGTGGCCCCACCCTACCCTTGGGGGTTATGATTTGAACAAATTTAATTCTACACTACCCGAAAATGCTTCCATATAAATACTAGTATTACTAATCATAGCTTTGCTATTCTTTGGAAGATTTTTTTTAATATATATTTTAATGTAAAACTTGGATCCCCCTCTGTGGCTCCCCTATCCCTGGGGGTTATAATTTGAACAAACTAGAATCTACACTACCTGAGGATGATTCCACATAAATATCACTAATGATGGCTTTGAAGTACTTGAGAAGACGATTTTGAAAGATTTCCCTATCTAGTCCTATGTAGAACTTTGATCAGCCATTTTGCCCCCCCCCCCCCCCCCCCCAACCCCCAGGGGTCATAACTTGAACAAACTTGAATCTACACAACCTGAGGATGATTTCACATAAGTTTCATCTTTCCTGGCCCAGTGGTTCTTAAGCATGTTAAGAAGAAGATTTTTAAAGAGTTTCCCTATATACTCCTATGTAAAACTTTGATCGGCCATTGTGGCCCCACCCTACCCCTGGGGGTCATGAATTGAACAAACTTGAATCTACACTACCTGAGGATGATTCCACATGAGTTTCATCTTTTCTGGCCCAGTGGTTTTTGAGAAATTTTTTTTTAAAGATTTTCCCTATATACTCCTATGTAAAACTTTGATCGGCCATTGTGGCCCCACCCTACCCCTGGGGGTCATGAATTGAACAAACTTAAATCCACACTACCTGAGGCTGCTTTTACATGAGTTTTATCTTTCCTGGCCCAGTGGTTCTTGAGAAGAAGATTTTTAAAGATTTTCCCTATATACTCCTATGTAAAACTTTGATCGGCCACTGTGGCCCCACCCTACCCCTGGGGGTCATGAATTGAACAAACTTGAATCTACACTACCTGAGGATGCTTCCACATGAGTTTTATCTTTCCTGGCCCAGTGGTTCTTGAGAAGAAGATTTTTAAAGATTTCCCCTATATACTCCTATGGAAAACTTTGATCGGCCATTGTGGCCCCACCCTACCCCTGGGGGTCATGACTTGAACAAATTTGAATCTACACTACCTGAGGATGCTTCCACATGAGTTTCATCTTTCCTGGCCCAGTGGTTCTTGAGAAGAAGATTTTTGAAAAATGCCATTAATTTTTCATTAATTCATAATTATCTCCCCTTGGAAAAGGGCTTGGCCCTTCATTTGAACAAACTTGAATCCCCTTTACCTAAGGATACTTTGTGGCAAGTTTGGTTGAAATTGGCCCAGTGGTTCTTGAGAAGAAGACGAAAATGTGAAAAGTTTACGCCGACGCCGACGACGACAGACAACGGACAAATTTTGATCAGAAAAGCTCACTTGAGCCTTCGGCTCAGGTGAGCTAAAACAGTACTTGTGTTCAGACACATATTTTGGGGGTAAAAATACATAGAGAATAATATATACCCTTTTCCATGTCACATCAGCCCGAGACCAGAAGGCCGAAGGGCCGAGGGCTGATATTGGTCGAGGGCTGATACATGATGTGATGTGGAAAAGGGTATGTTTTATTATGTTTATTACATACTTAGTAATAAAATACAGTGCACATTAAGTTGAGAAGAAAATAAGTAAATAATCATACACTGACGTCTTACATGTACACGGTCTATTGTATCATATGGGTTGGGTTTGTTTCTACATGTACTTCTATTTCAAATGTGCCCGATCCGTAATTTAAAAATAATCTATTAGACGTCATTTAGATTTTCCTTACATTCAAAAAGTGAAAATTATGAGAATATGTAACCCCCAAAATATTTGTATGATCACGAGTACTGTTTTTTGAGGTTTAATTTTCTAGGGGTTTGATATTGATCCGTATCAGCACCGCAAATCCATATCAGCCCTGCAGCTACGGCTACTGATACGGCTATTGTGATGTCAGGCGTATCGCATATGCAAAAATCCTGTATTTATTACTAAGTATGTAATAAATTCTCTTTTAACTTTTTGAAAGTATAATTGAAAATGATAGATTATATTCAAATTACGAATCAGGCACATTTGAAATAGAAGTAGAAACAAACCTAAACCATACGAGACAATATACCATGTAAATATAAGAAGTTCGTGCATGATTATTTACTTATTTTCTTCTCAACTTAATATGTACTGTAGTTTATTACTAATTATGTAATAAACATAATTAATAAACATAATAAAACATACCCTTTTCCACATCACATCCTGTATCAGCCCTCGACCAATATCATCCCTTTGGCCTTCGGCCCTCTGGCTGATATTGGTGTCTCGGGCTGATACAGGATGTGATATGGAAAAGGGTATGTATTATTCTCTATTTAATGCAAAAAATGGTCTTTTTTAATAGAAGAAGGTATCATATGATTGGCAATATAAATAATTTGTTCTTAATGTCAAGGAAAAAGATAATGACCTTGACCTGACCTTGCTACTAAAATAAAACGGTTAAATGTATTCTAATTGACATCACTTAGGGATGTTGTTTTCTCGAATCTATGAAAATTTCATGAATTTCTAAGAATAAGAAATATACTTGATTATATACTTGAAGAATCCCTCCTTAAAGCACATTTAAGATCTTTTAAAGCATCTCTTGTTGAGGCTTAACAAAAAGTATATTTAAGAAATAAACAACAATGTTAAAAAGTTCTCTGGAAAATGAACTTTTAGTTGGTCAGTGATCAAATCCTGTGAAGCCCGAAGGGCCTCTCAGTAGATCTGATCACGTACCAACTAAAAGTTCATTTCCCAGTGAACTTTTTAACATTGTTGTTTATTACTTATATTTACATTTGAAACGAATACATTTCGAGTTAAATTGTATTTATTACACGAACGGGCCAACGTATTGCTATGTAGTGACGCGCAATGACCTAGAAGTTGTTTGGTCAAAATATCACATCGCTCTGTGATCCGGTCGAGCTATGACCTCTGACCCCCAAATGAAATTCAAACTGAATTGAACATTATTTCTCTTCAATAGGTTCATCTTAGAAAGATATATGCAAATTAAATATTGTAGAATGATATACATTGATTTGAAATTGAGTGAATTGAAGAAGTATAAAAAAAAAATACCATCATTTAACATATATACTAGATGAAACATTCAATATGCTATACTGTATGTTGTTTACATACGATGTTTAATTGGTTATCAGGACTAAACTCTTCCCTCCTGGCATGTAAAGGACTGTTATGTCCAGTAACTTTCTCCCAAGGACCATGAAGATCATAGGTCATTACATTAATGAAATCCATATGTCTGGAAAATTAAAGATTCAGTATGTAATATAAAAATGAAATTTTCATCCAAGATAAATTAAAATGATTAAGCATATTTGATTAAGATAAATTCATACCTGGCAATTGTAGCAATTTCATAGCCAGTGTCTACTTTGTCTTTCCCAGCAGCCACTGCGGCAGTTAACATCAATGGCGTTTTTCCAGTCATCGCTGCTTCTTGGTTAAATGCAGATCTAAGTTGCTACAAGGTTGTTAGAAAAATTAATTGATCACATTTTGGCAGACATATGTAAGTATTGTATTAAAATATGTTTGTTATTAGTCATCGAAGCAAAGCACGGTCCATATCGCTCTTTCATTAGAATGGCAGAGGATCGTCCTTTTTGGCATTGATTTGTGACGATGGTAAAAAGGAAACTTACGATGACAAGCTTGGTGAATCTATCTTTATCTTCCTTGGGGCTTCCCCTGTTGGCAGGGTATTCCCAATCCAAATCAAGACCATCAAAATTTCTTTCTCTGAGGAATTGGATGGTTGATTTGGTAAATTCTGCTCTGCTTTCGTGTGTCTTTACCATTTGGGTAAAGGGTTTAGACCCCATGTTCCACCCACCGACGGCTAGCAATGTCTTTAGAGCTGGATTTTTCAATTTAATGTCATTGAACTTGGCATACCTGTCATAGCACGTGTTATTTTAGGAAGATGTGACATTGAATACCATGCAGAATTAAGCATCATGACTCTAAATACTTTTTCAAGAGTCAAAGTTATTGCTTTGAATGTACACAATAGCTTTTTTATTTAAATAAGATGTTTATCCCTTTGGCATAAATAAAAAAATCGAACTCTTCATAATTTAAACCTGGCAGGAACAAAAATATATTTAAAAACAAATCTTCTAGTTTTAGAATCTAGTACAATCTTTCTTGGTATTTTTCTCTAATAATCAACTATTGAAAAGAACATGGGTAGTTTCAATAAACAAAGATCCTGATAATACTTACATTCCACGCATCCAGTCTGTTGATTCGTCGTTCCATTCGAACGCTACCAGGCGATTTCCATTCATTTTGGCAAAAGCGAATATTAAATGGGTGCAAAGATATGGATCTAAGTTTTCGGGAACATATTTTGCATTACTTGGTCGATACTGGGCCCAATTTGTGTAATAACATACTCGGTTATAACTTTGGCAAACTGAAACAATTAATTATACAATAATGAAAGAATTTTCCAACGTTAAGAAAGTAGATACAGACAATTTGGAGAAGAACGTACCTTTAAGAATTACAAGACT
Organism: Saccostrea cuccullata; assembly: GCF_032062105.1. Classification (NCBI taxonomy): domain Eukaryota; kingdom Metazoa; phylum Mollusca; class Bivalvia; order Ostreida; family Ostreidae; genus Saccostrea; species Saccostrea cuccullata. The sequence goes on from NW_026936265.1 coordinate 252,196, forward strand.
AACAAATAACAGCGTAAAATTCATTTTGGCCATCTGAAAGAAATAATTATGAAGATTTAATGAGAAAAAATATATAAGAATTCATATTCATTTTCATTTATTACATTCATAGCTGTAAATTTGAAAAAAAAAATGACGCATCGCTGAAGGTCATTTCCATTCAGAGAATCAAACTAAAGGCTCATGTACCTGTTGATGGAAAGCTTAGTTTACTAGTAACTTGTTCAAATCTTAAGTTCTTATTTATACATGTATCATGTTACCGTGCGTGGTGTTTTTAACAATTAGAACATGCATGGATTTATGACATCAAACCTTAGTATTCAAACCATATTATTCATTCTGACAATACTGTTTCCGCTACCTCATCATAATAATAAGAACGAAATAATGCTTCACCGAAATACGTCCTGAATGACGGGATGTCTTTGATTACAACTTTTATTTAGACCACATGTAACCGTCTTGGTAGTTACTATGTGTATTTAACATCCTTTATTTTCTATTACATACATTTCAATACCTTTTGTAAATAGTATTCTCCAAGAAGTGCATAAATTTGCTCTAATTTTCGACATGCACTATAATATTTTTTTTTATTTTTGAACTGATTTTCAAAATTCGAAGTAAAATACCCAAAACATAAAATATACTTCATGCATGCTTTAGTTTTAAAACAAATAAATTTTATGTCTTTCGGAACTCAGTGATTAGAATAAGGGAATATGGAAGGTTTTCAAAACAATCAATCGGCCTTGTCCACTGTCCAGATAAAGTAATTACTGTAAGACTGTAAGATCCAAAAGGATCAGGCCCCAGGATCATGAAACAGACTTGGACTTAAGTCAATTTTCAAATGCCTATAAAATATTTAAAATTATTATTGAATTGGTCTTAAAATTTTCAAATAACAACATCTTTATGAATCAAAATCGAAACACATTTCAATGTCGATCTGTTTGTCTTTTATAAAATTTAAGTACAGCATAAAGATTTTGACTTAAGCTTAAGGTGTTTCATCATCCCGGGACAAGAAATGAATATTCATGTCAAGACCTGTGTATTATTGTGGCAGTTATTAGAAAGATTAACGTTGACAGAATATTTCAGATAATTGATTGGACTATATCAACCATAAATGCAATGCATTTAAAGAAGACCAATATGGTACATTATATAGTTCTTTAGCTCCCTTGGCGGTACCAATCAGAGTTTAATACCTGACTTCATGAGTGGAAGGTAATTGATATTGATGGACTATTTGGAGTAGTTTGGCCCGTTTATGATTTGTCATTGAGACCACTTAAGTGACAGTTTGACTTTCCATTTAATTAAACAAGCTCATCAATAGAACGACGATATTCAAATAGGAAAACAGATTGATTCGACATAACAGAGTTCCAAAGGTGTGCACAAGTTAGGTCAAATAAAAATTTAAACAATACGTAAATGTGTCAAGATCTTTGTTCAATATTCCATGATACGAATGAGGCAGCTTGATTTTCTAGTAATAGTCTCATACTTCGTATATGACATGAAGTGCTTAAGCACCGAAATACACCATGATGCACTATTTGACTTGCTGTTAACCGTATTGTTCAAAAGTACATGTCATAATCATTAGTTACTTTTTAAAAAAAATTGACTCATTGCACTAGTTTCAATTAATGAATGTTAATTACATATTGTTAATTAATTGCATCAGTTTAGGGTTGCGAGGGAGTTTAAACTGTGTTAACAGAATCACGAAACGTTTGTCCCCGATTAGTAAACAACAAGACAGCTGACAATTCTAGGCTATTGTTAGTATTACTCATTATCCACATTTCATCATGTGGTACCTATAAAAGTAAGTACATGTTAACTTAAAAGATATAAAGACCTTAAGAAACCTTAAAAGGTATCTTTTTGATTAAGTCTTACTGCGGGATTTGGTAGCGTAAGGAGGTAGGAATGTCGTAGAATCTCAAGAAGACATAGCTTTACATTATAAACAGCATTTGATAAAAGTATTATTATGTCAGTTCTTTAATAGAGTGAAAAGAGCAGAACACTTCAAGAGATGTCAGCTTGTCTTTTACTTCCTTAACTTAGAACAAGTTCTACACAGATACATTATTGCACTGCAGGGACATACAGTTTGCAGGAAACTTCGACCACAGAGAATGAGTTTTCAAACAAGTAAGCTACTCTGTAACCACAATTTTAGAAATTAAGGAAGAAGAGCGCCGATTTTGTCCGTGTCAGCAGCAGTCTCGCTCTCGGTAATGTTACCATAGTACCACGAGAATAATGCGGAGATCAAATGTAAGGTTTGTATAGGCTGAGAGTTTTTTTGATGACCCATTAATTCTCAAATAAGACTAAGTGTCTGCTTGTAAGAATACAAATGTCATTAAGAAAGACCAAAATTATAATTAGGGCTATAAATACTGTTACGTTGTTTTTCAGATTATTGGCATCATTTGTAGCAAAGAGTGGCAGGTAAACAAATATGTCTACTTATATATTCGAATCTTACAAATATTGAAATTTACGACTTCTAACACATTTAAATGTTTGTTTTTAACCAGAATTTTTTATTTAAAGTAATTCATAATTGCTATTCCTGACTTGTCTAATCGTATTTCTCCCACTCTGCAAAACCCTCTTTGACATTTTCCTTCGCAGTAAATGACCTGTAAAGTTCCACCATTTTTATGATAAAAAATGTTCGTCAAAGATTTGTATAAAAATGCTAATAATTTCTATTTTACACATTACATACGTTGTCTACAACCATTGTTATGAGGTATGAAATAACCAACGTATCTTCTCTACATGCCCCAATATGGGCTCTCGTGGTAAGGGAATTCTCCCTTGGTCAGGTTTAATGACAGCAGATCAGTTCGTGTCTTCTTTATTGTCATATTCGCCATAACGTTTAGCTGTACCGCAGAAAAGGTACCGCAAAAGCAGGTCTACAATCTAGTGATATTCTCATGCTAATCTCGGGATAAGAATACAATTAACTTGACAGGAAGACTAAAAAAAATGGAATTACGAGGATACCAAGATAAATATGTATACGTGATGCGTTTGTCTTGAAAACTAGCTCGTTAAATAGGTGTGATTCTTGCAAGTTTCCAATGTGTTCATCTTGGTGTTTTTGTCATCAATCAAGGAAACACGTGTAATTCGTACACATTACGGGCATAGATGACATTTTAATTGACGTAAAATAGTAACAAACAATTACTAATACATTGACGGAACATGATAGAAAAATTTATATGATTACAATTATCAATAAGACGGAATGTATATGATTAAATCAAGAATATCATTTTTTGAGACTTTGCTCCAAATAAAGTGTTTATATTTAGGTTAAAATATCTTTTTGAATAATACTTGTACAGTTATTCATTTGAGTAACACAGAAGATAGAGAAAATCTAAAATTAAAGTTTAGACATACCTTTTGAAAAATCCTCTCATATGTTTTATAATTAATAAATAATGTCCTATAAAAATAATTCAAAATGTACACAGCAAGAGACAGTTGAATAAATGAAAGACGGCCAACTTTTCTCCCACACCTGGTTTGTTGTTGGACGCAGCCAAGCGGAACGATCACGTGGTTCTTCAGCAGGTAATTTGTCATACAACATGTCAATGTTTCGTGTGATAATTATCTGCATATATTTGTTGAAATTCATAACGCTTTTGCTCAGACATATAAAATGATTCAAATAAATTTAATTGAAAATGCATAATAAATACCGATTTTGGTGGTTTTAAAATCACTATTTAGTACATAAGCAATTTTGCCACATATGATCCACATATACATTGCATTTCATATGAGGATCGTATGTGGATCATATGAGAATCATATGTATATACAATCATACGAGAATCATGCATATGAGACATCATATGTGAATCATTTGATTTGCTTCATATGATTCACAACTGATGCCCTTTTTTATGATTCTCGTATGAAACCAATCATATGATGTACATATGGTATACATATGTGGATAATTTGAGGCAATGTTGCCTGTGTAATGTTTGAGACATTTTCTTCAAACATGTTTATGTTTCAAATCTAGATTGCTGTGTTTCAATTTTCACAAATTTAAAACTGGTGCAAAACAGGCACTACCAATCTTTATTTGTACCATTGAATTGTCTTGCTGGTTGATAAAATGTTCTGATTCCGAAAAGAGTTTTGGTTCTATGCACACTTCAGTTGTTCATGGTGCTCGAGAAAGATATACCTTTGAGGTCAGGGTGGTAACGGATATTTTAATCATCCATCAGCCAAATTAAAGTATTTTTCAGCTTTGAATGAATGACTCGTAAAGTTTAATATTGCTGGTATACAAGTTCTTAAATCTATCAAATAATAAATATCATCGTGCAAATTATATAATGTTTGATTGATTGCTCACATGCTTTTTGATTTACTTTGGGCGTGTTAGAATAGCTTTGAAATCTAATAAAGCAATGGTTTGAACTCCATTTTTAAGATAAAATGCAAGTATTTAATTATTGCATTGACCTATTAAAGTTATTTTATTTCATGTCGAAGGTAACAAGAAAATGATGATTTCCCATACGAAAATTGAAATTGTTTTTGACTACTTAGCGTAAGCAAGGTAAACAATTGTTTTGTCAAAATGAGTTGACAACAATGACATCTTAAACAATGACTCTATTTTATCTTGACAGAATTTATATATTTACCCTGTACCAAAGATCTCATTTGCCAATGGTTGCGGTTTTGTTATTATTAACAGCTATTACCTATGTTAAAATTCAATGGCTCGGTATTTCTGTATTTGTGAATTACATTGTAAAATTGCGTTTTAATTGAAATTACGATTTTTTGTCTTATTCTATAAAATGTCTACTATCTATAAATAAAGTTAACATTTTTTTTTTGCAAACGCGTGAAGATACTAGTATCCTCAAAGTAAATGTCTTTTAAGCTGAAATCATGTCAGCAAATATAGAGTGCTACCACAAAACATCTTGTATTTGACCTTTGTCGCTGTGTTTGATTAGCAATATTTGATACCATTGTTAGATTTTATGAAGATTAATATACCAGGATTCGAAATTGTTCAGTTGAAATCATATTGATCGTTGTAAAGATTTGTTATATTCATAATTCAGACAAAATCAAACAATATTTTCTTCAGAAGGGAATAATTCAAAGTGAACTATTAAAGAATGTCAGGGGATGTTTACAATTGTCAGTAATATATGAAGAACAAAATAAAAAACGTAATTGAAAACAGTGATGATACTAAAAGATTCTAAAAACATAACAAAACCTCAAACACGAGCCCCTGGAAAATTAAGGAATTTTTCAGGCATTGTGGAAAAGTACACTCTTAGAGTTTTACAAAAGATGTTTGTAAAATACTACGTAGTATTTATCGTCCAATGTTCCAGTAAAAGACTCTCCAATTACAATCTTCATGAAAGTGGCATTGAAATAAATGTAGTTGTAAATATCTTGATTTTTTTAATGCTCAAAAGAAAAACCCTTGAAAATTTTACAGGGTGAAAATAAATAAACTTTTACATAAAAAGAAGTGTGTCCCTTTGACCTTCTGTTCGGCATTAAGATATATTGACGACGCTCTTTAATTCATATTATTTATTTCTAATATCTAGAGAAGATGTTTTACGAGAAAAAACAACAACAAACAACGAAGATTTATTAGAAATATGAAGGTTAAATTTTTATTATTAAATGTTCAATTTACCGTATTTATGACTTGATATACATTTATAACTTGTTTGTGTCTCACAGTTGATTCGTTACAGAAATGCATGTTTTATGAACAAACAATGTTTTAAGACATAGATGAAACAAGGGTATTAGGAATCTCGTAAAATTTCTTTATAAAAAAAAAAAGACATCTTGTTACACCATTTTGAAAAGTCTGATTGACACAGTGACATCGTTTGCAAATAGATTTTATCGTTAGTTCACATGTTGATTGACGGTTAATATGCAAATTGTTTGAAAATTATTTTTAAAAAGATTTATCTAATGATTTTTGCATTTTTACGCTCAAAACTGATGATTAGGACACAGCGATGTGGCTGGTCGACGTATTGGCATCTGATTCCACCTTAGAAGTTTCCGAGTCCGTGGTTGCATTGCTCTCAGTTTGTATTGTTTATTTGGACTTTAGAGCATGGTTACTGTTCTCTATCTTCACAATTCATTATCACCAGAGCTAGAGTAATAATTTCAATTTTATCTAAAAATTCTAAAAACTGTGCAATTTTTAAGTTAACAATGATTCTGGGCAAAATAATAGACGTTTTGTAGTGATAAAGTAAGATAAAATATCCAAACAATTACATTCAAGAAGCATTTGACAAGTTTGATGCATGGTTTTTCACAAGAGCTGCAACAGCAATGAATTTCCTCATACACTTCCCTTATTAAAAATATAATGCAGGGAAATATTAACATATTATATTTAAGCATGTTATTTTGGATTTAAGCCTAACTTAATGTAAATTAATACACATCCAATTATGTCGTATGCATAATGCTAATTTATATACACAAATGATTAAATACATACCTCAAGGCAGCAACAAATTATTGTAAAAATGAAAACATGTTCCTTTGGGCGTATTTCTCATTTTACGAGCTTCCAAAAAATTGACTCAATTTGGGAGAAAATGTCAATTATTAATTTACTTTTATTCCCATTTCAGTTTTGACGCAAGACCCAAAAGTTTCTTTGATGACAACATCATATATCGAACTGTTCAGCGACTCGGCAAGAGTATTAAGATTTTATTCTGCCTCTAGTACTGCCGAATATTAAAACGTGTCAATAAAATGCAGTAACTTATCAATCACTCTACAGGAAATTGAATTATAAAAAACAGAGACTTCTCCGTGGTAATTGATCAATCTTTTATTTGCACTGTAATTATATTTCATGGGAGATTAAAAACGTGAATCATATTATATCAAATTACTGTTGCTGTATATATATTTTTAAGTTTTTATTAAACACATTTCTAAATTAAACAAAGTGAAGAAAATCACCTGTTTTTGTGGTTCTGAAAGAATTTATTTAAAGAAATTACACATCGTTCACTGTAAATGAATTTCCTCTTTTACGTAGTTTAAAAATGATTTTACGCTGTTAACAGACGATACATGTATTCAAATACATGTATCTAATTGACTTGTATTTTCCAGAAACCAATAGAGATAGGTCGATGGAGCAATATACCTTCAAATCAAAGACTCTGTCCTATACTTTTATTACAGTTTGCGAGAATAAACTATGAATTGATTGATTGCTAGCACTGTATATTCTTTAATGATTTGAAATAAATGGTATTTCCTTTCGAAAAGGACTCATCTGTTCAGAAGTATATTTTCATGGATGTAAATAAAAAGTTTAAAAACACAAGAAAAGGCCTATTTTATCATCCAGTACTATGCTTATTAGAGACGCCTTCTATGATACAAGTATTTTTTCACAACTTCTGCTGAATATCTGCTCACCCAGTACCAGTAGGAATTTTTGGGATTGTAGGATATCAACTTTGTTAATACTTTGGATATTTAAACTGATTTGTTGCCCGAGATTTGAAATTAATCATTTCTAATTTTGTAATGGATGGGACATCTGTCTCATAATACTGGTATAATAATTTTTTTAGTATGAAATATATGGAATGAAACATATGGAGATAACAAACAACATTCAAGATCAAAAGTCTCAAACAATCAAAATAGGAGAAGAGCAAACACAGACCTTCGAAACATCAGAGTTGAGATCAGGTGCCATGGAGAAGCGAATATCTCCTGCCGACCCGCTCCTTGTCATGACCGGGAAATAACGGGAAAATCCGTCGTCAATTCAGTGTATAAATAATGGACTAACAATTAGTATGAAAAACGTCAGTCAGCATTTGACTCCATGATAGATTGTATTTGCTGACAAGGTCATTGTATCGACCATAGAACTTACAAAATGAAAAATTTAAACGAGACTGTTTTGATATTCTTGTTTCGTCAACTTGTTTGTCAATAATTTACCTCGTTTAAGAAGTTGTTCGTACGTAGAGCATGCTCTTGCGTATCGAATCATCTGAGATATATAAACTCTGTGTGCAGGTGAAGAAGGTATATTGCTGCATAAGTAAGGGAAGTTGTCAATTGTAAAGTTAGTCATCACGTTCACAAAGAGCTTGGTTGTTAGATTACCATTAACGTCTTTTTCAAGTATAATATCCAAATATGATACAGATGTGTTAGACTCTGAACTTCATTAGTATGATATAATTTTAAGTAAAAAAAAAAGTCACCATAAGTTTAAAAATTTTTAGTTCTAAAAATTACATATGAGAATCAGACAGAAGGATACAGAAAAAAGTACCAAAAAAAAAATTAAGTTTTAAGAGAGGTAGCTTATTATTTTCTAATTTTATATTGATGATGTTGTTGTTTAAATTCTTCGTTTATATACATTTCAGACAATTATTGCTCTTAAATAAGTACTGTGACACCAGTAATTAATTCACGTTTAATGTATTTAAACTGAAACATCTAACCGAAAATGAAGTCAATCTTTTCCCTCCTAATTCAACCTCCATTAGTTTACCGACATATTTATTTCGTGCCTTTTTGTAGTTATTTTCTCCAATTGTTTGTGGAGTCTTGATAATCAGATGTAACGCCTACATACTACACTTACTTGACATTTATGAGCATGTCTAATTTTAACTAGACTATTTTAACATAAACTATTTTTTTCTTTTCTAAAGATAATTATATTTTTATTTAAGATGTGCTTAATTTGTAAAACACTGATGCCCCGTATGGTATAGATTAAACTTCAAACTCCAAGGTAAAAGTCAAGAAATTAAGAAAATCTTGGCTGTTTGTGCGTGATGATGTGGTTCGTTAGAGTGTGCTGTATAGCCCATCATCGCCGACTTCAACACTCTAGGTTTCTGTCGGGGTTACCTCGCCCTTAGCTTCTGAACAAAAGTCCTGATACTGGAAGCACAGGGAGGAAGTTTACAGATTCCTGGTTCTGGATTTTCCTCGAGGTTGTCTCCTGAAGCCTTTCCCTGGTGGGAAGGATATAGCCGCAAGGCAGCGGAGGTTTTTAAATCAGAGTTTTCCTTCTCCTAGATGGACTGCCTCCCTTGGTTGACGGGTTCCATCTACCCGAGGCTATCGGCTGGTTTTAAGGCGCCAGTTACTCGCCTTCGCCCCTTCTCCGTTGAGTTGAAACAGGTTCCACCGTGTTTTGCAAGCTAAACCACGCGTGAAGGTAGGAGTTGGGCTTTGGTTGTTAGAGGCTGTTTGAGACGCACGCCCTAAGGAGCATTTAAATGTATCAGGAGCCCGTTTCCCAATATTACCCCTTGGCTATGACAACCTTTGGAACCCAAGGATGTACAAATGGACCAACTCCTATTTGAAGAACAGAAGAGCCAGAGTGATGGTAGATGGAAAATTGGGAAAGAAAATTCTTCTTAAGCAAGGAGTTCCCCAAGGAGGAGTACTGCCACCTACTCTCTTCATATTATTTATGAATGATAATGTATCTGAAATGCCAAACGGAGTAAACATAGCACTATATGCGGACGATCTGGTACTATGGTGCTCTGAGGAATACACAACCACAGCAAAGGACAGAATACAAAAAGCGTTAGACAAAGTAGAGACATGGGCAAGAGAATGGTGTGTTACCGTGAACAGAGAAAAAACAACAGGAACTCTCTTCACACTATCGCCTAAAACTCAAAACATCACTCTTACCATGGACGATACTCAAATCAAAATGGAAGAACAGCAAACATACCTTGGGATAACTTTTGATAAAAGAATGACATGGAAACAGCACATAATGTCAGCAGAAGCTAAAGCTAGGAGAAAACTTAACATCATGAGAAAACTGGCAGGAACAAGCTGGGGTGCAAATGAAACAGTATTGAAAACTGTCTACCAAGGAAACGTAAGACCACATCTTGAGTACGGATATAGTGCATGGTTAACAGCATCCAAGAGTCACCTACAGACACTAGACAAAGTCCAGAACCAGGCATTACGTATCATCACAGGAGGCATGAAATCAACACCAATTGCAAGCATGGAAGAAATTACCAACATACCACCATTAAATAAGAGAAGAGAATGTAAAGCTATGATACAGGCCACCAAGTATCAATGCCTTCAGGATCATCCAATGAGCCAGAGAATGAAACAACTATCCTCTGGTAGACTCAAAAGATCTAGTTTTGCCTTTGAGACTAGGGCACTACAGCGAAAACATCAGGACGTTCTGCCAAAATAGTTAAACCAATAGAGATCACACTTACAGCTAGCCCCTGTGCAGAGAAAACTGGAAATGTCACCATACACACCTCAGTCCCACAAATCACTGCTAAAAACGAACAATCAGATTTGGTCAAAAAAACGTTCACAATCAGTATGATAGAAGAACAGTATCCCTCAACATCTTGGGTTAGAGTTTATACAGACTGATCAGCCAAAAATGCAACAACAGAAGGAGGAGCTGGTATCTTCATCGAGTACCCTAACGGAGAAAAACAGTCAGAGGCAATACCAACAGGCCTTCATTGTTCCAACTACAAAGCCGAAGAAGAAGCCATCACCCATGCAGTACGCTCCATCAGAGACAAGGCCAACAAAACAACAAGTGTAGTATTCCTGACAGATGCCCTATCTGTATTGCAAGCCATTAACAACGGTAAACTCCCCGAACTTGAACAAGATCTACACAACATCGAAAGCCTTCAAACAGCATTACAATGGATACCATCTCACTGCGGAATCAAGGGAAACGAAAATGCTGATCTGCTTGCAAAGGAGGGAGCCAAACAACAGCAATATGAAAATCAAGTAGGCTTCTCAGAGATGAAAACCATTATCACATCTCTACACAGAACCCCTCAACAACAAGACAGCTATCACCAACTGGCTAGACCTGAGCAGACGACCATCTTCAGACTTGAGACAGGACACAACAGACTCAACCAACATCTGCATAGAGTCATGAAAGTCATACCATCACCGATGTGTCCATGTGGAGAAGCTGAGCAGAATACAGAACACCTCCTACAACACTGCAGAATACACCAGGCACTGACAAACAACACATGGCCAACACCAACAACGCTACAAGAGAAGCTTTATGGACCAGTGGAAGCCCTACAGAAGACCACCAGATTTGTAGAGGAGACTGGGACACAAGTGTGATTAGGCGAACGAAAAGAAGAAGAAGAAGAAAATCTTGGTACCAAAAGAAAAGGATTTGTCACAAAAAATAAAAGTCCTCTCAACAACCGTTTGAAAGTTATACCCAAGGCTTAAATTTTTCAAAAGTAGGTCAGGTTTCAACGTTAAGAGAAAATTGGTTTGAACATATTTTATTGTATAAATAATATACAAATGGTTTGAACACAAGTTCTAACAACTTTCGAGCTTCTCACCATAAACTGCTACAACTGTCAATGTCTATACTTAGAAAGAAAAAGAAAACATTGATATTCAAACATGTTTGTTAAAACATACATTCTTTACACATATAAATATATAACGATCTAGAGCTTAAGAAAATTGTTCGTACAACAGAAAAAGGCTGCCCTCAAGGAATATACCTGTAAATCATGACGATCCTAGCACCAACTGTTCAAAAGACAAGATCAAGGATTAAGTATTTCAAAGGAAAGTTGTAATTAATTAAAAAAAAGTAACTGTTAATCGAAATCTGTTAACATATTTAATGTTAAATTTAAATATTTACTTGTTCATACATTTAAAACATTTTGAATTATAATGCATTAATCTCCCCTGTTGATATTGACCTATTTGAAATTCCAACAATCCTGTCAGTTTCTAAAAGCAAAAATTTAGATGCATCCTCTTTCCGTCATTTGTACTCATTACTTATTAATCATTAGAAATATGTCTTTTCTGTATTGTGCCAAAAAATTCAAATCATTCACATTAAGTAAGGTATAGAGTTTGTAGTCTTGTTAAACACTCTTTCATAAAACCGGCGAACAGTTTTCGATGTAAAAATGAAACTAAAAACAACAAAACAAATCAGTGAACAGGGCATGAAACAAGATCTTGGAGATTCTAGAGGTGGGATGTGGTGTCTGGGAGGAGTACCATCACCCGTTGAAACGGTCCTGAGTCCTCTACATTGATCAGGTAGGCGGAACACCGTAGTCTAATTCAGTGTAAATATCAAAGAATCACAATTTTGAAATGGTAAGCCAAAATATGACCCAATGGTATATCATTTTGCTAACACGATCATTCAAAGAATCATAGAATGGACAAATTACTGATAAACGAGATGATTTAACTTTTTTAATCGTCAACTTCCTTCCCCCTCCTAATACAGCAATATACCTCCATCACCTGCAGAAAGGGTTTTTATCTCTCTATTGATTCGATACACAAGAGCATGCTCTACATATGAACAATTTATAGAACGAGGAAAATTAACGACAGACAAAGTTGCTGAAACAAGAATATCAGCAGTCTCGTTGAAGTCATCATTTCGTAAGTTCTATGGTTAATACAATGACCTTGTCAGCAAATACAATTTAGCACTGAGTCAAATGCTGACTGACGTATTTTATACTACATGTAATTGTTAGCAATTATTTACACACTGAATTGTCAACGGATTTTTCCGTTATTTCCCGATCAAGACAAGGAGCACACGGCGGGTGTGACTGGACGGCAGGGGATGCTCATTCCTCTATGGTCCCTGATACCACCTCTGATGTTTTGGAGGTCCGTATTTGATCTGCTTCTGTTTTGTACTGTTTGATGGACTTTTGATCTTGAATACTGTTCGTTATCTCCTAATATTTCATTTAAGAAAAAAACAATGATTTCAATTTAATAGTGTTAATCTAATTTATATTAATAGTTCTATTTCTAAGGAGGACAATTCTTTAAAATCGTGGGTCATTTTAAAATATCTTAAATATTCCCAAAACCCATATTGTATTTGAAGTACCATATCTATACTATATCCCAATACTTTATAAAAGTCGAGGGAATTAGAAATTGTCTAACTGAACCCCATCTTTATGGAGCGCCAAATTAACATATATTCAAATGTTTGTTAGACAAAATCTTCATTTCATTTGTACCTATCTTCAAATCAATTGTACCTATCTTTGATTTATTTGAAGATATGCGCAGTTGATTTGAAGATAGGTACAATTGATTTGAAAATATGTATAAATACAATGAAATAAAGATAGGTATAACTGATTTATAGATAGGTGGATAAAGATTGAACCTATCTTGAATTATTAAGATGTATACTGTTATCCCTAAAAATGAACAGAGGAGAGCTGTAGTTGACAACTTTTATTACAGCAGGCACACATATTATTCGAAGCGTTCCCGATTTACCATTCCGGAAAACAACAGTAATCTAAAGGAGTTATCTCCCGTACAACATAAAAATAATAGGGGTACCTGCAAACAACCTTACTACACTCTCCCCCATAAAATTAAATGTCGTCCCGACATTCACCACAAGATTAAAACTTCACAATTCAACTTCAGAACAGTATACAATGACAAATATTATCATCAAAAGTATTTTTTCTTGAACAAAATTCAACATCACTCTTTACTATATACATGACTAGGTTATACATGCATCGATAGAAACAAGTTATAAAACTAACTGGCTAGTGAAAGGCAGTAAAAACAGTTGGCCATTCTGTTAATAAATGTAAAGTTTACACTCATCTACACTATTACCAGAAAATTCATAAATTTTGTGCATAGCATTAATATACTGTGGATGTACAATTTATATAATAATCATTAACCTAGTCAACACTCATATACTGACAATACCATACTGACAATACCATGTAGCATGAACTCATTAAGAGTTCTTATCCATGTACAAAACAGACTTAAAACAATATTTTAAAAAAAAAATTTAAAAAATCAGAATCAACATCAGTTAATAGGATTCACAACTAAAATCTAGTAAACATTGACGATTAATATCATGTGATATAATACACAATCCTGACTACACGAATGTCTCTCTGTCCTCAAACCACCTAACCGAACATTTTCTGATATTGGGTTGTCCCAAAGTATCATAAGTAAAGATCTTGGGTTTTCGCCTCACCCGTGTTGTCCTAAGCTCACTTGTAGCGGTATCCTCATCACTGTCTGACATCACATCCTCCGATTCCTCAGCTTCACTTGTCACGGCAGGAATATTATCATCCTCAGACTCGACACGGACTTCACTGGAGGAAGTCCCGGACACTTCTATAGGTTCTACATCTGGTGCGGGAGGAGGCACTTCCTGTACAGTACAATCACTGCTACCTAAAGGGGTAAATTCTTTAGCTAGTGGATTCAGGTGCCTTACAGGTGTGGTGATGGTGAAGTCCTGATCGGATGAACTGTCGCTGCTTTCCAGTGATATTCGAGGTTTCTGTCTCCTGCATCGTTTGCGAGTCTTCTCCTTCGTTCCGTGTGAACCGTCAGGCACTGGGAGGCTGTTACATAAGAGAAGCAAACTCCGATGTAATCTTCTGACCTTTCCTGTCCCATTTAACTTCTTGACATCGTAAACAGGTAAATCCTTAAGTGGACGGTCAAGAACGACATAAATGTCCTGCTCCCAATAAGACCTCAATTTTCCTGGTCCTCCCTTCTCAAGTAGGTTACGGACAAGAACATGGTCTCCAACACTAAGAACTGCTGTGCCATATCCCTTGGAATCATAGTGAGATTTACCACGTTTCCCACTCTTATCGATATTTTGTGAGGCAACATGATATGCTTCCTCCATACGCTTCTTCCACTCAGCGACATAGGAAGTGTATGAGGCTCCACTTTTGGATTCTCCCTCAACCCTCTTGTTTGGTAGCACAAGATCAACAGGTAAGACAGGATGACGCCCAAAAAAGAGGTAGAACGGTGAAAATCCAGTCGTATCATGATTTGAGCAGTTATACGCATGTACTATTTTGTTCACATGTTTTCGCCAGTCCAGCTTATCATCCGCTTTCAAAGTTCTCATCATCTGTAATAAGCTGCGATTAAATCGTTCCACTTGCCCGTTACCCTGTGGGTGGTAAGGAGTTGTCTTGGAACGAGTAATCCCACAAAGTCTCTGAAGTTCATAGAAAAATGAGTTTTCAAACTCTCTTCCTTGGTCATGATGCAACCGAAGGGGTATTCCGAATTTCAGGATAAAGTCATTAAACACTTTTTCTGCCGCAGTCTTCCCAGCTTTATTGCGTGTAGGGTAGGCTTGAGCGAATCGTGTGTAATGGTCCATGACTACTAGTATGTACTCACAGCCACCCTTTGATTTCTCCAGGTGAAGGAAATCAATAGATAGCAACTCCAGGGGTTGTGTTGTCACAATAGGTACCATGGGTGGGCGGTCTGTCCTATTTGGTTTCTTGCTCATCAAACAATCACATTCCTGTGTAACGTACTTCTCCACATCCTTGTACATGTGTGGCCAAAAGTATCGATCTCGAGCCAAGGCAAATACTCTGTCAACTCCAAGATGTCCCATCTCATTGTGTAATTGGTAGAGTACAGTAGATCTCTGATTCCTTGGAAGTACGAGCTGATTAATTTCCCCCTCGCGTGGCAGTGTAATGACTCTCCACAGCACTCCATCTTCAACCTTTAATCTGGACCACTCCCGTAAAAGTAACTGTACTTCTTTGGTCAAATTTCTCCGCTCAGATCTCGAGGGCTTCTTCCCCTTTTGTACCATGCTGATTACGGATTGGAGATCTGTATCATCTGACTGCAACTTGATGGAAACACCTTGATCCAGTGGAGTTACATTGATTTGTGCTAGTAACACATTCTCCTGTGCTCTTGCCTCTGTAGCCAACACTGTCTGATTCATAGGGTCAGGGTCTTTCATGGCCGCTAGCGCCGAATCAATCATATCCTGGGAGCATTCTTTGGTACACTGTTGAGTATACTGTTCAACATCTAACGGCATGCGGCTCAAGCCATCTGCATCACTGTTCTGGCGTCCAGGCTTATAATGGACCTTGAAGTTGAAATCGGCAAGCAGTGACACCCATCTGAGACGTGTTGCATCCAATTTCGGTGCTGTGAAAATATACTGTAGTGGGTTGTAATCACTGTAAACATCAAAGTAGGGTGCATAATAAAGGTAATCTCGGAAGCGCTCAGTTACACTCCACTTCAAAGCTAAAAACTCTAGCTTGCCCGAATGCATATAATAGTTCTTTTCTGCAGGCGTTAAAGTCCTTGACCCATATGCGATCACTCCTAACTTTCCTGTTGACTGGTGTTGATACAAAATGGCACCAAGTCCATTCTGACATGCATCAATATGTAAAACATAAGGTTCATCAAATTTGGGATATGCCAATATAGGAGGGGAAACAAGCAGATCAATAAGCTCCTCTAGTATTTTCTCATGCTCAGTAGTCCATAAAACAGAAGTATTAGAGCTTTTCTGGCCCTCCTTTTTGTTTGACTTCCTTTTCCGTTTCTCTTTTGTTCCTGGCTCCTCTTTCAACAGATCATAAATTGGTTTGGCCCTTCTAGAAAATTCAGGAATATATCCTCTGTAAAAACCAATGAATCCCATGAGCTGTCTGACTTCACCCACCGTCTTTGGTTTCTTCTCTCGTAGTTTATTGACAGCTGTTGTATCAGCGGGGTCAATAGTGTGGCCCTTTGTCGTGATCAAGTGTCCAAGATAACGCACACTTTTCTGGAATAGGTGACACTTGCTTGGTTTTAATTTAAGTCCTTTATCCCTTAGTCTTTGAAACACAGACTTCAGATGTTTTAAATGTTCATCAAAACTCTTGCTGTAAACCAAAACATCGTCCAGGTAGGGTAGACAAAAGTTATCTCGAAGACCTTCAAGTGTCTCATTCATGTACGCCTGGTAGACTCCTGGGGCTCCAGTCAAACCAAACGGAATTCGGTTCCATTCAAACTGACCCCAAGGTGTTGAAAAGGCTGTGTACTTTCGACAATCCTCCTTGATGAATCCCTGATGGTAAGCCTTGCTCTGGTCCAGTAGGGAAAACCACTTGCTATCCCCCAAAGAATCCAAGGCATCTTGAACCCGAGGTATTGGATGCTGGTTTTGGATAGTCTTTGCGTTCAGTCGACGATAGTCTACGCACAGACGGAGAGTCCCATCCTTTTTGCGCACACAAACTACTGGACTAGTATACTGTGATGTTGACTTACGTATCCACTGTTTATTCAACAGGTTGTTGACGTAGTCCTTGACCTCCTGTAGAAGTGGTTTTGGGACAGCCATATATGAGCTATGAACAGGAACTTGGTCTTTCAGATCGATCGGCATCTGTAGTCCAACGGCACAACCAATGTCATTGTCATCTCGTGTAAATGTGTCACATTCACTTCTTAGAAGTTTCCTCACCTCTGTAATTTCCTCTTTTGAAAGGACAGTCGAATCCAATTCCACCGGTGGATCCCAAACATCAGCTTTTTCCCTTTGGATGTCATTCTTCTGTTCCACTACAACACAGTCTTTATTCTCCGTGTTTCCCACAAGTAGTACTGCAGCTACTCTGTGAAGGCTACCAAGCAGTTTTCCTCTTGGTAGAACATGATCCTGATTGCCCTTGTTGGTTACTACCAGTTTCACACTGCATTTGGGACCAGTCCTGACTACTGTCTCTTCTAACACAATGTCATCACTATCCATCTCACTTGGCTGAAACACCGCTGTTGTATCTTGAAGATAGTGTTTACCCTTCAGGAATGCCGAGATTGTGACTGAGGTTTTCTTCGGAATCTTGACGTTCTGTCGACCAACCTTAACCTGACAAATAAAGTCCGATTCGTCCTTCATGTGAACAATTTCTCTGATAAGCTTGTTAAGTCTTGGTTGCAGTTCATTGTCATGTAAACAATTTCTAAACACTTTCTTCATATCACTAACATTTACATCCTGTAACATGCATTGAATTACATTGTAACCCAAAATAGGCTCATTCAGACCAGAGACATTATCATTAGCTACCAAAAAAGGAACTTTAAGAACTTGATCTGACAACGCTACATTCAAGTATAAAATACCTTCTATGGGTATCCTGTTGCCTGATGCTGATGACAAAGAAAAATTTGCATCTAACACATTTGTAACATTTTCAATCTGAGACAAAAATGATGGTAAAAATCTCTTTACATAATTGAGGTGAACAAGAGAAACCTGGGCACCAGTGTCCCATAATGCTTCACAACAATGATCCTCAATTTCACACTTTACCAGGCAAGGTTTACTAACAATATTTACAAAACCTGGGCTAACATCAAAAACTGAGCCCTTAATTTCATTTACATGTACTTCCACATTCTGACCATACTTTCTTGACATGTATTTGATAGAATTACAAATCAATTTATGCTGTGCCCAGTGATCTTTCTGACATGATTTGGAACAATAATACGAACAAGAACATGCACTACAACATTTTGCAACATTAGCATCAATATGTACATTACAGTTCATACACTTGGGACTATCTGTTGAGGTTTGGGGCCCGCGAAGTCCCTCTAACGAGACCCTTGGTCGTTTTCCGAGCTTGATCTTCCTCGGCCAGTTGGCGGTCTTGACTGTTTGGGACAGTTGCGCTGTAAGTGTCCATCAGACCCACACGACCAGCAATGGTAGCACCTTTTGTTTTGTTCACGACATCTACGGCATCCTCTTGTTCCACCAGTGTTGCGTCGTTCAGTTTCAGACTGGGTCACCTTCTGTTGGCGAGTTTCATCCTTGAGTTGAGCTACCTCCACCTTGAGTGCCTTGATTTCATCTAGGAGTTCCCTTGTTGCACAAGTGTCATCACTCTTCATCGCCGCTACAACTGTCTTGCCGACTTTTTGTTTATTTTCATTTTCACGACGAACGATTTTGTTTAGTTCATCCAATAACTCTGCATCAGTCTTGGTCTGGTCAGACAAAATGGACTTCATTTCTTGTCTAAGAATCTGGTCCCGAAAACCAGTTTGTACTGTCCTAGCGAAAAGTTTATGAACTAAATCTGGACTGTATTTGAGTTCGTCACTGTTTTCCAAAGATGCAAAGAGGATTTTGTTCCGTATGTCCATGCTGCGCATTAGAAATTCACTGCTTGTCTCTTTGGTTAATTGAACTGAGCTAGCAAGTTCTGTATAAAGTTCAGTGGAGTTCTTTTCAGCATAGTGGGCTCTGAGTATTCCTCGAAGGGTTGGAAGGGACAAATCCTGTCTGCCGTCCAAGTAGCTTCTCAAACTGGAGGAGGGAATCACTGCACGTATGACCCCATCAATCACATCATCCTCAGTGTGTCCTTTCTTTAGTCCTGCTTCAATCTGACGTATCAAGCTGGTATAGGAAATTCCTGATTTACTATCAATCTGTCCAGATATCTTAAAGTCTTTATGCACTTTCACATTGTTGACACTGGGGATAACTGTTTTGTCACTTACTTTCTCTGTCTTCACAGTGGTAGACTGTTTATCGCTTAAGCACTGCTTGAATGCCAATAGGGTAGTCCCAGCCAGTTCTCCTTCCATCTCCGCAAGGAAAAGCTTGTCCGCGTCCATGACCAGTTTAACTCTGTCAGACGATTTTGGTTGCTGTCCATATAACTCAAGTATTTCCTTCAGAGTCTCCACAGGAGCTGTCATGATCCTGGATCTCGTCCATACCATGTCCTCTGTGAGTGCCATTTCCTCTGTAATCCCGGACGAGCCCCCAAAATGTTATCCCTAAAAATGAACAGAGGAGAGCTGTAGTTGACAACTTTTATTACAGCAGGCACACATATTATTCGAAGCGTTCCCGATTTACCATTCCGGAAAACAACAGTAATCTAAAGGAGTTATCTCCCGTACAACATAAAAAATAATAGGGGTACCTGCAAACAACCTTACTACAATACTGACAATAGCAACTACTCCCAATAAAAACACCGCTGTCAGGGGGAGCTCTCATTTTCAATACTAGTAACAAAAAAAGAATTGAACCTAGGTAAAATTGAATTATACCTACATGTATCTGTAATTCTTTTGTGGATAGTTTCTTTGTACCTATCTTTTATTAAATTGTACCTATTTTTAATTAAAATATACCTACCTTTTATTCAGTTGTATCTATCTTTAATTCAATTGTACCTATCTTAAAAAAAAATTGAAGATAAGTATAATTCAATTAAACCAATTTTCAATTGAATTGAAGATACGTGTAATTCTTTTAAAGATAGGTGTAATTTTTTAACCTAGGTTTAATAATTTAGAGATAAGTTTAATTATTTACACCTGTCTTTAATTCATTTAGACCCATCTGTAATTCAGTTGTACCTATCTTTAATTAATTTGAAGATAGGTTCAATTATTTAAAAATAGGTACAATTATTTGAAGACAAGTACGAATATTTGAATAAATGTTTTAATTTGGCGTTCCATGCATGAGATAGTATAAACTGAGGTCCCGTACCGCAGTAGGTATTGGCATGAAAACGATCTCGCTATTCAATTGCTACGGCATGCGGTGGCGTCTTTATCAGAGTGAAAAATTATCGAGAGAGACCTTAAACAACAAACAACAGAAACGACTTCAAGATAAAGAGCAACCTATTTATTTTTCAAAAAATAAAAATTTCTATAAAAGTCTAGTAATATCTTGGAAGAAAGCATAGAACTTTCAAAAAATTGAGGTAGAGCCATGTATAATTGTGCCCTGTCTAAGGTTGGTAGTTTTTACATTCCGGAACCCTGTAGGGGAGATCACAGTTTTGAATGGCTTTGTTGAAGACTGTGCCTGGGGGGCACTGCTCGTGATATTCAAGGTTTGGTCCACATTGATAAAACATCCCGCAGTCGTCAGGATCGCCGTGTATACCATATCCATGTTTACTGCAGAAGGTGCCAGCTACAAAAGAAAACAAAGATATTTTCAGTTTCCAAGCCGTAAATCTGAATTCTGAATAAGAATCATACGGCAAGAAAGACTTTCCATCTCGAAATGTCTACTTAGAACCTCTTATCAAAATACTTTACATCAATTCGTTAAAAATGAATATTTAGGCTTAAAAAATGATTAATGTATATGTAATTCTTACAATGTATAGGTTTGATATTATGATAGAGGGAAATGAGGTACGAACTGAAACGGATGGCAGCAATAGAAAATTATTTGAAAAATGTTATGTGAATAACATTAATCTTGTTTTGCACCAGTGACACCCCTTGCAATCAATATTTTTTCTTGATATATTAAAATTATGCACAATATGAGAGAAAAAAGGATTTCTACTCCAGGTATAAATTGATACCGAGTTTTCAAACAGTTAGATTTCGGATTTCTTTTCCGTTAAGCTTTTCTATGTGGGTTTCTTGTTTAAAATTAAAGAGAAAATATGACATTCTCTTAATTTCTAAAGGGTGTGATGAGGTAAATTTTAATAAAATATCCTTATGCTATTGTATTAAAGAGAAAACATTTGATTCAGTAAAAAAAATATCAAAAAAATTTATGAAACTGTTTCTAATCCCTCCCAAATTTGAATCTGAGCAACTACGGTATGTTAAGAAAAATATATATGTATAAAATTAATCAGGCTGTCCCATCGCTAATTATATACTAGTATTAATTCATGGAAATAATTTGAAATACTTATTGACGCAAGCAATCATATACATGTACATGTATATCAGGTATGCTAGCTACAAACTATATTAATAAGATCACATTTCATTTTACGTGTTGATACAAATTAAAATGATAAAATCATACCTTGGTTGGGATAAAATGCAGGTACGTGGTTATGAGGATCCTTAGTGGTGCCCTTGGTATGAGTACTCTGTGTGGTGGTGGTGGTTGTAGTTGGAGCCTTGGTTGTAGTTGTTGTACTCTGTGTGGTGGTGGTTGAAGTTGGAGCCTTGGTTGTAGTTGTTGTACTCTGTGTGGTGGTGGTTGTAGTTGGAGCTTTGGTTGTAGTTGTTGTACTCTGTGTGGTGGTGGTTGAAGTTGGAGCCTTGGTTGTAGTTGTTGTACTCTGTGTGGTGGTGGTTGAAGTTGGAGGCTTGGTCGTAGTCGTGGTGGTTGAGGTCGTGGTGGTTGAAGACGGAGCCTTGGATGGAGTCGTTGTACTCTGTGTCGTGGTGGTTGAAGATGGAGCCATGGTTGGAGTCGTTGTACTCTGTTGTGTACTTTGTGGCTTTCTGCTAGATACTTGCTGAGAACTTTGTGGTGTGTTGGTAGAGGAAGATGGAACCTTCATTGTGGTGGTCTTCATCATGTTTTGAGTACTTTGTGGCATGCTGGTAGAAGAAGATGGAGCCATGGTTGTAGTGGTGGTCATTTGTTGTGTACTTTGTGTCGTGCTGGAAGAGGGAGGTTGGGGTTTCATGGTGGATTTCGTCACTTGCTGTTGACCATTGCAATTAACATTGTTTGGCAAATCACAAAATTTGGTAACGTCATTAAATAAAAGACCAGATGCACAAGTAACTTCTAAGCTCTGGGAACCAGCACAAATGAAGTAATTTGAACAAGAATTTGGATCAGCATAGAATCCTGTCGCTTTTCCAGTACAATCAAAACGATTAGTCAAACCAATGTGATGTGTGGTTTGGCTTTGTGCTGAATTAGGCGTGGTTTTCTGGTTAGTTGGTAGGGTAGTTTTTACTGACTGAGTTTTCATGGTGCTTGAAGTAGTTGAAGGTTGCATTGTTGAAGCAGTTGTTACCCTTCAAAGGATAGAAAAAAACTAGGTTCATACATTCAAAGACTGGAAAAAGACACACCATAAAGTTATAAGGAGTCTCTTTTATTGTCATTTTTCCTCATCTTTGCTATATAGGTGTTTCTGATCCGCTTCACTCCTCATAAATCCTGTTTGTGAAAAGTGTAGCCGATCAGAAACATTTGGCTTGCAAAGATGCCTTCAGCTTTAATTTTAAAATAGAATTGTATTGATCGACTTGTCAAATATTCAATTTTCAATTTATAAACAACTGATGCATTCTATATAATTAAGTTTGAAACAGTTGTCATACATTTATTTTAATGGATATTTAAGGACGGACAAAATGACTCGAACACCCCTCCCCGAAAATTGTTTCAAGCTATTGTTTTTCCCATGCACAAAAATGTTTTTCTCTTCTCCGGTGTATATCCGGGTGTGTACATGCTTCAATGCTTACTGTGGGGTTTGTCCGGCCATCAACTCGTCCTTGATAGCATGAAGCAAGGGGTATTTTCCTTCTCCACAACTACCAGTGAAATCGTCTAAGTCAATGGACCAGACCATGGTTCCACCTAATCCTTTGCTCTTCACGAAATCTACCTGTATTAAAAGAGGACAAGTTTATAAGTCATTGAAGGATTTATTTCAATGTACGGTCTGAGCGATAAAAGAAACCCAAATTTAACATGTTGTATGCTTTCTCCAAAACTTTTCTTTCTCACCTTGTGCTTTAAGCTTTCTGGGTCATCGTAGCCGACCCATTGATCTCCCTTGACGACATACGGAATCTCCCATCCGTTAACCCAGTGTCGGGTACCTCCATTCTTTAGCATGTCGCAGATCTTTGATGTAATGTTGAAATGCATTTTAATTGTACTATACCTTTCAATTATTGTAAGAAAAAAATTGCCTTTCATTTGTTAAATTGAAAAGAAAACAAATGGTTTTGGATATATTTACCTCATAATAAGCCAACATCCCAGATTGCTGGGTACATGGTCCAGCCTTTCCACCATTACCTTGGTCGGGAGCAAACACTCCATTATTATTTGCATTAGCAAGTGTGTAAGAATTTCCATACATAGGCATTCCCATGTTTATTTTTTCAGCAGGTGCTCCTTTTTGTATCCAGTAATTTACCGCATATTCCTGTCAGTGAACATATAAAAGAACTTATTTGACCAAATATTTCATGTCCAATTTTTTTTCTTTTTTTACACCATAAAACTGTTTGTTAATTACCCACTTTCCTCTTGTGAGTGACTACAGAGAATAGGATAAACTTACGACATTGAGTGTTCGATCTGTTCCAGTTTCTGATGGAAGGCTTTTCAGTGGAGCGGTATGTCCAGTTTTAGTCTCAAACCCTGCTCCATGGAGGTCGTACGTCATTAGATTTATCCCGTCTACATATCTGTGAAATTAATACAACTACTGTAAAATGACATATTTTCGTGGGGTCAAATTTTCGTTGTTTGAGTAAAAGCTCTTGGTTGGTGAGGATTTGAATTCGTGGATGAAGTATTGTTGAGTAGTTATGCATGTAATAGTGTACTTTTCGTGGTGGACATGAATTCGTGGGTTCCTTCATACCTCGAAAACAACGGAAATTAAACCCCCTAAAAAATTTTTGATTTCACAGTATATGTTTCAAGAAAAAAACCCAATGAATTCCGTGCAGGAAACTGATTTTCATATGCATTGATTTCACCTCATACCCACATGATACAACACCACACATTCATTTTAGAAAATAAAATATCATTTTTAGAGTTACATTGGGATATGACATGAAGTCGGTCACGTGATCAAATTCTACAACGCCCGAAGGGCGTTATAGATTTGATTACGTACCGACTTCATGTCAAACCCAATGTAATTCTAAAAATATTTTATTTCTTATATTTTTATATTTTACATATTTAGTCGTGCTACAAAGAAATATAGGCAGTATTTAGACTTTGCTTTGGAAATGCAACATAACGTATCTACGACGTCATGTGACGTCACAATCGGAACTTTCCAAATAGCTCGTGCAGTTTGCTTTCAATACACAAGAAAGTCTGATCATGTGACCAACTGCATGTCATTGAAAACTGAATTTCAATTTTATTAGCATTGTTATGTAAAGAAAGACATCAGCAAATGTAAATATTTCAAAATAATTACATAAGATATTTACGTCTTAGGAAAACCACGTTCATTTATCAATACCGTAGAACTCTTCAGCTGACCAGAATATTTTTGAGCAGTTGGTCTTCCATCAATGAAGCATACAGTGACATTTATTTCAATAATACAATATTCAGCATACTTAGAACTGTTTAAATGAATTCACAATATTAATAGTATTATCTACATTTAAGTGAGCACGTATGATCTTACTTTGAAATGCCGGGGACGTCATATGCTGTGTCGATTGTACTCTTACTACTAGCTACAGCAACGGTTAACAGGAGACCCTCCGACGCAAAAGTTTCATGGAGAACCTAAGTTGAAAAGGTATGAATTCCTTATGTGCATTATTCAACTGTATACTTCGCAGTGAGTTATGTTTTTCCAAACACATGATTTCCGGTGATATAATCGGGGTTTTTTTTTTAGCAAAGAAGAAACAAATTTTAAAAGAAACATCACTCAAAATTAATCTTTTAAATTTTCATATGGACATTTCTTACATGTTAGTTTGCGTGTATCTTATTTAATAAAACTATTCCAACCTTTAGAAGTTCCGTGAAGTGAGCTTTATCTTGGGGAGGACTCCCTCTGTGGGCAGGGTATTCCCAGTCTATGTCTAGACCGTCAAAACCGTTCTTTTTGAGGTACTGGACAGTTGATGTGGCGAATTCCCTCCTGCTTGCGTCCGTTGCTACCATACTTGTAAAAGGAGCGGATCCCAGTTTCCATCCTCCCACGGCTAACAGAGTCTTTAGAGAAGGATTTTGCTGTTTGAGGTCGTTAATACGCTCATACCTTTTATAGAAGATTTTTTCATTTATTACAGTACTTGGATTGTGTTTAAATAGTCATATTAAATTCACGTAGAATGTGACAAAAGTTTGCTTAAAAGGTTCAGTTTTTGTGTTCTTATTTTGAGTGTGGTAAAATATAAGCAAACTGCTGAAGAGGAAGTATAAGGCTGTATATTCACGAAGTAAATGTGTAAAGAAGGTTTCCTTACATTCCTTTAGCCGTTGCAGTGCTCTCATCATTCCATTCAAACGGTGCCAAGTGATTACCAGTCAGTTTGGCAAATGAAAAAATGATATGGGTACAGAGTGTGGGGTCCACATTTGCTGGAACAAATTTGCATGGTGCATGCCTGTATTGGGACCAGTTTGTATAATAACATACCCGTCGATATCCGTTAGCTAGAATAAGACCAACAAAATTATAAGTCATTGACTTGCTAAAGATATTTGTAATATCACGGCACGAACAGAAGCATAATGTAACTACAAATGCCCTGCAATCTTTGGCAATTACCTCATAAGTTGGGAACGCACTGCATGCTTGAGACAGAAAACAGACAAACCGTATGGAATCACAAGCAATGGATTAAGAATTTTTCTCCATCAGACGAATTCACAACATAGATAAACTGGTGTTAAGCGTTTAAATTTAATGATTTATTTGTATGAAAATGAAATGTCAAAATGATGTCAAAATTTATTCAGATATAGGTTGCTTGTTTGTAGTTCTATTGTTTATTGATACATTCATTTGAATTGTGCATTAAAGGGTTTTTGAAAACAATAAAAAGTTAAGTCCGTTTTATATTTTTCACAGTTGACCGTTAAGTAAGATATTATAGCACTACAGAGTGTTCTGATAAAAAGCCTAACATTTTTATGTATTAAAAGACATTTTAGCCAAAGGTTTTATATAAATAATGTACAAAGGGTGTTTATTTGGTTTACTATCAAATGCAGATTTCTAAATTTTCAGCTTTTGTTAGTTACTATGGATGCATATTTCCACTTCAACCTCCTTTTCTGTGGATATGTTTACAATACGTTGGCTATGTTAACATAATTTTTTTTTCATTTTCTTGTTCCAACTCTCCCTCCTTAGGCTCGAGGAGCCTTACATTTATCTAAAAACAATCAGTAACAGCCAAATTGATAACTTCATGTTTCATATCTATTTTGTGACTCCTATTATACATTTTGTCATAAATTTACTTTATTTAAAGAGTGAATATGATTTTAATATGTTCATAGTAGTAGGACATGCATCTTAAACAATAGTAGTATGCTCTTTATATTCGATGTTTGCATTATAACAGCATGCGGCAAAAATTTAAAGGATTATATATAATATTTCCCTAAATGATAATACATAGGTTCCTCCTAGATTGTCTACCATTAATAAAACAGAAAATATAACTATGATATTTTATTTTTAAGATACAAAAATCAAGCATGATACAAACAGTAAGCTAAAGCAAAACACAACACAAACGAATCACAAGAAAAAAAATCAGGAAAATGTCTCTTCAAATACACAGATCCTTTTCTACAGTTTCTATGGCTGGTAATTTTTGCATTCAGGAACTTTGAATGGGTAGTCACAGGCTATGATGGCTTCATTGAAGACGGTGCCCGGGGGACAAGGCTCGTGGAATCCGAGATTCATGGCACATTGGTAGAACATACCACAGTCTGTTGGGTCTCTGTAATGACCGTCAGCTCGGCTGCTACAGAAGGCGTTAGCATCAACACCTAACAAAACATTGAATGCGTTTAGTAATATAAGGCTTATGTGTAGATGTCTAATCTTCATATTAATCGTGTACTGAAAGTCATTTTAAAAAATGTATCCATCGCTTTTTAAGAACATGTAATAAATACATACCTATGTTTGGAATGCTCTGAGCGTGTGTGGTCGGAGCCGGTGCCCACGTGGTGGTTTTCGTCACGTGCGCTTGCGCATGCGTCGTCTTTGGTGGGTTGGTTGGAACAGGAGCATGTGTTGTTGGATGGGCTTGCTGCTGAACTTTGCAATTTACGTTGTATGACCAATCACAATATTTGGTGGCTTCATTGAACAAAAGTCCAGAAGCACAGGACACCTCGAAACTCTGGGTACCAGCACAAATGAAGTACTGTGTGCAGGAACTTGGATCAGCATAGAAACCACTGACTTTTCCAGTACAATCAAAGCGACTAGTCGATCCGATGTGATGAGTAGTTTTGACAGATGAAGTAGTAGCTAAGAAAATATTATTTAAATTTTCTATTTATTGATAGAAAAAGAAACGCAGTCTGTCTTCGTAAAGGCCCTTTCACAATTGGCGCACGAGCACTTTACATATCTTTGCAATCGGAAAATTTTAGATTCGCACGAGCTCTCGCATACGTTGCACGATGTCTCATATTCGTTGCATGTGTTTTAGTGGTCGCATCATATCTTCAACTGACGAGCTTCGGAAACGGGTGGTATATATGTATATAAACTCGGCCCTCTGACTCGCACGAACTTTCGTACCATGGAATGCAAAACGCACGAAGGCCGCATGTCCAATCGCATTGGCGCACATTCAATCGTCCGAATACTTGATCAATCACGCGATCCTATCCCATTATCTTACAACACTCGCTTTCATTCTACAACAGTCACATATAGACGCAATATACATCGCAAGATTTAATGCACAACAGTCGCTTTAGATAGTGCAAATACTTTACATCTGCGATTATTTGGGCAAAAATTTACGATCCTAATCAAAATTATTCGGTCGCACGAATATTTTGTCGCTTCTGCTCGTGCGCCAATTGTGAAAGGACCTTAGATTTATTTAAGGTTTTGTTAGAAAACTAAATAACGACTTAATATATAACGATGCATGTCCCACAGCTATGACCAGTACTTCATTTTAATTATATACCTCTGAATAGGAGGTTTTATCATTTAAAAAAAAATTACACACTTTAAATAAGATTGAAAAAAGAATGGAAAAGAAATAATGAATTATGAATGAATAAAATTTCCATAAAAAGTAAAGATTTTTAAATACTATTTTTATCTGAGAGTGATATGAAATGAAAATGAAGAAATGGGTAAGGTGTGAGTAAAGCCAAAAAAATAAAAACAAATACACAAGGTGCAATCATTTTCAGATACCATAACATCTAACACTTGTCTGAAGGATATTTTTGATTCATTTTCGAAATAAAGATGAAGCATTGATGTTTATTTTCAAAATTATTAGTATATTTTTTAATTTAATAATTACCTGTATTTATTTTTTATAAATTCCTATGCAAAAAGCAATAAGAAACTTTTTTGTAGTTTCAAAATGTGAGAATCTCTGCTATGAATCAAAAAAATTCTTATTCTTCCCACCAGGTCTTTGCAAGTTTTATAAAATGTTGTTCATGATGCACAGATTACAGAGGGTTACTGGGATGTTCCGTTTGATTGTGCAATTGTCATATTGTAAATTTGAACTTCACGGGTGGCAGTAAATACAAAATTTACAACATGATAATGCCAAACGGGAATTTAAAAATTCACAATATGACACTTGTTTTTGTTGTTAATTTATGTTGTATATATAATTTGTTTTTCTTTGCATGAAAACTTGCCAAGTGCAACTTTGACCTTGGGTGTTCTGGTAGTGATTATAGAAATATTATTTCAAATGTTGGAAACCTTTTGAACAACATTTTAACCGCTAAATATCTTTGCAGATATTGCAAAATGTGTTTCATGTTATTTCAACAATCTTTCCTTTTTCACTATTTAATGCAAACGCCTCAAGTTTCATGTAACAACGGTGGCTTAGCATTGAGATGGCGACGAAACAGGTCCAAAGTACAAATAAAGGGAACAATAGTATTTGTTTTTCTTAGTTACTTTTTACAAACCACAACAATCATTTAAACTATGATCGAACGAATGCGCTGCACATTCTACAGGAGGTTATACAAGTGTATCAAGACAACTTTGTACAAATTTCTACAAATCTATGATAAATAATTAGTTAACCAATCACCATTTTCACATGATGACCTTTACTCTGTGATACTTACTAGTGCTTGGAGCCTTGGTTGGGTGGTTATTGACGTGAGTGGTCTGATGCTGTGCTGGCTGCGTGGTTTTGACAGGCGCCATTGTTGGAGCAGCAGTTGTAGGGGCATTGGTCAATCTTAATTAAAAATATAAATTCTAAACGAATGAAATATGGAGAAAACAAACAGCATTTAAGTTCAAAAATCCATCGCAACGATTCTGATAAAATAGAAGCAGAGCAATCACGGATCAACTGTGTACCGAACAACTTATTTCTATGGCACGCCAAATTCACAAAAATGAGATAAACCTAGTTTCACATTTGATAAACTAGGTTTATCGACTGTAAACTATAGTTTACAAACCGTAAACTATAGTTGACGATTCGTTAAGTATAGTTAACGATTCGTTAAGTATAGTTTTCATCTGTAAAGCTATATTTAACGGTTGTTAACTATAGTTTATGAATGCTAATCTAAGTTTATCTGTCTGTAATGAAACGTTAACAATAGATTTTATTGATAAACATAGATTCACGTTTGTAAACTATAGTTTACAATCGTAAACTATAGTTAAGAGTTGTTAATCATAGTTTCACAAATCGTGAAACTATATTTATCAGATCGTTAACTATAGTTAACGGTTTGTAAACTATAGTTTACAAATCGTGAAACTGTATTTATCAGATAATCTATGTTTTGCAATCGCAAATGATTGTTTTCAGTGTTAAGTATAGTTTACGGTTGTGAAACATAGATTATCGCGTTAACTATGGTTTACGGATGTAAAATATAGATTAACGTTGTTAACTATAGTTTACAATCCGTAAACTATAGTTTACAACCGATAAACCTAGTTTATCGACTGTGAAACTATGTTAAGCTCATTT
Organism: Saccostrea cuccullata; assembly: GCF_032062105.1. NCBI lineage: Eukaryota > Metazoa > Mollusca > Bivalvia > Ostreida > Ostreidae > Saccostrea > Saccostrea cuccullata. The sequence goes on from NW_026936265.1 coordinate 282,913, forward strand.
TTGTGAATTTGGCGTTCCATATATTTCAATTTCGTACGCCATCATTTGATTATAAATACAAACCTAGCTAAGTATATCACTTTCCTTGAATAAAAATAAATCAAACTAAATTTACATCTTTAAAACGGGTGTGATTTCAGTTGTGTAATTTACGACATTTCCTACCTTTGTTTGGTAACCAAAATGAATAGATTTCCAACTTCCTTCTAAACTGACGCAAATTATTCAGTTTTTGTTTATTACCTTAACATTTTTGAATTTGGGATAAAAAATGGTTATAAAAGACAAAAACTCGTTATTGTTTATATGCCAGAAACCTCAAAAAGCCTAACCATGTACGTAAATTTCTTACATTGTTCCTTTTTCGTACAAAAAGTACCTTACAAGAGAAGCATTTAAAATATGATACTTACTGTTGAGGTCCAGCCTTCAATTCATCATTGATAGCATGGAGAAGAGGATATTTTCCATTTCCACAACTTCCGCTAAAATCATCGAGATCCAAAGCCCAAACCATGATACCACCGACACCTTTACTTTTGACAAAGTCAACCTAAATAAAAACCGTTATAAGAACTTTAAATTAAGACATATGTAATTTTTTTGTACATTTGTATGATACTGGAGTAGTTTTTTTTACAATATTAACTTTCTACCTTCTTTTTCAAGCTTTCTGGGTCATCGTAGCCAATCCATTGATCACCTTTGACGACGTAAGGTACCTCCATTTCAGGAATCCAATGGCGTGTACCTCCACTCTTCAGCATCTCACAGATCTACGGAGAAATGTTATCAGCAAAGGGATCATAAACTGAAAATCATAAACCAGAAGAATTATCTCTAGTTCTAACCTCGTAGTAAGCCAGGAATCCGGCCTCCCTGGTGTATCTTCCAGCCTGTCCGCCATTGCCTCTGTCGGGAGCAAACAGACCATTGTTGCTGGAACTGGCCAGTGTGAAGGAACGTCCATAGAGAGGTAAACCTACGTTCAACTTCTCGGCTGGAGCTCCCTTCTGTAGCCAGTAGTTTACAGCCCATTCCTGATAATGTATGTACTGGTGTGTAAGTATATTTATACTAAAATGTAACATTGAAAAAGCAAAAATTTATTTATTTGGCGTATTAAAAAACATAAACGTGCTATTTTAATATCTTTTAAAATGCTCATTGCTCCTTACTTTGAAACTCCATTCAACTGTTTATTAGTTATGTTTAAAAAAATAATAGTGCTTTTTTAGCTTCTAGAGTGTTTTGTAAACTCACGACATTGAGATATGTTTCATTTCCGGTTTCCCGGGGATGAGCTTTGAGAGGGGCGTTGTGATTGGTTTTATCCTCCCAGCCACCTCCGTGTAAATCGTACGTCATCAGATTTATCTCATCCACATACCTTCAAATTCAGAATTAATCGAGCAAATTAGAAAAACGTTACATTACACGAAAATTAAAATTGTTGTATGTCGATGCAATTGAATCGCTGTTGATGTTAAAAATTCTAGACTTTGATATTTCTTGGCAATGTTCATACACAGCAAAAGAAATAAGTAGGATATCTTTTTGATTCAATATTTCATCTGTACATACATAATTTATGTACATGTAAAATGTATCTTTAAATGAAGAAAACCCCTCAAAATATATGTTTTAATAAACTAATGTGACATTTTCTCTGACGAAAATACAATTTCTTAAATTCACTAGCAATTTGAATGAAATCTATGAGTAACTTTGTACTTAGAAACTGCAGGGACGTCATATCCGGTGTCGATGTTACTCTTTCCAGCAGGCACAGCGCATGTCAGCATTAACCCCTCGGGTGACAGTGTTTCGTGAAGGATCTGTGATGAAAACGATATAACATACTTGAACACTCATAAAAAGGTGAATTCCGTCACTCTATTTATTCGTATTTTTAAATGCATAAATAATTGAAGAAAAAAAAGACTCCATCATAGGTGAATAAGTTTTTATTTACTTTATAGCAATACATCATTGGTAAGGAAAATATATCTATTCAAATATATATAAATTCACATGATAATTTTCTGTGTATTTTTGTAGATTTGATTATTGAACCTATTATATTACAAAAATAAAGATAACGGATCTAATTTATTTAAAAAATAAAATTTATTGACCTTCATTAACTCGACATAGTTTTGTTTGTCTTGTGGGGGACTTCCTCTGTTTGCGGGGTATTCCCAATCTATATCGAGACCATCAAAGCCGTGCTTCTTAAGGAATTGGACAGAAGAGGTGGCGAAGTCTCTTCTACCCGCAGCAGTGGCCACCATTCTTGTAAAAGGAGCGGATCCCATGTTCCATCCTCCCACGGCCAGCAGAGTTTTTACAGAGGGATTCTGCTGTTTCATTTTGTTGAAGCGCTCATACCTATCATAATATTTTTTATATATCTGATTTATTATTTAAGGACAGATGATACAAACAAAAAATGGATGCCTGGATTGGTAAATATTTTTTGACCTAATTTCATTGCAAATGATGCAAATAATAAATTTCTAGAATATAAAGAAATTGTAAACCTTCTGTGATGTTCAAAAGTCTGCCCTTCTAAAACCATCTTTATTCATCTATACAAATATTTTTTTACTTTAAATTCCATTTTTGTGCGAATTTTTTTTTTTTTTTTTTTTTTTTTTTTTGTATTTTATTTATTTATTTTCAATTCTTCATATAAACAAACAGTGAAATATATATATAACAGACAAATTACATTACAAACAATATGACAATATTACCTTCAGACAATTTTATGCAAAATTTTTAAAAAGTTTGTAGTCAAGTGATTTCAAATTTTTTAGAATGGAAGCATAGAAAAAAATTGAAGATTTAACGTGATTAAAGATGTTATAACTAGTTTCATCTAAGGAATGTATTCGATAGTACATCTTATATTTGTAAATCCTACAGGCAACATATGAGATGAGCGTGTTGAGTGATACAATTTTTCTATTGCGCTCAGAGCTAAATCCAATTATTACATGTTTCCATTTGATATCTATCTTCAGGTACAAACTTAATCTATTCCATATTTCACCAACATTTTTACATTCAAAAATGAGATGTTTTGAAGTTTCAATCACGTGGCATAATTTGCAATTACTACTCGTTTCTTTTTTCCATTTACTGAGATACAAGTTATTACAAAGAATATTGTTTAAAAGTTTATAGTTGAATTCTGTAAGTTGTTTATCGGGTATGTCATATAATTTACATTGATATATATTTTTCCATTCTGAAGGTTCGACACTGAATTCGTTGCTTAAAACTATTTGATAACATGGTTTACAAAATTTTCTGTGTACAAGATTGTCATAAAAAAAGTTACATCTTTTATCTATGATGTTAACCTGTCCTGTGTAGAAAAGAAAATAATTTTTGTATCTTATATTAACAAACTTACAATTTGAAAAATCATACTTTAGTAGCAAAGGTTTGAAAACAGAAGAAAGAATTTTAAATTCACACAACCAGTTTGACTTGTTTTTTATACAATTAGAAAAATCTAACAATGATTTAAAATTACCATCATCGTCAAATAAGTCTTTAACATGCAAAATCCCACTGGCTATCCAGTTTTTAAAAAATAATGTATTTCCCCTATAAACAAAGTTACAATTGTTCCATATCGGCTGTCGAAGAACATTATCGGAAGACATTTTGTTCAAAAAACAGGGCTTACATTCATTAAAGCAACATAACATTTGTTGATAAAACTTAGGTAGTTTCTCTAATTTTTCCATATTTTCTACTCTTCTATCAGAAAAATCTAACACATAGAGAACTTCAAAATTTGATTTTTTACAATAACCATCAAAAATTTTGTACAAAATACCTTTGCTTTTTAACAATCTAGGTACCCAAGCTGCTTTTAATGCTTTTAATTTACATTCAATATCAACGATTGAGAGTCCACCTTTTAAAATTCTTATAAGCGTGTTTCTTTTAATTCGTTCATTTTTATCCCAAATAAAGTTATAAATTAAACGTTGTATTTTTTTAATGTAAGTATTATCAGGGAGACTTAGTATTGAGGCAACGTATGTAAGTTTAGATATAGCAAGTGTCTTAACTATACATGATTTACCAAATAGCGTTAGTTTTCTTCTTTTCCAAGATTCAAAAAGTTTTTCAATATCGTGATAAATTTTCATCCAGTTTTTAGTGTAACATTCTTCCTTATCATGCCCTATGAATATTCCCAAACATCTTACTGCTTTATTCGTAATTTTTATACCGTAGAGTTCATCATATAAATTTCTTAGTTCCCCTAATAAAATGCATTCTGTCTTATGCATGTTTACTTTTGAACCCGCATGTTCACAGAATTCTTGTAATTTATCGAGAGTTCGCTTCATTGATATTTCGTCTTTTAAAGCTTAAAGATTTTTGTGCGAATTTGAATAAAAAATTAAAAACTACGCGGTGAAAGTTATTCAATTTATTCATTTAAGCATGACCCAAGTTGTTATTTTCAAATTCTTTGACAAAAGTTTGTTTGTATCATCTGTCCTTAAGAGATCAAAAGTTATTACAAATTAAAAAATGTTTTCTTTTACAGTGGAGGAGGATAAAAAAAATTGTGGGAAATTTGGCAATAAAGAAAAATATTTTTTCGTACATTCCCTTCATCCATGGGGTGCTCTCATCGTTCCACTCAAATGGCGCCAAATGGTTTCCGTTCATTTTGGCAAATGCATAGATGACATGTGTACAGAGGGAGGGATCGACATTCTCGGGGTAGAATTTGGCGGGTCCACTTCTGTATTGGGCCCAGTTGGTATAATAACAAACACGTCGATATCCCGCGGCTGCAAACAAGCATAATAAAATATAGTGCATTCAGTCTTGGCTATCATAATAAAACAAACAAACAAACATAAATAAATATATAAATAAATAAATAAAGAAAGAAATAAATAAATAAAAACTAATGAAAATAGAAATCGATAATTATTTTAATGAGTTACCAAAAGTGAATGCCAGGGCAAGCAACGGTATAAGGGTTTTTAACATCTGAAAAATATTAGCTGTTATTAGTATATTTTTTAATTTTTCTTCATTTTATTCAAATTAAAGCTGGTAAACATGCAAATACAATATTGACAAAGCACAATAAACCGAACAAAAAAAAAATTAAAAACACAAGCAAACTAAACAGAGCTGAATGAAATATTTAAAATAAAAGATAAAATAAAACGGGTAAAAATAATGATTATATTTATGATCTAAGAAACAGAGCAAAAAAGGTCAAACAAACAAACAAACAAATGAATAAAAAAGCCTACAACAACAAACAAATAAAATTAAGAAGATGATAATAATAAAATGTTATTTGTCAATCACATTTTAAAAAAAACCAGTGTCACTAAATGATTAGATTGTGTTACCTTTGGCCGCTATAATATGAAGTAAGATTTGGATATGTCTCTGAACTAGTTATACGTCTTGGTATAATACAGAGTTAATCTATTAACTGTCGAACAACTCAAAAGTTTCCTGTGGCCCTGATAACAGCCCTTACTATCTGAGACTAATGTTAAGATGCCATCTCTGCTATTTGTCTGCGAATTAGAGATGTGACCAGTCTATTTCTCGTTATTTACATTACGATTACGTATGGGAAATATTTCGATGTCCTTATTTGAAATCTTGTGTTTATAAATTACATTTGAGATCTCAAGTTCCACTTAGGGTCCTTAAATCTAGAGGAAGATTGAAATATTTTATATTCAGGAATAAACTTGTCAATCATATATGGCTATTCGTTTCTTGATTTAATATGGAAGTTTTTTTAAGTGACATTATCAAGGTTTAATCTCTTCTTTTGAAAAAAAATTGCAAGATATAAAATGATCTAAAAATGAAGATTTATATCAAAATAAATATCATTCATTTTTATGATTTAGGCATGTCTTTAATGTATTTTACAATTAAAAAGCAAAACAATCATTCCTTGCAGTGGTAACAAAATCTCAAATATTTAGGATAAATTTAAAATGTTATCAAGTACGAGTCATAAGATCTACATTAATGCGGTAAACTTTATCATTAAGCTGCGATTTGCCATTTAGTAGTCGGTAAGTGAAGTGCCCAAAGGTTCCTTTACTTATCGTAACTGAGTGGGAGTCGATCCATTATTTTGTCACTGCTTTATGTAATTTTCATTAAAATCCAAAACAGAGCATTGAAAAATCTAACAGCGTTAAATATTTAAGTAGATGACCAACATCTGTCTCGTGAACTTTAACCTCTTATTTTATATCGTTGTAACATTGTTAATGCACTAAATAAAAAAGTCCGTGAACTCCGCATACGAAGTAACATGAAAAGTTGTATGTATTGCAGGATTCTCAAAAAGGGATAGTATCTTTCACAAAATACCGGTATATAGAATGTTCTAGATGTAGGCATGAACAATTTCTATAAGGAGGTAAATTATTGACAAACAAGATGCTGAAACAAGGATACTAGTAGTGTCGTTTAAAATTATTATTTCGTCAGTTCTATGGTCCATACAATGAGCTTGTCAGCAAATACATAATTTATCATTAAGTCAAATGCTGACGAACGATTTTCATACTGATTGTTAGGCCATTATAAACAGACTGAATTATCGACAGAATGTTCCTTTATTTCCCGATCATGGTAAGGAGCACACGGTGGTTGTGACCAGTCGACAGGGGATGCTCACTTCTTGAACTTTTGAACTTGAATACTGTTCGTTATCTCCATAAATTTAATCTTATAAAGAAGTTTTTGGATAACCTCTTCTTCATAGCAATATTAAATCAGTGCTTCATAGATTTATCTACAGTTTTTGGAAAGACCTTGTTTCCGAAGAATGCATAATTTTTGTGGATGAAGAACTCTTGCATTTCTTTACAATCATCAGAATAGCTTTATGCAGAATCTGAGTGTTTTCAAACAGTGTAATTTTATTGAAGAAAAATCACAAAATTTCAAAAATATCTGAGTTCCAATTTATATAAGAAACGGTTACCATGTTTAAATTTCAACAATATGATTTTTTCCCAAAGGAAAATTCTCTCTTTTTATTCAAGGCAAAAATCTTGCAAAAAGATTAATATAGCCGTTATTGAATGTATTTAAACAACATGTAAGCCTTAAATTTATTAAATATTATTGTTGCTTCATCAGTTTGTTAATTTTTATTCGCGTTTTAAAAATATTAACATTGCAACAAAATGTAAGAGATAGGGACTAAAATGCCTTCAAGTGTAACCCATGGTTGTCTGTTCAGAAAAACAGACATTGGTGAAGCAAAACAGGTTTGCAAGGAAATCAAGAAAAATGTAATTATCTTAGCATTATAAATATTATAGAATCTATCTCGACCATATGCGAATAAGATGCTTTTATCTTGGCAGCGCAATATTTTTTGGCGCAGTTATCTCTCCTTGTTTCGGCACGAGTTATCTAACTTTCAATTATATAAAGAAAGGTGCTCGTGCTGCAAACCCTCTCTTTGCCGGTTACACGCTAGTTGCAAGGTTGGTGTTAATCAAATTTGAGAAAACAATGGCTAAGTGTAGATTTTAATCCCCCAATTGTACATTGTTGAATAGATACTGCTGGTTTTTGTTTTTTTCTTTTCAGTGGAAAATTTTACAAAGCAAATAGTCATCTGTACCTACATATTCGGCATGGCTGTCACTTATGAAGATGGAATGCGAACTGACATTTCTGAGTTTTACAAAGCAAGTGGCCATTGATACCTACGTATTCAGCATGGCTGTTACTCCTGAAGATGGACTGCGAAGTGAGTTTTACAAAGCAAGTGGTCATATGTACCTACATGTTCGGAACGACTCTCACTTCTGAAGATGGACTGCGAACTGAGTTTCACATAGCAACTGGTCACCTGTACCTACATATTCGGCACGGCTGTCACTTCTGAAGATGGACTACAAACTGAGCCGCATACATCACTTGAACTATGATGTAATATGGGTTCATTATTGGACCGCTGCACCAACAGGGTCAAAGTTGAATACCATGTAAATATTGTGACAGTGTAAACAAAACTGTTTATTTTCTTCCTTGACTTCTGCACCTCCCAGAGTCATTGATGTGTCAATATTATTGTTGCACTGCAAGTTTTTATTATTTGACCTTGACCTCGGCATCTCCAGGGGTCAATGTCACCTGATATGTTGATGTTGTACTGAAATGTTGTTGACCTTGACCTCTGCATCTCCCAGGGTCAAGGTCACCTGATATGTTGATGTTGAACTTAAATGATGTTGTTGTTGAACTGAAATGTTGTTGTTGTTGCTGGGCCTACCCGTTGCTTTGGAGGCCCGAAATAAAATGTTGTTATATTAATCAGCCCTCCCCAAAAGCGCCAAATGATTAAAAAACCCATAAAAAATTTGTCTTTGATTTTTTGCTTCTGTCCAAGATAAATACTTTCAATTACCTTAGGACCATTTAGATATATCGTGAAATAGAAAATTATAATGTGTTTGTTAAGATATTATGAGTATATCTCCACTCGTAAAATATTTCTTCATTCCCCTTCATTCCCCTTTCTTTTTCTTCAACTCTTTCAAACTTTGTTATTTCAATTATTATGTTAAAACAGCCTCAAAAAGATTATAAAGTACATCCCTCCAAATTGACTTCTTGGAAAAAGAGAAATTTTGAAGCAATCTTCAAAAAAACTCCATAAAAGTCCAACCTAACCTTTTCATTCGTCATTTACAAAATTATTTTGTAACAAGAATTCTGATTGTACACACAAGTATTCTAAAGTTGATATTAAAAAGATGCTTGAATTTCTTATAGAATATATAAGGTTTTTGGAGACCAGGTCTTTCAACAATCTGTTGGAAATCCCATTAGTACTAATTGCGACCCGTTATTTACAGACCTCTTTTGTATTCACACGAAGCAGAACTTGTTCAAAATCGTATACGTGAAAAGATGAAAAGAGGCTGTGATCTTCAACTACTCAAAATTTAAATAATTTACAATCGTTATTTCCATTCACATGTCTATTCATAAAAAATACCAAAGAGTGTAACACATATGTTTCATATTTGGATATTATACAAGAGAAGAGTTAATGGTAATCTAACAACAAGACTTTATGATAAACGTGATGACTTCAACTTTTCAATCGTCAATCGTACATCCTTTTCTCGCATAATCACTGGTGTGAGATTGACTTGTCCGGTGTGAGACAGCAGTGTGAGATTTTTTGTCTCACACTGTGTATTACTACGCCGCGAACTATAACGTAAACATTCCTTCTTCATATAAGAAATTGTAACAATGTTTAAAAATATCACATAAACTTAAAATGTTGTTATTCAACTTATTGAAATAAACTTATTTTCATTCAAAATATCGTCGTATTTTCACTTTTTAAAAGGCACTATTTTTTTGCGGAAGGATTCTTCTGAAATGAATTTGTACGCTATCGGGTAGATATGTTTTTATTCCCAGTTTTTATCTATGAAATTAATTTATATGGACTGAAATTCATTTTATTAGTTTACACTCCGTGTAAATCATTTTCAGATACGCTTTTTCCGAAAATGTATACAGATTTTTAATTAGATGGAAAATTAAAAGAATATATTTTTAGCCTTATGGCGACGTCATTGACAGGCCGTTATTTTGGAAGAAATAATGCGAGAAAAATAATTCTTCATTACATACTCGTGTCGAATATAGTGAAATTCCACCTCGGGGCCAAGATTCACGGTCTACGACTCGGCAACGCCTCGTCCTAGACTGTGAATCTGGTCCCCTCGGTGGAATTTCACTATTCCACACTCGTAGTAATGAATGATTCTATTAGTCACCTGCGTACGGCGTCATATCTCTTAGTTTAGTCTATACGCTAAAACACATATGAACAATATCTAAAATGAGGCAAGCTTCTGACAAACAACTTGATGAAACAAGAGTATCAACAGTTTCATTTAAAATCATCATGTCGTAAGTTCTATGGTCGATACAATGACCTTGTCAGCAAAGACAGTCTATCATTAAGTCAAATGCTGACTGATGTTTTTTATACTTATTGTTAGACCAATATTTACACATTGTCGACCGATTTTTCCGTTATTTTCCGATCATGACATAGAACACACGGCTGGTGTGACCGGTTGGCAGGGGATGCTCACTCCTCCATGGCATCTGATACCACCTTTGTTTTTTAGAGGTCCGTGTTCCCTCTGTTCCTGATTTGTATTGTTTAGATACACGTTTGAGCTTCAATAGTGTTCGTTATCTACATTTATTATATACCTAATGTGTATCATACAATTTTACTGTTGAATTTACGCTATCACGTGACGTCGTGATCCGATTTTCCGGATCACCAACATGTTGTTTTCTGAATCCATATCACCACTCTCTGAAACTGATGACGTAATGCGCAGAAATATGACGTTATTTTTCTTGCACGTTAAAAAGTCCCTTGTAATTATGCTGTGTTTAATGGATTAATATTATCCAGTTTATCTCTAAAGGTTTATTTAAATATATTTAGCCAGTTATAAGGGGGTATATAATAAATTTATCATTATAACAGTAATGATCCGAAGAAATTGACAGGCGCCATCTCAATCGACGCTTCGCGTCTCGTTAATTTTTTAACTCGCAACGACCCTTACAAGTTACTGTTATAATAATATATATATATTACATCTGCAATTCGAGTTTGCACAGAAGTATTCCAAATTTCAATAATATCTCAAAGTTATCACTGAAGTCAGTTCAAAAATCCAATTTATTCAAAGACAAATTTGTTATTAAATCTAATTAAATTCCATCTCAATTTGCAATTTTATTAACGCAATACTAGAAATATGTGCATTTAAAAAAATTATATTCCAAAATACTAACCCCCTGATCCAAAGAGAGTTGGCAGGAATAAAAAAATCTTAATGCCCAACTTTACCGGGGGATATCTTTTTTCATTCATTTTTTCATTCATTCAAAATTAAGGTGTTTTTACTTAATGAAAACTGATGTTCAAAAGAAAAACCCACACTTTTTCTTCACAATATCATTTGACCCAGTATTCACTTTGGAACTATTTCAATTTTGTTTGTACTCGGAGTAAAGAATGCAGCCGTGGACATACTTGCAAATAAATTTATTAAAACTTAAAATAAGCGTCATTTTCCTATAAAGTTTAAATCTAGTATGTCAACCCTTTTAAGCAATATATTGTCTTTGATAAGCCATAGTCTGTATCATTTTGTGTTTATCTATTTTTTTTACAGAGGCTGAATTATTGTAGGTTTTATATTTTAAACTGTAAGATACTAAGATGCATTCATGAACTTACTTCCATAAGTAACCTTGTATTAAGAAATCGCTATAGTTACAGCACAATCTGTTGATCATGAAACGACATCGCTATGGGAGACGCATGGAGATTGTTCCTTGATGTCAACAATTTCAGCATGGGGAAACAGCCTTGATTAAAGCTGACACCCCTTGACAATCATTAATCTTAAATATGACGACACTCTTCAGGAGTTTACTGATAATAATCCAAAAATCAACTTAGGATAGCGCTCCTCGACAATTCCAATATTTGGATAGCTATGGCTTATCTGTAAAATTGTTCAGTGCCTTTCTGTATTATCGCTTATCGTCAACAATAACAAGTGCCCCTTGAGATAAACAATAACTTATTCTGACGAAAATTTGACATATTAACTCATTTATTTCAAACTTATTTAGAACACTTTTTGAGAGGATGCAATATTGTTTGCAAAAGGCATATTGTGAAATAACAAGTATTTTCTAGTACAATAGACTGATGGCTTTTTTTTGGTTGTCTTTATTGACAACAGCTTAATTATTAACAAAAGGAAATTCGGATTTTTTTTTAATTTTATATCTTGTGATTAGTAACTAAAACATTACTTTGTTACAGACTTTCTTATTCTACACGAAAGTGATTTGAACTTGATATTTAGAGGATGTTAGACTTCCTCTTTCAAAAATATGTTTGAGTTGTGCCCCTTGTCAAAATACCTGTTTTTATTATCTTATGAATAAGCATTATTTATTCACAAACTTAATTCATATGATATAGGGCGTATTTTTGATAACTTCATACTAACTAAAATTAAAAAGTTCTCTCTTTGTTTGTTACTTTATATAAAGATATGACTTTTTCTTTAAATTGCACAGATTAAATTAATCGCGTTCATAAATATCCGAGATTTAAACAATAACTGATTTATTTCCAACTCAGAATAAAGTATCAGGGGCATATGCAAGTTCAACATCGGTGAAAATTTTAATTTGAATGTAAATTACAAGTATGTTAATCTACACTAAATTTTTTATATTTATTTTTTTAAGCTAAGATACGCCATATATAGCTTTAACTTTTTTTTTTCATTCTCATGTCGACTCGATATATCATTGTATCCATCACATCTAATTCATTTTTGGATGTATTGTTGAAGGCCAACTGACAATTAAACTATTTGACAAACTGAACGACTTCAACTTTTCCGCGCTCTACTTCCCCCGTTTTTAAAATAGTTACATTTTCCACTATCAACTTCATATAATGTTCAGGTTTCCCAACTCATTCGGTAACAAGAGCTTTTCTGACAAGGAGCAACATTTGATTGAAACTTCTGACAAATAAGTTCATGTTATAGGGTTTGGTTTTTAACCAATTGTTTAATATTTACTATGACCTCGTTTGCAAACAGAGCCCTTCAATGCAGTATATTTTGACTGCCAACATTAAGAAAGCTAAACTACCATGAACTTGTCCTGAATACTGTGAAGCGTTTGAATTTATATATGAAAGTATTTGTAATTTACCTGATTGATTTAAAATATAATTTTATCGACTCTTGTGTAAAATACACCTTTAATGTTTCCAGTGCGTTGCAGTTGAAGGCGATTGCACGCCGCATTTAAAATACATTTAAAACAGATAAAACTTATAAATTCGTTCTTCTAAATTTATTTCAATGTATTTTCAAGATCGGCAATGACCAGACTTTTATTATCTGGAGTAAACTTCATTATGCGGAAAATATTTAGATTTATCAATTTATTAAGATCTCCAAAAGATCAATGTTCAACATTAAGGAAATAATAATAAAGAAGTATACTGAAATTTTTGAAGGGATTCGTTTATCATTTAACAAAGGGTTTACAATCTGATCCTCTAAAACATTTTTTCGGGTTAAGAATGCATTTCTAAGTTTTTGCTCTTTAGATTTAGGTTTAACAAGTTCAACAAGTACAGAGATTACAAACATTAATCAAGTACGAAGGTCCATTGAAGCAATACTCGTACAGATTGGGAACAAAGCCAGCACGGACCTCTAAAACATTAGAGGGGGATAAGACCCCAGGGAGCAGTAAGCATCACCTGCCAACCGTTCTCATTCGCCTTGTAATCCTTGTCAAGATCGGGACAACGGAACAATTCTTAGACAATTCAGTGTGAAAATGAGTCATCAGTATGTATGAAAAATGTCAAAGAGCATTTTACTTAATGAAAGCTAATATCTGCTGATAATGTCTTTGTGTTTACAATTAAACTTGCAACATGTTTTTTTAAAGGGACATAGAATAGTAATAAATTTTCAAAAGAGATACACTTTTAAGAAGACAGGATATAGATCATGTACGTGAAAAAGACGAAAACACTAGATGTAGCCTTCAACTTGACATATAGATACATCGACGACGTATTGTCAATTAACAATGTCGACACAATATATATCCCGGTGAGCTTGAGATAAATGATACCACAGAGTCTGACACATCTGTTTCATATATGGATATTTTACTTAAAAAAACGTTAATGGTAATCTAACAACCAAGCTCTTTGATAAACGTAATGACTTTAACTTTTCTATCGTCAATTTCCCTTACTTATGCAGCAATTTACCTTCATCATCTGCATACAGAGTTTATATATCTCAGTTGACTCGATACGCAAAAGCATGCTCTACGTATGTATAATTTCTAAAATGAGGTAAATTACTGACAAACAGGTTAATGAAACAAGAATATCAACAGTCTCGTATAAAGTTATCATTTCGTAAGTACTATAGTCGATACAATGACCTTGTCAGCAAATACAATTTGTCATTGAGTCGATTGCTTACTGGAGTTTTTCATACTTATTGTTAGTCCATTATTTATACACTGAATTGACGACGGATTTTTCCCGTTATTTCCCGATCATGACAAGGAACACACGGTGGGTGTGACCGGTCAGCAGGGGATACTCAATTCTCCATGGCACTTGATCCCAACTCTGATGTTTTGGAGGATCGTGTTTGCTCTGCTCCTATTTTGTATTGTTTTATGGCCTACTTAGCTTGAATACTGTTTGCTATCTCCATATATTTTTTTAGCGATACAGAAGTTGAAAACATTATTACACATTCAAAGTATGTAAAACAGTTCGCCGTTTCGACGTTTTTTTTAAAAATCTTTTATGACATATTTTTGTAATTGTTCCTTCTCAAAAATATATTTTTAATGATGTAATATGTAAGTTTAGCGACGAAAACTAGATGTATTCATGAGTATACTGAAAATGTAAAGTTTTTCTTTTTACTTGCATTGATATCTAGACCAAGCGGTCTAGCTTGAAGTGTTTGTTCCGTAAAAAGTAAACTTTTATTTTGAATTTTAATAAGTAATAGGGACAAATGTGTTGCACTCCTTACCAAAGGCATGAAAGTCTTTAAAGTGGAATTGTGAATCGTGAGTTACATCAGAAAAGAGATCTGCTGCTTAAGTTAAATTGCTGTTAAATTACCTGAATATTATAACAGTATTTCAGTGTGTTTATAATTTTTTTTATTTCATCAAAATTGAAAAAAATGTCAATGATTAATTCATTCAATTAGATCTTTATTAAATATGGTTGATACGATGACCTTGTCAGTAAATAAATCTATCATTAAGTCATATGCTGACGGACGTTTATCATACAAATTGTTAGACCATTATTTACTCACTGAATTGTCGTTGATTTTTCCCTGTATTTTCCCGATCATGACACAAAGAGCACACGGCAGGTGTGGGCGGTCGGCAGTGGATGCTCACTCCTCAATGGGACCTGATCCCACTTCTGATGTATTAGAGGTCCGAGTGTGTTCTGCTTCAAAATTTGTATTATAAAATGGAGTTTTGATCTTAAATACGGTTCGTTATTTCCATGTATTTAATTGATAAAAAGGTTCAATAAATAGGGATATTTTCGTCCTATGTTATTTTTGCCCATATGCACTTGCGAACAATTTTATTCCGTTTTAAATTCGGCCAATAATAGTTATGTTTAAGAGATTATGCTGTGTTTTTTTTTAAATTTGCCGCGTTTGAAATTTGAAGTTTGAAGTTGAAAAGGATGAAAGGGATGAAATTTCCGTGCATACAGTTCTAATACGTATCAATAGAATTAACTTTGTTCCTTGATCCTTGGGTCTTAAAACGAAACGTGTTACATTCCTAACAAAGAGATATAGATCTGAAACAGACCGTTCCTGTAATTTTTAAATTGTATTTTGCTTAAAGTTATTGTCTTTCCCTTTGAAAAATCTTCCTGGACTTAATTGCCATGCAGTTGCTCAGAAGATAGACTACTTACATGAACCATCATCTTCTCGAGAGTAAAAAAAATCTTCTTAAGAAATAATCATTTTTTTAAAGGTAAAGTGGTTAGTCAGTGTTTTAATAAAATATCTATGAAGACGTAATAAAATGATCTGCGTGTTGTTCTTCGTCTGTCGTTGTAGCTTTGCAGCAAACATCATGTGTTTTGATAGGCCTATATGTTGTTGAAAAAATAAATCCAGCTATTAAAATTGGCATTTTAACACATAATTCCATGTTCCCAGTTACCAGAATTTTTTTTTTAAATTTATTTTCAACTCAACTCAGTTGTTGTCTGTCGTCGTAATTTTTTAAAATATCTATTCCCCTAAACCAGAGCAAATTTCAACCAAACTTGTATCCTTGGGTAAAAGGGTAAAGGGGACTTTAAGTTTGTTCAAATAATGGATCATACCATCATCTAAAGGAAGATAAATAAGAAAACATAAAGGTTTGGAGGTCATTTAAAAAACTCAAGATCCCCTGAGCCAGAAAAGCCAAATCTTAGGTGAAGTGTTCCTGACATATTTAGATTTAATTTTGTTTAAATAATGAGATATAGGAGTAGAATGAGATGACTATGGGCGATCAAAGTATAAATAGGAAAACCTTTCAAACCTTCTCATAAATAAATTAATCATATCTATAGCATAATTAGATGGAAGCATCCTAAAATAGATTAGATTCAAGTATGTTCAAATTATGACCCCTTGAATAGGTGGCGCTATAATGGCCAAAAAAGTTTTACATTTTTATATAAGAACAATTTTTTAAAATCTTATTCTCAAGAACAACAAAAGCATGATCAGTCATATTCATATGGAAGCATAAATGAAATGTGTTAATTATATAATCTGTTGTTATCATGACCCTTGGGGTTTTTCACTTATTTTAAGTAACTAATGCTTTGTTGTCCAATTTGGTTTACATGCAATACCTCCTTTGGTAAAATCTTACGACAAAAATTGAAAAAGTTTACAATTACACTCTTTTATTTTAAAAATGAAAATGAACAAAAAAGAAATTCAAGGACACTGGGGAACATTGTAGGAGTAGTCACATTCAGCGAGAGCTTCGTTAAAAACTAGGCCCGGAGGACAAGGCTCGTGGAATCCGAAATTCATATCGCACTGATAATACATTCCGCAGTTTGTCGGGTCACGGTATAGTCCATCCGCTTTGTGTTGGCAAAAAGCATTTGCATTTGCACCTGTATAATTAATCAAAAAGCGTTCGAGTACCATTGTACTTGATTTAGAGCATTTATTCTCAACATGTTTGATAAGGGTTCTAGAACTGTTTTGATGCTTCACAGTGTAAAACACTTATTGTTTTTAAGTCCAGAAGGTTGTCATTCAAAATGTAACTGATTTTTCTACGCACATATGGAAACTTCATTCAAAATTTTTAAAATAAAAAGAACTATATGCGGTATATTGCATATATTTGCCCCCACAAAAGTCAAATTTTGAAAACTTCCTGAAATGTGCTGAATTCAATAAATTGTATGAGAAATCTGACTTAACAGAAAATATTTTAGTGTCAAAGCAATGTATTCACAATTTTTGTTTTTATGACGTCACAAACTAGTCCGATTTTATACCCTTTCTCAGAAAGAGGAAAAAATTGACAAAATTTCAACAATTTTAGCTTTAAAATTTATAGAGCGCAAGTTTGTTCAGGAACAATATTGACATATTTCATTGATATTATCATTCTACACATTATATTAAAATATTGATCCTGAACACACATGCGCTCGGTGACTTTTACTCAAAATATCGACGAAATTTGTACATTTTTCTGTAAAATTCATAAAAAACTGAAATTTACGTCATGTTTGTGACGTGATTACTTATGAAAATATTCAGTGCTTTGAAGTCGGCATATACTCCCCTGTTTAAGAACTTAATTAGATATATCTCCATCAAAGTTTGATTTGGGGGGCAAATATTGGTTTTTACCGAATAAAGTTCTTTGACCATAAAATGCTTACATTCAGTAGAAAAAATAATTAATGTATATTCTTTTTTTTTGTTTTAGCCAAATTGGCCTCCCATAGATAAGGACAATTATAAATGTTCTTTATAGAAATAATGAATGAAGACGGTACCTAAGTTTGGTATAGTTGTTGCCTGTGTCGGTCGAGCTGTGATGACGTGATAGAAAGGCGTTGTCGTCTGCCACTGTTGCTTTGTTGTGATCGGAGCGTGGGTCGATCTTGCAGTTGTCAAAACAGATTGTTGTATTTGACAGTTAGCATTTCTTGGCCAATCACAATACTTGGTTGCATCATTAAAGTGAAGTCCATTTGCACAGTCTACACCAAAACTTCTGCCTCCGACACAGATATAGTAGTGCGTGCAAGAGGCAGGGTCCGCATAAAACCCACTAGCTCTCGTATTACAGCTGAATGACTGGCTTGTGTGAATAGGGCGTTGAGTATGAGCTTTAAAATGTTAATAAAATAAATCAAAAATAATAATAGATCGCGTAATGCCTTTGTCCTCGAAAAATCTGTTTTGATTTTGGCGGAGAGTCACACTTCAGTAGTCATTTTTGCTTGAAGCAAATCTTACCATGGACATACATGAAGTTTTTTTTCTACTTATTAAGTAAAAACGTCTGTTGCGAATATTTTAGGACATATAAGTTAGATTCTAGAAAAAAAAATCGAACGTTTTGGTATTGGATACATTGGCAGTATGTAGCTGTTGGGGACTGACATGAAGCACCATTGCAGATAAAGCATAATTCCAAGTTACTAAATTGCTTTAAATTTTATCATTGCTATCAAGAATCATAATGATTTATAATACCAGAAGTTGAGTAATAACAAGTCATTTGCATTTTCATTTCATAAACGTTCAGAAGATAAATTTAGGAATGACTTACTTGTTACTGGATTAAATATATTGATGTGAGTTGTTTGTTGATGGTGTCTTGTCGTCCTATGGGTTATTGTTGTCGTCAAGGGACTCTGGGTTGTTCTTTTTTAAAACAATGTAGTAAAGCTACAGAAACTTGATAAACTCTTAAAGTATCGTAGAAATAAAAGATCAAATGAAATAATTATTTACGTCTGAGGTTGGGCTGCATTGAGTTCAACATTGATGGCATGAAGTAGAGGATATCTTCCTTTCCCGCATTCTTTGCCGGTAAAGTCGTCTAGATCTAGAGCCCACACCATTATTCCACCTACACCTTTACTTTTAGCGAAATCTACCTACAAAGAAAATATCAACCAGTAACTTGGAAATCGACAAACAAAATTTAACCATTTGACTTTCGATTTCGATTTGGTAAACCCAAAGTACAAAGATTTCTAACTTTTATAAATTCATATGAGTGAAAAATTCTCGAGAAGGATGTTAAACTACAAAACTTTGATGAAAAGGTTAAAGATACATGTAATGATATCCGCGGAATAAATCACATTTCGAAATATCAAAACGTGAATATAGCAACAGAGCCCTTGAAGGAATAGAGGTTGGGTAAGGTCACTATGGTCAATTGAAAAAAAAACGTGATTCATACAAATATCGCGTTAAAAACAAGAGCTTCTTCTTAAAATTTTTTGAATAAAAGTGCTTCATAAGGCTGGGAAATTCAGGAACAGCACTCTTTCTGAAATATTTTTAGTGGTGGAGTGAAGTCCTTAAGATGTTGTCCGATTCTTTCGTTTTAAAGTGTCCTACAGGGATGTTTTTTATTCCTATCTACATTGTTTCCTTTCTTTCTTGGATCTCCTCTGAGTGAAACCAATCTTTAGCAATTGCCAGATGGTCAGTCGGGAGACAATTTTGTAACAGACTTCGGATTATTGCCCGACTCGTTTATCATCGGCCGACTATGAAAACAATCTGCAGGCAGATGTTTAACCGACGTTGAGTTTTACATCGGCAAAGACTATCGGCGTTCTTGAAAATAAATGTAATTGCTTCTTGATTCCTGGTTTTTGTTTTAACCAAGTGTGTTCTAGTCGTACGGCTATTATTTTTAATGTTAATGAGGAATGAAGATAGAAATTTACCTTAAGGCATGAAGACAGAAATTACCTTAAGGCATGAAAGCAGAAATTTACCTTGAGGCGAAGACTTTGTTCGTCGTCGTACCCTACCCACTGGTCTCCTCTTACTACATATGGAACCTCCATTTCTGGAATCCAATGCCGAACACCACCCGATTTCAGTAAATCGCATATCTAAAGGAAATTGTAGCGTACCTATAGTGCAACTAATTACACCGTTATATGTTTATATCTACATGTGTCTATATCTTAGCTATCTATCTGTAAGATTGGTATTATCAGCATGTTAATGTTCCTACCTCATAATATGCTAAAAATCCCGCCTCTCTGGTAAACGTGCCCGCGTTGCCTCCTGCTCCTCTGTCTGGGGCAAAGAGTCCCGTGTTGCTTGTGCTGGCAAGTGTGAAAGAGCGGCCGTATAAAGGCATTCCAAGGTTTATTTTTGAAGCTGGTGCCCCCTTTTGAATCCAATAGTTTAATACAAATTCCTAAAGAAAGACAAAGAATACAAAGCAGCAATATACCTAAACTGAAGTAATATTGCTTGAATAACGAGATGGTTTCATGGAGTTCCTTTTATATATTTACTTATAATTATATTCATCATAATGGTGATGCATTTTCTGTAAGTTTTCTATAGCATTATTTTTTCAACATTTATCAACGTTAAATTCAAGAACAAATGCAGGAATATTAGTTTGGGGTAGGGATCTAAAATATTTTGAGAGACATGAGGTATAGGGAATCCTAGAGATTTTAAGGGTAAAATATTGACGTAATCTTATTAAAACTATCCATATGCTTCTTCTTTTTTTTTTTTTTTTTTTTTTACATCTTTTCATAAAGACATTGACTGAATAAGATTTGCACATTTTTGAGGATATCAAAATACCTGTAAAAAGGTTTTGTTAAGCATATGATGGAAGATCCCCCCCAAAGCAGTCACGCAAATTATTTTGCTACCCATCAGCCAGCTTAATCCTATAGATATTGAATATGGCAATATCGGGTGTGGATGCCAGTTGGTGGGGTGCAAAACTTTTTAATTCATGAAATGACAAAATGAATTCACATTGTACTCCTCCTCGATGCACCCTCTTAGAAAGAAACTTTTCTCTTCCTTGGATAAGAGCAAAAATTGTCATTTTAAGAAAAAAAATCGGTATTGGTTTAAAAAAGTAATTTGCTTTCATATCTGCTATGTTAAAACTTAAAAGACAATGTGAATAAATGAATGAGGGGATGTAGAGTTGAAAATCATATCAACGTAAACTGTTATTTATTTTTTATTCTAATATTACCACATTGAAGTATACGTCATTTCCAGTTTCTGCTGGATGACCCTTTAACGGACTGTTGTGTCCAGTTTTGCTATCGAAGCTACCTCCATGAAGATCGTACGCCATCAAGTTGATCTGGTCAACATACCTAATGTAATATTAATGATAAAAACAGCGACAACATACCTAATATAATATTAATGATAAAAACAGAGACAACATACCTAATATACTAGTAATATTAATGATAAAAACAGAGAGCTCATGATAACGTTCATTTTCATGTCTATAATTAGTAAAGTAATCTTTTGTACATCATTCATTTGGAGATCAAAACAGAAATAGTGTAGAAATAGAAGCTGAAAATTCGTCAATGTTAACTGATTTTCTTACTTTATTGTTTTAAGTGTCTACTACTGGCACTTCCTTAAGATGAAGTATATGGGGAGAGCAAAAAAGCAATTCATGCAAAACAAACCAGGATCTTAGCCAACACAGACCTCTAAAACATCAGATATGGGATCAAATGCCATGGAGGAGTGAGCACCCCCGCCGACAAGTAACACCCAACGTGTGCTATTTGTCACGATCAGGAAATTATGTTGATTCAGTATGTAAATAAATCTTTTCAGTTATTGAGTTCAGAACGTCTATCAGCATTTTATGTAAAGAAAAACTGTATTTGCCGACAAGGCAATTGTATCAACCGGTAGAACGTAGAATTTTATGTAGTGTTTAATTTTTATTATATTTCACTTTTTTTGCTTTTGAATAACACCTAATGCTTTACTGCATGCTTGCATTCTTTGAACATCAAATTTAATTAATGATGGCTTATTCGATTGTAAAATCCTTTTTAGAGAGGAATAGTCACCTTTTTAATCTTTTAAAACGTTTTGGTATACGATCAAAAAAGTCTCTTCTTACCTGGATATGGCAGGTACGTCATATCCTGTATCTATAGTCGATTTGCCAGCAGGAACAGCAGTAGTCAACAAAAGCCCTTCACTTGCGAAGGTATTGTGTAGAAGCTTTATATAAAACAAAGAGAAAAGTTGATTTAAACAGGGCTATTTACCTGGTTCATGTTGGATAACTCTTATGTATTTTTTCACCACTATTCAAATTGTTAGTCTACCTTGAGTAGTTCTACAAAGTTATTTTTGTCCTGTGGAGGACTTCCTCTGTTCGCGGGGTATTCCCAGTCTAAGTCAAGTCCGTCAAAACCATGTTTCTTCAGGAACTGGACGGTGCTGGTAGCAAACTCTCTGCGGCTGGCGTCAGAAGCCACCATTCTAGTGAATGGAGCGGATGCCATGTTCCAACCTCCCACAGCTAACAGAGTCTTGAGGGAGGGATTTTGTTGCTTCAGGTTGTTGAAACGTGCATACCTAAAATTCAGTTCATTCGAATTCTTTGATTTTTGTTCGAAATATACAATGAAATACTGCGTATATGGAGATGACAACAGTATTCAAGCTCAAAAGTCCATAAAACAATACAAAATAGGAGCAGAGCAAACACGGACCTCCAAAACATGACACCAAATATTAACTTCATATACGTGCACATGTGGTCATTTTATTTTTGATTCGTTAAACAAACTTGTTGAAATATTGCCTTAGTAAGTTAGTAGTTAAAAATGCTAAAAGATCAAATGCAAACATAGGAGCAGAGAAAGAATATTGAAAAAGCTCCATTATGTTATGAAAAATTATGTGGTAGTGTGTGAGTCACAGTTTCCTACTAACTTTGACTAGTGGGATAGCCCTTTAGCTCCATTGATAGAGCACTTGACAAATAAAAGATTTTTTTTAATTGGACAGTGGACTGACATGCCAGAGGTCCCAGGTTCAATCTCTAGCAGAGGCACATAAATGTCTATTACAATTAAAATAATTTTGGTTCTAATATTATAGTATTTTTAATTTTAACTAAAGATGTGCAAAAATACGTCTAACACACTTATAAATGCATCAACTGAAAATTTAAAAATTCAAATACTCTTCAAATACCAGAATATGCAGTAAACAATATTCTCAAAAGTATTGCTTTGTATATTATTTTGAGAAAGGAAAGGCAATTTACTTGTAGCAAAAAATGAACTAACATTCCCTTCATCCATGGAGTACTTTCGTCATTCCACTCGAATGGTGCCAGCCGATTTCCATTGAGTTTGGCGAAAGCGTAAACGATGTGGGTGCATAGATTTGGATCCACATTTTCGGGATAGAACTTTCCAATACTGTTTCTATACTGACTCCAGTTGGTATAGTAGCAGACCCGCCGGTAAGCAGAAGCTGTAAAACAACTTTCCTTATTTTTGGCTATATTTATCATTTTGGTAGAGATTTTATTATTAAAATATGAAAAAAAAGCGATGTACTTACTTGTAGTCTCTCAGTTGACTTTGTTTTAAAGATTTTAAATATTGCTCATGGTCGTAAGCTAAACACACTGTAATTTATGAAAAGTTTTTGCTCAAGATTTATGATTTGCTATTAAGGAATTACCAGAATCAGATTCAAAACTTGGTATACCTTTGTCAGAAGAATTTATTTATGCTATCGTAGCTGTTATAATAAGTATTTAAAATATTACATCTTTTGACAAGATATTTAAAATGGAATTTTTATATGAAATGTAACATTTTCTTATCTGTGCATGCAGCTTTTTAAAATCTGCCTAGCTAGGATGAACCGACGAAACCGTTAGCTTGTTAATGAATGATTCGTACACATACCAGCGTGATGCAGTGGTTAGAGCGTCTGCACTACAGTCGAGAAGTAAGATGTTGATCCTTACATCACGGGTTCGAATCCCACTGTGGGACGTGGAGACCGGTCCTTCGATCGCATGAGACCTATTAAACGAGGTCCAGTGCCACAATAGTTGCTAGCACGAAAAAGACCCCTCACTGCTCATTAGTCGTAAGTGCGTTTAGGACAAAATTGGCAACTTTCCACCGGCAAGAGGTGGTGTCTCCATATGAGTGAAAAATTGAGAGGCGTTTTTAAACAACATGCAAACAAACAAATAAACAATACACATAAAGTTTCCTGCAGATTACACGCCAAACACGCTTATCTTGTGTACTTATTAATTCATATGATTTTGTTCAAGGTCTTGAACCAGTCCTACCAGGTCCATAGATTTCCGTAAACACCACCAGCAAAACCAATAATTTGATCATCTAGGAACAAAATATAAATATTACTTTTATCAATTCATTTCATAAGATCGAAATACATGTGCAAGCCAGAACATAATTAAACATTGGTAATTTACCTTTTGTGTTATATAGAGGAGTAACGTCTTCACATGTATGCCAAAGTGTTTGTTCTGATAACGATTATTAGCAACAATCTGTAGATAATTGTACTACAGGAACTTGTTTTAACGTACCTTATCTTGGACAGACGCAATAAAACAAAGACAACTTTTATTTATGGGTTTTTTTATTTATTTGGCGCTTTTGGGCACGGCTGAATAAAATAACAACATATTATTTCGGGCCTCCAAAGCAACGGGTAGGCCCAGCAACAACAACAACATTTCAGTTCAACAACAACATTTCAGTTCAACAACATTTCATTTCAACAACAACATTTCAGTACAACCTCAACATATCTGGTGACCTTGACCCTGGGAGATGCAGAGGCCAAGGTCAACAAACATTTCAGTACATCAACATATCAGGTGACCTTGACCCCTGGAGATACAGAGGTCAAGGTCAAATAATAAAAACTTGCAATCCAAGAATAATATTCACACATCCATGACTCTGGGAGGTGCAGAAGTCCAGGAAGAAAATAAAATAGTTTTGTTTACACTGTCACAAAATTTACATGGTATTCAACTTTGACCCTGTGTGGTGCAGCGGTCCAATAATGAACCCATATTACATCATAGTTCAAGAGATGTATGCCGCTCAGTTCGCAGTCCATCTTCAGAGGTGACAGCCGTGCCGAATATGTAGGTACACTGTACATATGACCAGTTGCTATGTAAAACTCAGTTTGCAGTCCATCTTCAGAAGTGAGAGTCGTTCCGAATATGTAGGTACACTGTACATATGACCACTTGCAATGTAAAACTCAGTTCGCAGTCCATCTTCAGAAGTGAGAGTCGTTCCGAATATGTAGGTACATATGACCACTTGCTTTGTAAAGCTCAGTTCGCAGTCCATCTTCAGGAGTAACAGCCATGCCGATTACGTAGGTATAAATGGCCACTCACTATGTAACACTCAGAAATGTCAGTTCGCATTCCATCTTCAGAAGTGACAGCCATGCCAAATATGTAGGTACATATGAATGTAGGTACATTATGACCACTTGCTTTGTAAAACTCAGTTCGCAATCCATCTTCAGGAGTAACAGCCACGCTGAATAAGTAGGTATAAATGGCCACTTGCTTTGCAAAAAAAACTCAGTTCGCAGTCCATCTTCAGGAGTATCAGCCATGCCGAATATGTACGTACAAATGACCACTTGCTTTGTAAAATTTTTCACTGAAAAGAGAAAAAAAAAAACCCAAAAACCAGCAGTATCTATTCAACAATGTACAATTGGGGGATTAGGGTAGGGAGGGATTTCTTAAATCTACGCTTAGCAATTGTTTTCTCAAATTTGATTAACACCAACCTTGCAACTAGCGTGTAACTGGCAAAGAGAGAGTTTGCAGCACGAGCACCTGTCTTTATATAATTGAAAGTTAGATAACTCGTGCTGAAACAAGGAGAGATAACTGCGCCAAAAAATATTGCGCTGCCAAGATAAAAGCATCTTATTCGCATATGGGCGAGATAGATGCTATATTATCTTGGACAGACGCAATAAAACAAAGACAACTTTTATTTATGGGTTTTTTTATTTATTTGGCGCTTTTGGGCACGGCTGAATAAAATAACAACATATTATTTCGGGCCTCCAAAGCAACGGGTAGGCCCAGCAACAACAACAACATTTCAGTTCAACAACAACATTTCAGTTCAACAACATTTCATTTCAACAACAACATTTCAGTACAACCTCAACATATCTGGTGACCTTGACCCTGGGAGATGCAGAGGCCAAGGTCAACAAACATTTCAGTACATCAACATATCAGGTGACCTTGACCCCTGGAGATACAGAGGTCAAGGTCAAATAATAAAAACTTGCAATCCAAGAATAATATTCACACATCCATGACTCTGGGAGGTGCAGAAGTCCAGGAAGAAAATAAAATAGTTTTGTTTACACTGTCACAAAATTTACATGGTATTCAACTTTGACCCTGTGTGGTGCAGCGGTCCAATAATGAACCCATATTACATCATAGTTCAAGAGATGTATGCCGCTCAGTTCGCCACAAGACCCCAGTCGTATATTCTTGAACAAAGCATATACGAATGGGGGCGCCGCCACTTTATTAGTGGGGGTCCTGAGCGGCCAGAAACAGCCGTGACCCTTCCTCTCCAGATATCAGTCATTACTGTGATGGATAAAACTTACATCCACGACTAATAATTGGCTTTATATCCCCTGATTTTTTTTTTCCCTTAACTTGGATAAAGGTCCCCATCCCTTTCAAGTAATATTGGCATGGTTTTTTGATGTCAGGATAGTGGATTATAGAATCCCCAACTTCACAAACTTTGTTAAAGTAAAATGCATTAAACCCCTTACTAGTATTCTCCATGGCCACATTATATAAAGAACAATGCCAATTAATACGAGCAGAATATGAGACCATATTAAGTGCACAAGAGGAAATTGAATCTCCTTAATAAATTTCAAGTATTTAAACCTGACATTCTTTAATTTTGTCACTGTAATTTTCCCTCTTTGGATAATTTGAGATGAAATCCCCAATTCCATACTTGCCCCAATACGAAAGAAGTGGGATTTGTAGTCCCAAGACTCGAGGTTTAAGACTTAAGGTTTGGCTAAATTCAAAGTAAAATGGTACTTAGTGAAAGGAGATCCGGAAAAATTGACAAAATAATTGACCCCTTGGGTAGGTCTAATTTCTAAAAACCTTTGAAGATTAGTGCAGGGGCAAGTTAAATCCTCTGTGTCATGTATCTGCAAAGTTGTTACCCTTCCATATTGGACCGTCTTAAACTCTTTTTTTTATTTTTTTTCTTCTTTAATTAATTAATTAATGATGTGTCGCCAAATTGAATTTCTGTATTGGCAACAACTCCATCGTCGGAGACTGCATATTTTTTTTTTTTTAAAGAAAGTTTTAGTATACACTAGAAAATGCAGCTGAAAACAATTAAAATTTAAAAATTCAAATACTCTTCAAATACCAGAATATGCAGTAAACAATATTCTCAAAAGTATTGCTTTGTATATTATTTTGAGAAAGGAAAGGCAATTTACTTGTAGCAAAAAATGAACTAACATTCCCTTCATCCATGGAGTACTTTCGTCGTTCCACTCGAATGGTGCCAGCCGATTTCCATTGAGTTTGGCGAAAGCGTAAACGATGTGAGTGCATAGATTTGGATCCACATTTTCGGGATAGAACTTTCCAATACTGCTTCTATACTGACTCCAGTTGGTATAGTAGCAGACCCGCCGGTAAGCAGAAGCTGTAAAACAACTTTCCTTATTTTTGGCTATATTTATCATTTTGGTAGAGATTTTATTATTAAAATATGAAAAAAAAGCGATGTACTTACTTGTAGTCTCTCAGTTGACTTTGTTTTAAAGATTTTAAATATTGCTCATGGTCGTAAGCTAAACACACTGTAATTTATGAAAAGTTTTTGCTCAAGATTTATGATTTGCTATTAAGGAATTACCAGAATCAGATTCAAAACTTGGTATACCTTTGTCAGAAGAATTTATTTATGCTATCGTAGCTGTTATAATAAGTATTTAAAATATTACATCTTTTGACAAGATATTTAAAATGGAATTTTTATATGAAATGTAACATTTTCTTATCTGTGCATGCAGCTTTTTAAAATCTGCCTAGCTAGGATGAACCGACGAAACCGTTAGCTTGTTAATGAATGATTCGTACACATACCAGCGTGATGCAGTGGTTAGAGCGTCTGCACTACAGTCGAGAAGTAAGATGTTGATCCTTACATCACGGGTTCGAATCCCACTGTGGGACGTGGAGACCGGTCCTTCGATCGGATGAGACCTATTAAACGAGGTCCAGTGCCACAATAGTTGCTAGCACGAAAAAGACCCCTCACTGCTCATTAGTCGTAAGTGCGTTTAGGACAAAATTGGCAACTTTCCACCGGCAAGAGGTGGTGTCTCCATATGAGTGAAAAATTGAGAGGCGTTTTTAAACAACATGCAAACAAACAAATAAACAATACACATAAAGTTTCCTGCAGATTACACGCCAAACACGCTTATCTTGTGTACTTATTAATTCATATGATTTTGTTCAAGGTCTTGAACCAGTCCTACCAGGTCCATAGATTTCCGTAAACACCACCAGCAAAACCAATAATTTGATCATCTAGGAACAAAATATAAATATTACTTTTATCAATTCATTTCATAAGATCGAAATACATGTACAAGCCAGAACATAATTAAACATTGGTAATTTACCTTTTGTGTTATATAGAGGAGTAACGTCTTCACATGTATGCCAAAGTGTTTGTTCTGATAACGATTATTAGCAACAATCTGTAGATAATTGTACTACAGGAACTTGTTTTAACGTACCTTATCTTGGACAGACGCAATAAAACAAAGACAACTTTTATTTATGGGTTTTTTTATTTATTTGGCGCTTTTGGGCACGGCTGAATAAAATAACAACATATTATTTCGGGCCTCCAAAGCAACGGGTAGGCCCAGCAACAACAACAACATTTCAGTTCAACAACAACATTTCAGTTCAACAACATTTCATTTCAACAACAACATTTCAGTACAACCTCAACATATCTGGTGACCTTGACCCTGGGAGATGCAGAGGCCAAGGTCAACAAACATTTCAGTACATCAACATATCAGGTGACCTTGACCCCTGGAGATACAGAGGTCAAGGTCAAATAATAAAAACTTGCAATCCAAGAATAATATTCACACATCCATGACTCTGGGAGGTGCAGAAGTCCAGGAAGAAAATAAAATAGTTTTGTTTACACTGTCACAAAATTTACATGGTATTCAACTTTGACCCTGTGTGGTGCAGCGGTCCAATAATGAACCCATATTACATCATAGTTCAAGAGATGTATGCCGCTCAGTTCGCAGTCCATCTTCAGAGGTGACAGCCGTGCCGAATATGTAGGTACACTGTACATATGACCAGTTGCTATGTAAAACTCAGTTTGCAGTCCATCTTCAGAAGTGAGAGTCGTTCCGAATATGTAGGTACACTGTACATATGACCACTTGCAATGTAAAACTCAGTTCGCAGTCCATCTTCAGAAGTGAGAGTCGTTCCGAATATGTAGGTACATATGACCACTTGCTTTGTAAAGCTCAGTTCGCAGTCCATCTTCAGGAGTAACAGCCATGCCGATTACGTAGGTATAAATGGCCACTCACTATGTAACACTCAGAAATGTCAGTTCGCATTCCATCTTCAGAAGTGACAGCCATGCCAAATATGTAGGTACATATGAATGTAGGTACATTATGACCACTTGCTTTGTAAAACTCAGTTCGCAATCCATCTTCAGGAGTAACAGCCACGCTGAATAAGTAGGTATAAATGGCCACTTGCTTTGCAAAAAAAACTCAGTTCGCAGTCCATCTTCAGGAGTATCAGCCATGCCGAATATGTACGTACAAATGACCACTTGCTTTGTAAAATTTTTCACTGAAAAGAGAAAAAAAAAAACCCAAAAACCAGCAGTATCTATTCAACAATGTACAATTGGGGGATTAGGGTAGGGAGGGATTTCTTAAATCTACGCTTAGCAATTGTTTTCTCAAATTTGATTAACACCAACCTTGCAACTAGCGTGTAACTGGCAAAGAGAGAGTTTGCAGCACGAGCACCTGTCTTTATATAATTGAAAGTTAGATAACTCGTGCTGAAACAAGGAGAGATAACTGCGCCAAAAAATATTGCGCTGCCAAGATAAAAGCATCTTATTCGCATATGGGCGAGATAGATGCTATATTATCTTGGACAGACGCAATAAAACAAAGACAACTTTTATTTATGGGTTTTTTTATTTATTTGGCGCTTTTGGGCACGGCTGAATAAAATAACAACATATTATTTCGGGCCTCCAAAGCAACGGGTAGGCCCAGCAACAACAACAACATTTCAGTTCAACAACAACATTTCAGTTCAACAACATTTCATTTCAACAACAACATTTCAGTACAACCTCAACATATCTGGTGACCTTGACCCTGGGAGATGCAGAGGCCAAGGTCAACAAACATTTCAGTACATCAACATATCAGGTGACCTTGACCCCTGGAGATACAGAGGTCAAGGTCAAATAATAAAAACTTGCAATCCAAGAATAATATTCACACATCCATGACTCTGGGAGGTGCAGAAGTCCAGGAAGAAAATAAAATAGTTTTGTTTACAACACTGTCACAAAATTTACATGGTATTCAACTTTGACCCTGTGTGGTGCAGCGGTCCAATAATGAACCCATATTACATCATAGTTCAAGAGATGTATGCCGCTCAGTTCGCCACAAGACCCCAGTCGTATATTCTTGAACAAAGCATATACGAATGGGGGCGCCGCCACTTTATTAGTGGGGGTCCTGAGCGGCCAGAAACAGCCGTGACCCTTCCTCTCCAGATATCAGTCATTACT
Organism: Saccostrea cuccullata; assembly: GCF_032062105.1. NCBI lineage: Eukaryota > Metazoa > Mollusca > Bivalvia > Ostreida > Ostreidae > Saccostrea > Saccostrea cuccullata. The sequence continues at coordinate 313,655 of NW_026936265.1, forward strand.
GTGATGGATAAAACTTACATCCACGACTAATAATTGGCTTTATATCCCCTGATTTTTTTTTTCCCTTAACTTGGATAAAGGTCCCCATCCCTTTCAAGTAATATTGGCATGGTTTTTTGATGTCAGGATAGTGGATTATAGAATCCCCAACTTCACAAACTTTGTTAAAGTAAAATGCATTAAACCCCTTACTAGTATTCTCCATGGCCACATTATATAAAGAACAATGCCAATTAATACGAGCAGAATATGAGACCATATTAAGTGCACAAGAGGAAATTGAATCTCCTTAATAAATTTCAAGTATTTAAACCTGACATTCTTTAATTTTGTCACTGTAATTTTCCCTCTTTGGATAATTTGAGATGAAATCCCCAATTCCATACTTGCCCCAATACGAAAGAAGTGGGATTTGTAGTCCCAAGACTCGAGGTTTAAGACTTAAGGTTTGGCTAAATTCAAAGTAAAATGGTACTTAGTGAAAGGAGATCCGGAAAAATTGACAAAATAATTGACCCCTTGGGTAGGTCTAATTTCTAAAAACCTTTGAAGATTAGTGCAGGGGCAAGTTAAATCCTCTGTGTCATGTATCTGCAAAGTTGTTACCCTTCCATATTGGACCGTCTTAAACTCTTTTTTTTATTTTTTTTTCTTCTTTAATTAATTAATTAATGATGTGTCGCCAAATTGAATTTCTGTATTGGCAACAACTCCATCGTCGGAGACTGCATATTTTTTTTTTTTTAAAGAAAGTTTTAGTATACACTAGAAAATGCAGCTGAAAACAATTAATGATACCTCATATGAATTTGTACATACGCAGGGTAAAATTTTAAGAATCTGCTTTAATATGGACCTTTTCAAGGGCAACCTACTGTCAATGCTGTGAGCTGTGCTTTTTTAACGCCTGTAACAACTTTTAAGTATGAACTCTTCTGTTAGGTCTATGTGACCTTGAAGTTTGCAATTATAAGAAACGGAATCTAAGTTAGGACGAAATGTCGAAAACACAAGGCCTTAAATTGACCAGTGTGCAACAAATCTAACAATCAAATAACAAGGGGGAGCCAAATAGTATTTAATCCTTGTTGCAAACAGCAGCTGAAGTATGCTCTTACGCCTAATTAATAAGCCTTGCTAGTGTTTTCAGAAAATGCTGCCCCTAACAACTTGTTTAATTTATGCTAGATACGAGGTTCTTGAATTCGATTGGTACAGGTTGTGGTGATGTATGTGGTGCAGTTTGCAAGAAAGGTGCCACTGCTGACGAGAAATGGAATCGGCACTACTGTTATAATTAGTACGGAAGTGAACAGCACGAAAAACAGGGACGTAGCATCCGGGGGGGGCCAGGGGGGGGCTGGCCCCCCCACTTTTTTCCCCAACATAACCTTTACTATAGTAAATGTTCATTGATAGGATGGTTGGCCCCCCACTTTATAACCATAGTATGGTGATATCAAGGATTGTAGGGAAAAAATGGAAGTGATAGTAGTAAGTTGGCTTTGAAAAAGTTTACCACTATACCCCCCCCCCCCCCTCCGAAATAGGATTTTCGAGTTTAGGCAATTTTTAATTTTGTTTTTTTTTTTTTTTTTGCTTGTCAACTTTTTCTGGTAAGTAAAAAAAAAATTTCTCTGGTTGGCCCCCCCACTTTCAAAAACGATGCTACGTGCCTGAAAAATTATATTGTTTAAAAGCAGTCTAACACAAATGATCGAATTAATCTCATCACTCTACTGGATTTTGAGGGCTGTATGTTCAAAACCGTAACCAATGCCTCATTATCAATATAAAACCGTATTTTGAGGACTGTATGTTCAAAACCGTAACCAATGCCTCATTATCAATATAAAACCGTATTCTCCTATTTGCAAGTTGACTACCACCTAAACTGACAGCCAAAACTACTAGGATAAGATCTAGTGTTGTCATGTCATGCAATATATCTGAAGAACTGTAGTCACCCATTCACGTAGCTAAGGGAAATAGCACCATTGCCCTAAAAAGTATGCTCCACAACCCAGATGTGCAGAAACGGCACTATCTGTATACAGATCTAAAATTTAATTTGACGACCAGTTTCTTGGAAATAATCTTGACCATTAAATTGTTCTGGGCACATATCTTGCTTCATTTCATTGTTTAACATAGTATGATGATGAGGCTTAGATACCCCCGGGTTGAATCGTACAATCTCCTCACAAACTTGTAAGAGAAATTGAGCTTCCGCAACAATGACTATAACTGCCGTAGAACTATTAATTAATGTTCCTACAGTATGATACATTTTTCAAGAGGTATTCTGTCAATTCTGATCAGCATCTGCATTGTTTCATTTTCTAAACCTACAAGACAGTGAGTGGGATAAACCGTTTTGTCATCAGTTAAGGGGAACCCACAGTTGAATACAAACCCCTTGCGATGTTTGCATTAATTTAAGAATGACTCGCTTTCTTTATCTGCAAATATGAAATCATCTATGTAAATAATGATCTTTTTTTTTTTTAATCCAGTGCAAGAATATTTGAAATTCTTAAAAGCTTTGTGTGAGAGAGGGAGATGCGTTGAAGACATTTATCAAAGTAATATATAGACCCTCTACTTTGAATCGTAAAAGGTCAAAATCCCCAGGGAACGTATGTAGAAACCTAAAGCTACTTTCACAAATTATGCACCTTCACCAACCTTGGCCAACATTTTTATTACTATTAAACGATGTATAATAACTGTGAACTTACTATGGTTTATACAGTGATTTTCACTGCTGTCTGCAGGATATGAAAGGTGCCTTATCAATCGCCACCCAGAGTTATCCCTCTTTGGCACCACTCCCACTGGAGATACTCTGAGATTACATATGGGTAACCCCCCCCCCCCCCCTCTTAATTCATCTTCTTTGTTATTATTTTATCATTATTCCTGCTTTGTACTGATAAGCTGAAATTAAATTGATATTTTTTATATGTAACATTGGACTTGAGATATAATGTCTGAACCCCCGAGAAAAACCCATGCACTCAACAATTTGTTGCTACAGGTTTGTTTGTATAACGATTAGTGTCGGATCATATTTAATATAGGAATTTTAATTGGTATGTTTCCTACGGTCAAATATTTTTAGCCATTTTCCTTGTATTTTTGGATGTGGGACTGAAATTTTTGTTAGGAGTTTGGTGGAGCTTGATGTCTTGTATATGGATTTCTATATTGTAAACTAATTGTGGTTGCATGGGCTTGGTTCGACCGAATGAGCTCTTAGTATTTTATTTACCTGGGCTCTTTAAAAATTGCATTGTATGACTGTGTCACTGTGCATGCCAACACCACTTGTACAACTGACACAGATTTGACTGCAGGACCCCTTAAAATTGAAATCAACGCACATTTTGTTTGAGAGCGTTGAGTCTGGAGAAATTCCAGTCAATAACTAGGATTCATGTACAACAACAGTTCTAAATCAACTAAGGCCCAAGAAATAAGGGATCTGTAGATTTCCGAAGACGATACTGCGTGAAATATTCAAACCCCAAGCGAACTGTATGGACAAACTTAGGATATCTATTGCTTTATCTGGATGGGCAGATATGTAAACAGATGCAAACATGAGCATGACATCCGTCAGTTTTTCAATTGGAAATATTTTTTGAGACAATTTTCTTTGTTACAATTTCTCCTGTGCACTTAGGGTTAGTTTTCATAGTTTTTTTTTTTTTTTTTTTTTTTTAATCAGTACCCCCCCCCCCCCCCAGTTTGAGTGAAAGCAGAGACTGTACTTCTACAAGCTGGAAGCCTGTAGACACCAGTTTGAAAGTTGGTGTTATAATCAGTGATATAAAGTAATATTTTACTGTTTGTAACGAAATAGTTATATGCTTACCTGTATTGACTATTGTTCTGATTTATTCAGTTGTTTTTTTGTTGTTGTTGTTTTTTTTTTTTTTTTTTTTTTTTTTTTTAGTTAAATAAAAAGTCATCAGTTACAAAGTAATGAAGCTGAAAAGAGTCAATTAGCCATAGATTGCATGATAAAGAGTTATAAAATTATTATCGATTACTTTAAATTTTTTAACTCGGGACAAAGATGGCGGCTAGCACATGGTGATGCAAAAAGACAAATTGAAATGAATCTCATCCTGATCTAAATTTAAACCTTTGTTATCGAGTAGATAAGTAAACAATACGAATTCATAAAAAATAGTAACTGCTATTTCTTAAATCTACGCTTAGCAATTGTTTTCTCAAATTTGATTAACACCAACCTTGCAACTAGCGTGTAACTGGCAAAGAGAGAGTTTGCAGCACGAGCACCTGTCTTTATATAATTGAAAGTTAGATAACTCGTGCTGAAACAAGGAGAGATAACTGCGCCAAAAAATATTGCGCTGCCAAGATAAAAGCATCTTATTCGCATATGGGCGAGATAGATGCTATATTATTTTCGAACCATTGATTTATTACGCAATTTTAACCTACAGTGAGGTAAAATTCCGATAAGTAAAAGAACTAAGATAGGACGAACTAAAGTTACATGTACCTTCTCATTCTGTTCATTTGATTTCTTTAATGAAAAAATGGCATTGATTTCAACAGGTTGTAGAGGGGTCTATACTATGAAATAGTAAGTTCTAAGTTCGTTAGTTCTATGGTCGATACAATGGCCTTGTAAGCAAACACAATTTGTCATTGAGTCCAAATGCTGACTGACGTTTTTCATACTAATTGTTTGTCCATTATTTATACACTCGGCTGATTTTTCCGTTATTTCTCGATCAAGACAAGGAACACACGGAAGGTGTGACCGGGGATACTTACTATTTCTTGGCGCCTGATCCCATCTCTGATGTTTTGGAGGTCCGTGTTTGCTCTGCTCCTATTATTTATTTGTAATGGACTTTTGAGCTTGAATACGGTTGGTTGTGTCCATATATTTCACAGACTAAATGATGAAAGTCGTGGGTTTAAGAACTGAATATCAGATATTGTGGTATTTGTAGGCATGACCGATTAAGAACCCACTTGCATTAGAAAGGAGTCCGAATAGCAAACAATCTGGACTTCTCGTCTTTTGAGACAAGCGGAAAACAACCTCGAGTGTGTAACGTTGGCATTCATGACACCCACCACCACCAACATAATATTTTCACCTACTTTTTGCATTATACTTCTACTACCAATTAAACAGCTCGCAAACTTTGAAAAGAATTATGATATGATTAAATATTTACATCCATTAGTTGTTGATTCCATTTCCTTTTTTATCCATTTCAATAAGTTTTATAATAAAAGTAATTGCGGCAGCTGGAGATACTTAGTTGAATTTAAAAATATTTCCTAGTCTATTCAATACTCTAATGATTGTGACTCCATTCTGTATCAAATTTTATCATCAGGTTATAGAAAAAGATCTAGAGAGAAAGTACAATACTTAAACCCGATCCTCTATACAAATTAGTGAAGAATGTTTGCAGGTTAGTTAACCACCATATTTTTTTTACTTTGATATACTAAATGAGATACAGATCATGATTGTTAATCACACATATACGCATAAAAAAAATCAGCAGAAAATGCCCAAACTCACTATAGCAGAATTTCTTTTGGCATATTACTTCAGATTTGGTGCCAAATGGTTATGTAATTAGTTAGCAGTCTAGGTGAAGAAGAAAAAAGTATATTTTTTTGTGCGATTAATATGCAATCCTAAAAGTTAATTTAAGCATTAAATGCTTTCTTTGGTAGCTAGAATTGGAATAACTGTTGCAACTGTTGCTGTTTTTTTTCCTGCAATAGCTGCAACATAGATTCCCAAGCTAACAAATAAAGAAAGACCTTATAATAATTCAAATCATAAAAGAAATCATATTAGACAACTATGGCATTCCATACAATCTATTATTTCAGACAAAAAGCAATGATTGTGTCCCTTGTGAGAGCGCTCGCTCCGTGTTTGAAGTGATTATTCGTATGTTGTTTTAAGTCCCATTCGAGAATTTTTCACTAAAAATAGACGTCAACAATTACCGATGACGGACTCCAAATTTAGACCTTTACTCGACACTCAGGGCCATTGAGCAGAGAAGGATCTTTATCGCGCCAACGTCTGTCGTGACACAAAACGTTGATTTTTAAGGTTCCCTTTGAAGGACCATTAACTTTCACTTCAAAATGCTGAGCGTTTGGCGAAGGAACAGTTGCTACAGACTTGGGTCAGTCGCAGTCACAATGTCACCAATGAGCAACTTTTGATCACAGAGCAAGTGCCCGTAATTGGAATGTCGTAGGCTAAAGCTCATTCTGCGACAAATCTGTGTAGATAAATATTGGTAGCACATGTTTTTTGCCAAGCGCTCAGCAAGAAGTAAAAAATTCGGAGTCCATGGATGAGCCCTAAAAATTTCAAAACCCATGTCAGGTCATGAGATAGTTCCCTTAAATCCCTCACGGTTAAATACTAGTAACTGTAAATTTTTTTTTTTAAAAAGTGCTGACGTCTTTAATTGGTATCTGGTGACGTCTCATATTTGTGTAAGTAATCATCGGTTAAGGAAAGTAAAACATCAAACAATTATCAAAGAAGGATATGACAAAGTTAAAATTTTCAGATTTAACAATGGTCCTAGCAGATATTAACTGAGATGGCAAAAAGACTACTCTATTCAATGACGTCTCACCTCACCCATGAATTCGGGCCAGAGGATAGAATCAGATTTAATCAAAGGTGAGCTTTGTTCAAATGCGCGCTAATTTAACTCTTTCTAACTCTTTAAAATCAATGATACAATATCATTTGTAAAAACTATTACATTTTAAAGGTTGTGACTGCTTTAGAAGAAGAAGGACGGCGACCTAATCCTCGTTTACTCTTATACAAGAAACAAGAATATCGCCAACAACACAAGATAAGTGCTGTCTATGATAGTTAATTATCATGAGTTTGGCTTTTTTTAAACTCAGAAAATATGACATTTTTAGAATTTTATTGATCAACTTTTTATTTCATCTTCAGTTGAAGTATGATCTCAAACAAAAGATCTTTCGTTAAATAGAACGTATAATCAGGATTGTCTGAACCCGTCTCTAAAATGACTCTAGAACTATGTCATTAAAGTCCGTTGAAAATCATGAGTAAATAATCGTACCATTTTTCTAATCGAACTTTAGAAAATGTCTGAACATATGTCGAAAAATTGTCACGTTAGAAGCAGAAAAATAAATTATGTTTCATGATTATAGCATCATGAAAAGAACAAACCTGTGTTTACATTACAACAAAGAATCACAACAATTTTTCGCAAATTAAGAAAAAAAAATAAGATCATATTGTCCATGATGGTTTATCTAGAGGTGGCATTGGCTTCCCGCCTAAAGTTGCTGCAGCTTGTACTTGCCTCCACTGTTTTTGTTGCTGATCTTGGAGAATGGCTAATTCATTGGAAAGTTGTGCCAGTTCAGCTTCTTTTCTGGCAGCCATTGTATGATTATGAGTATCAGAGTAGTAACCGATTTCTTTGGAAGTATGGACGATCTTATGGTTGATGAGTGTGCGCAGTGATTCTTGTTTGGCTGCAACATAATCTACATATTCTGCTCGCCCAAGACCGTGAATTACTTCAAATGTAATTGGCCATTTTTCACCACAGACACCTCGATGATCATCTTGATCTAGTGTCCATAATGCAACACCACCAAGGTGATTTGAAGCAACCAACATCGCCTGCAATTTGATTCATACAAGTAAGAAAACTTAACTATGAATACAGATTGGTTGACATCACTAATTTCCAATTATCTTACACAATGCGATAAATAATAGTTATATTTCTATCCTACCTTTTCCCGTACACTTCTTGGATTATCAAATCCGACCCATTCATCCCCCATTACATAGTATGGCACTTTTTGTTCTGGTATGTATTGTTCTTCGACGCCACTTCTTATAATATGGCATATCTATACAAAAATGGATTTTGAAAATCACTTTGATTGATGTATGAAGATAATTCAAGAGAAAACTTTGCTGCGGACTTAATATACTTATAACTTCATGATGGTCACCTTGTTGACGGGTATCCCCTCCCCTCCGTCAGAGCCTGGCCCTATAGCAGGTGCCCCCGGCATGGTAATGTTAGGGTTTCGGAGTCTATATGAACGACCATAATAAGGAATACCTAAGACCAGCTGGTTCTTCGGGACCCCTGCTTCTGCCCAACTCCTGGCCAATGTATTCTACAAATTTACAGATTTATTACAAACACATACTGTATTTCCAAACAAACTTATAACAGAATTTTCAATATAGATATAGAAAATGAATTCTTTGTATAAAAAATCACATTGAAATGGATTTTTTTTATTGCTAACGCCTGTTTTACGAATTTTTGTTAATATTAATTTGGAAAAATCTGCATAGGCAGTTTTATGCACATTACTGGAATGAAAACGTTGACGTACAACATTGATAGGGCTCTCAGCATGTGACAGTGGACTATGGTGGACGGCGGCCAGAGGTTCATCCCAGTGTCCATGTAGATCATACGTCTTCAGGTTAAAGAAATCCACCTCTCTGAAAATTACAATGAATTACTTTCTAATTTAACTTGCTATGTTGCAATGCAGAAAATTCAAAAACTATGACAAAAGATCTGCCCATTTTAATTCTAGTGAATGGTTATGCAAATGCCGCATACAGATAAAACGGTTGTTTTCGCTTCGAAACATTTTTTTGACGAGCCTTAGGTGTTACTTAAAGTAAGATCCTTCTTGTGGATCTTTCGATATAAATCAGAATAAAAGCATTGAATTTTGCTTTGACATCCTTCTTAGCTCGTCGATAAGGTAACCTTATATGCATAATATTAACTTTTGGGAAAATGCTTTGTCTCCATTTTAAAGTCATGTAGGTTGCTTGTCTTTGATTTCATAATAATGGATAAGCATTTAAGGATGTATAAGTTGAGAACTTTCCTTACACTAAGGACACTGCGTTTACTTGCCTGGCCAGCCTTTTGAGGTTATACGAGTTGATGACCCTGTAGGCGCTGGGGTCCACAGAAAGAGAGAGGGACAATGACCATTTACTATCAGGCTCGTGTTCTGTCTCTATGGCGTGCCGCATTATCTGTAAAAGAAATTATAGTTTTCTTGTGTGAAAATGATATCATACTTCGTGCGCTACATCATTGTATATCTTTGCAACTGTAACTCTAGTTTTTTTCTATAAAATAACTTCTTTTTCAAAAGGAAGATGCCGTATGTAGATGCCCTATGCTGCAGTTTGGATCAATCATTATTGTTAGGGATTTATAAGCGAATGTGTATAGTTTGTGAAAGAAATACAAGTATATATAATGAATAACATTTCTAGACATGCATTCAATATTTCTCGGGTTTACAGATGACTACCAAAATGTGTTTTGTGCTTTTTTTGGGAAATACTCTTGGCTTTCCATATATTAAGAATTTTAAATTCAACCCTTTTAACTTCAAGAACTTATGAATATTCTAACATCTTGTAGACAATTGTATTCACGTTTCCTTTTTGCCAAGTAAACATCTAACCTCCATGAAGTCGGCAAATCGCTCCCTGTCTTCCGCCGAGCTTTTTCTGAAGGCTGGGTACTGCCAGTCTAGGTCAATGCCGTCAAAGTCGTGGAACCGGAGGAATATAGTGGCCTCCCTTGCGAACTCTTCCATGTTCTCTTTAGACCTGAGCATGTTGGACCAGGCTTCGCTGTCCATTGTCCAGCCTCCCACGGACAGAACCATGTTCAGGTCCTCGTTATGGTCACGTAAGGTGTTCATTCTCTCAGGCCTGCAAAACAATAAAATTTACTGTTCTGTAGAAAAAAAATATTCGAAATGCATTGTTTGTAACTGATAAAATAAAAAGAACATAATTTTTGTATCTGCTACAAAAAGTAAATTGGATGATTGCGTTGGATTTATTTTATTCTGATTGAAAACAGTTATGGCCCTTACAGGTGCATATCTTCAAACAGATCCGGAAATTTGATTCTCTTGCCTGTGTCGTCGATAGTGCCGTAGGCTAAGGCCAGATGAGTGCAGTGGAAGGCGTCTACGTCCTCCGGCTTCAGCGCTTGGTCGCCGTCTCTGTATAGAGCCCAGGCGCTATAGTAACACATCTTAATGAATTCTGAAATGAGGGGAGAAAAGTACAGAGATAGCTTTATTTTCAATTAATATCTTGGGTACTTTGAATGCTTTTAACCTTGAAATATCTATGTACATTATTATAACTCTTTCATGATTCTACTTATTTTATTGTATTTTAGTGATTTATATTATTGCTTATGTATTTGTATTACTGTTTAGAGATGTTTTTAGCCGGGCTTATTGCTCAAAGAGCAATTGCCGGCTTATGTGATCCTGTTAAAGGCAGGATGTTAACCCCATAGTCGCCATTTTTAAGTTACGTGCAAAAATATAATTCTTACTCTCAACCGCTTTTGAGATAATACAAACGCTAAATAAAGCAACAAAAATAAAACGAAGTTTTATCTATATAAAATGAACATTAGTAGTAATGACTTTGAAAACTTCATAAGTCAAAGAACATAGTTCATTAGCGTAAGGATTTTGATAATCAGTGTTACCGTAGTTCTCTACACATACGAGGTAAAGCAGGAGAGGGAACCAGACTGGCCTGTTTGTTTACATTCAGCTGCGGTACCAGATTAATTCTGATTCTGACAAAATCGGACCGGGGTATTAGGATTGAAAAACTCACTGTCATTGTCTTATCATTTACATTGATAGTTTTAAAATAATTTTTTCATCAGAATATAAACGTGATTCATGTAAGAAATCCATTCTACTCTGTAAATGAGCCCGGCTCTCTGTACTTCTGAGTACTTTGATTTTTACTGTTTCCAGCTTAACGTAATGGTTCAAGGTGCATTACTGTATCACCCGTTGTACTGTACTGAAAAACTTGACATTGTTTTGATAAAAATTTCGTAGCGATGTATCTCACAATATATCCCTGATGTTCTAAAAATTATTCCGAATTACGAGATTATTTCCTTTATCTATGGCAATTTGCCAATCTCTTACATTTGAACCACCTATTATTTCTTAACTTTTATGTGAAGCACTTTATATGTTACAATTTAACGGCACCAGTTTAGTTTGCATAGTTCTTGGTTTATTATGATGTATGGCTCTATTCTTTTTAGTGTCATTTTGGAATTTTAGTATTCTAAACATACTATTACAGACATTATGTAATTATATATTAAATCTTTTCCATTTACATCTGACAGAGGATGACACAACTTAATGAGCATTTTAATTATAACCATGTTAACTTCAAATTTATGCTTTTGCATTTACAATATTCAGAACTGCTTTTTTGCACAACCTTTTTCTTAATTTTTTGTAAGTAATAGAAATTTTATACATACATCGATAGCTACCACAACCTGCCTTATTTGTATGGTTTGTGTGTGGTTCCAAATCCATTTGATTATCTCATAGAAATGCTATCATCAGACTAATTTTCATATACATATATAATGTGATTTACTCTTTTCATAGATTATTTTCTTTGTAATCTTAAGATAACCAAAATCAACTCTCACTTGTTGCTCGACTTGTTGTATTTCAGATTCTGTGTTTGTTTGAAAATAGGATTCAAGACCATAAACTGAGAAAAGAGAATTATATCAAAATTTTCAAATTATATAACTTGAGAAATCATCAAGAAAATAAAGTCATTTTTCATTGATTGCTTGCATTTGAATATTTTACGAATTTATATTTCTGGTCAAACGTATATGATATTCGTTAAAATCAGGATATTCAAATTGAAAATTCTGACTTTAATTCGTTCTCAATTTGTGGTCTTGTGAATATTTTTTTTTTAAAAATATCTTTTATTTGACAATTGACAGGACGTCAGACTGTAGTTTCTTTTACATGTCCATGTAATTTATAAACAGAAATTTTCACCGGTTCTAATTGCTGTAGTGTTTCGAGATTCATTAAATTGATCAACAAAACAAGGATGTAACAAACCTCCATGGATTTCTGTCAGAGTAAACAAAACGACAAGAAGACAGGCGCGGATCATGGTTCTATAATCTAAAATAAAGATACAAACATTAAAGAATTTTGTTATTTTCAGCTTTGACTGTATTCAAAGTGTTTATGAAATAGATTTATCTGTAATAATCAATATTCTTAATTTTACACTTCAAGGGAAGATATACATGTAATGTTTTTTTAAAAATATATGCAGTGATATATCAGACAAAAGTGATTTTACTTACGCGATTGAAACTTTGTATATTTAGGTAAAATCCTTTAAAAAGTCAAACATTAAAGAGATCTGGACGCCATTTTCTTCTTTCGTCAAACGCTGACTGTATTATTCATACTTATGATACCTGATTTGAATTTAATTAATAAATCACATCAGGGCATAAGTGAAGTGTGAAATTGTGACATTACTGGTAAGCATTACCACAATGGTGAATTCATTTCTACAAATCACGGAACACTTGTTTAATGGATTATATGTATTCCCTTACCTGTCACTTGATGTTATTTTTGATAATTAATTTTCGATGTCAAAAGGCTATTTGAGGCTTCTTTGGAACAAAAATTACATCACTCATAACTTTTATCATATCTTTAATTTGCATATTTCACGTCACAATATAATTACTTTGTAAAATTTACCCTTTTATCATCATATATCTATTATTTTCATGATCCTCATCAGGGAAACTTTTATGGAAATTTTATCACAGCGTGTTCAGAAATTTACCATGTTTTAGTAAGTAGATATTGACTCTTATATTATGATTAGTGTTTATATATATTATTTACTTCTTCTTATTATTAATTAATAATAAGGATAGTTTTATTTCTTGATTTAATAATTTTAGTTTTTTTTAAGTGAATAATGTATATTTTTGGAGGCAAAACAATATTTAGAGCGACAACGGTCGGCTCCTATTACCTATCATTTCTTCCTTGTAACTTTGAAAACCGTATAAAGCTTTCTGACCCAGAATAAGTATATGTTTATTTTAAATTTTAATTATTTAAGAAGATATGGTTTTTATATAGACAACAAACAATTATATTTATAATCCATTTACTACACATAAAAAAAACAAAACATATCACAAAATCACATTGTCCATGACGGTTTATCAATGGGAGGCATTGGACTGCCTCCTCGAGTTGCTTGACCTTGAACTTGAGACCAGAACTTGGACTGTTGAGCCTGCATTTCCGCCAACTGCTTTGTGTAACGGGATACTTCCCTCTCCTTCTTCGCTGCGTTTTTGTGATCAAAAGCTTCTTGATAGTATGCCATTTCCCTGTTAGCATGTTGTAATTTCTTATTCAGTAAACCTACTAAAGACCCATGTTTTGCAGACACATAGTCTACGTATTCTCGAGGACCAAGTCCGTGGATAACAGCAAACGTTAGCGGCCATTTCTCGCCACAGACACCATTGTAGTCATCTTGATCCATTGTCCACATGGCTATTCCACCAAGGTGGTTTTTAGCAACAAGTTGTGCCTGGAAACAATTAATCAACCAATTGAAGTTCTGTTTTCCTTTTTATTAATCAATTTCAAAACTTCATTAATAAGCGAGCCTCGCCTTTGCAATATGACTTTATCTTCTAACTTGAAACAACACAACGCAAGGAAAAATTACCTTTTCTCGGATGCTTCTTGGATTATCAAATCCAACCCACTCGTCCTCAATAACGTAATATGGGACCCGCTGCTCTGGGATATATCTCTCCTCTACGCCATTACGTATTAAGTGACAAATCTACAAAGCAGTGATAATATCATCATGTAGTAGATTTGTAATTCTACCGGGTAGTCGTAAACACAAACTTTTTTATGACAATTAAGTTAAATATGAATATCTACTGCACCCGGTAAATGCAAAATTTATAACATGAAATCATATTTAATTCATTGCTTTGCTAAAAAGAGCATTGGAATCAGAATGATGTTTTGCTTACAATGTCTCAATACTTAGTTACTTACTTTATTAACAGGAATCCCTTCCCCTCCGTCAGACCCGGGACCCATGGCAGGTGCCCCCGGCATTGTGTAGTTGGAATTCTTCAGCTTAAAGGAGCGACCGTAGTAAGACAGACCTATTACAATCTGGTTAGGAGGTACTCCAGACAAAACCCATTCTCTGGCTAACTCATTCTGAATACCAATAAGTACTAATTTAAAATGCACTTCAAAGTGATGGTATCTTTGTTGATAGAATCCTTGTAAATTGTTACATTGCGAAAAGCCTAATGCGTTAACTTTTTTTGATTAAAAAAATTAGAGATACATGATGTTAGAAAGCAAAAAGTATACAATATCTTTTAAAGATATTATCTTTATATAATTTTATATGCATGTAAAATAAGTATTTTACCAAACTTTATGTTTTTTTCAAACATGAAGTCATGAATCACTTCTTGTATTACATGTATTTCTCAAGAATTTATTCATTTCTACAATTTTAAGGGCATCGGTTCTTTTTGGGATAACAAATGCATACAGTGTGATTTATTTTCCAAACCAACATTCTTATTTATTTCTAACAGGCATACCACGCCATAATTTGTTTCTTTGTTTGGATTTTCTCCACCAATCAGAGGACTGTGATGATCTGCTGTCAGGGGTTCACTCCAGTGACCGTGAAGGTCATAGGTCTTCAAGTTATAGAAATCGATTTCCCTAAGAAGTAAGAATTTATATTTATTTATGTTAATACAATAATACAATACATTTATTTATGCTAATTAAATTAAGTAAGTAAGTGAAAACAACATTTTATATTTAATTTAATTAATTGTCACAGAAATAAGGAGAAGATTACAGCACAGGGACTTGCTCCCGGCGTGTAAAAAATATTTATAAAAAAAAACAAAAAACAATATACTATAAAACTACACAAGGGAAATGGACCCCTTCCTCGCTTCAACCTCTGTTTTCGCTATATTTTGTCGTAACTCACCGCCTGGGATAAGAAATGATTGTTCTAAAACCTTATGTTTAAATTTCCCCCTTGGAGCCTCTGCAATACACATTTCTGACTAAAAATAATCCAAACGCGCTCTTTAGGACAGTTGGTATGGACAGAAAGCGAAAGTAACCTCGGCGTTTTACATTCGAATACGGAATTAGATCATTCGGCAATCCTCGGCTGACTTCGAATGTGCTCTCGCTTTCTGTCCATACCAACTGTCCTAACGAGCGTGTTTGGTTTATTTTTAGTCAGAAATGTGTATTGCAGAGGCTCCAAGGGGGAAATTTAAGCATAAGGTTTTAGAACAATCATTTCTTAACAGATCCCAGGCGGTGAGTCAGTAAAATACGACAAAATATAGCGAAAACAGAGGTTGAAGCGAGGAAGGGGTCCAAAATGGCGTCCTCCCTTGTGTAGTTTTATAGTATATCGTTTTTTGTTTTTTTTTATAAATATTTTTTACACGCCGGGAGCAAGTCCCTGTGATTACAGGAAATCTTTTCTACCTTTAAAAATATTATTTCACCGTTATATTACGACTTTTGCAAATATTCATATATATACTAATATATAGAACAATTTTACTGATGTGCATGCTTTAGAAAGGTAACTCAAAAGTTCTCCCATTATCAGTTTAACAATAATGTTTTGTTGGTAAGTACGTGCTCCCTCGCACCTATTAGAAGTGTGGAAGTGCTGTTGGACTTACTTTGATAACTTTTTGAGGTCGTAGGAGTGCATCACACGGTAAGCGGAGGGGTCAACAGACAGTGAGAACGACAGGTGCCATTTACTATCAGGTTCCGATTCTGTCTCAATCCCATGTCTGAAACGCTAAAGGAAGCCAGGGGTCAAAGGGATTTTCAGGTTAAGAGAAAGTGTTTAGAGGAAATCCTTGACACATGTTAAATTTTACGATACTCTAGCTGTTTCCCTCAAATGTACTTATGTTCAGTCAATACGAATTTTATTGTTCTGTAACTTATTTTTATCGTGTATACAGAGTGTATCTACCATTTTCTTATGTTGATTTCCTACATCTTTCTTTTCACTATTATAATATGTGCTAGATACTAAATGTGTTCTCATTCTTATCTTATAACCACCTCACAGAGTTCCACCAGTTTTGCTCGATCATGCGCACTGCTACCCCTGAATGAGGGATACTGCCAGTCTAAATCGATCCCATCAAAGTCATGAAAGCGAAGGAAAGTGATGGCCTCTGAGACGAAGGCGTCCATTGTTTCCTTGGTTTTAACCACATTTGACCAGGCTTCGCTGTCCATCATCCATCCGCCGACGGACAGGACCATGTTCAAATCCTCGTTATGATCCCGCAATTCGTTCATTCTCTCAGGACTAGGTTATAATTAAAAAATAATGTTCTAAGAGATTCAGTATATAAAATTTCTTACTTCGCTTTGTTAAAAATTTATGATTTAATAATTTTATATTTTTTATCTATATTTTTTCTTATTAATTTTTTTCACTCATTTGACTGATTTAATATTACATTTATGTGTCTCTTACAAATGCATGTTCTCATAGGCGTTGGGAAACACAACGTGTTTGCCTGTATCGTCTATTGTAGCGTAAGCCAGGACTAGATGAGTACAGTGATGGGCGTCAATGTCCTCCGGCATCAGAGCTTGGGGACCGTCTCTGTACACAGCCCAGGCGCTGTAGTAACACATCTTAATAAACTCTGAAATATACACGGGAATATACACATACAGGTAAATGTTAAATTAACTGTTTTAAACGTTATGGTATTCATATTTTATATAAAACTAAATTACACAATGTTTTATTAATGATTGTACATAAATAGAATGTAGTTTCTTGCAAAATTTTCCGCCTTTTTTCTATGTCTGACAAGTTAAGCGAAAGAAATATTCTTTATATATGAATAAAACTCATTTCTTATAAATGTACACTTATGTTTTCTATCTTATACTTTTTATTTTAATGAAGAATTAATTCAACTATTACAATCGCTGCGATGTACGTTCATGTCATTACACAAATTTTGCAGTCTTTTTGGACACAGAATGCTTCTTAATATGTTAAATAGAGGTACGAACTATTATAATATTTATTCCATCTCTGCGTAGTTTGAAACTTCATTAAGGTATAGTCACGCTCCAAGTGCATATATTCAATTTACCTGGAGAACGACAGCTGACAATAGAGAGAACGGAAACATTTATTCGATATATATTAAATTGATTCATGCCATATTTAATGCATTTTCTGTATCATCATAATTTGCACTATATGTTTTCGGTGATATATACAGATCTAGAGGAAACATATTTTGACATTTGACAAAATGCTTCTTTCTGATAGTTTAACAAGTGAAAAGTAACCGGAAACGATCAGTGACCTATCTCAAAAAATTTGCAAACAATACAAATTTTTGAGCAGGCCATGAAACACAGACCACAGGAAATTCTAAGGAAAGAATCAGGTGACTAGGAGGAGTAAACATCCCGTGTTGACCGGGCACACCCGCCGTTTGCGATATATGTATTGATAAGGATTACGAAACATCAAATTTAGTTTGATAATAAAAAAAACTAACAAAAGGCTTGTTAAAAAATTTTCGTTTCTGATATTTTAGCCACATTTCATAGTCGAAGTGTTATGAGAAAGGAGAAAAGATAGTTTAAAGATTGTTAGTTTTTTTGTCTAAAAACCACAATTCTTGTGAAATTCGACGTTGTGAGGTTATTTTTTGTGCATTCTTACGAAGGAACACCGCCCATTCTAAACAGTAGAATATTTTTATGTGAAAGAGTGAACTCTTATATTTTACTAAACTCTTTATCTTTCCAAAAACATTCTTTAAATAACCAAACACAGTAAACACAGATAGATTTACACCTAATTTTATAAGTAGAATGGCGATAAGTATATTAAAATAGAAAATGAGTAAATTTATGTAAATTCAAAATTAATATACATCAACATCCTTATATTACTCAGAATTTTATTTATTCTGAGAATTGTCTGAAATTTATAAAGTATACGGAAGAAATTGTGATAATTTTTCAAGCTCCTCTGAGAAAAGGATTTGACATTAAAAGTAAATTTCTGTGAAAAGTGGACTGATTTCCCACACGAAAACTTACCCCCACATACGCACGAAAATGAGAAGAATAAAACCACGAAAGCCGCAATATTCATCTTTTCAAAAAATTCTACAAACAATGGGAAAAGAAACCAATCATCCAAATTTACACATATCCTGTATCAAATAAGCACATCTGTTCAGCTGACCAATATCTTTCACCTACAATTTCAACTGATTTAAGTTTTCAACAAATTTCAACATTTGTCTGTCATAATTAATCATTTTTTTCACATTTACATGAAAAATACAGTGAAGAACATGTGATGAAGAGAGAAAACGCATTAGACAACATTTTAATGATCCGAGACAGGACAAATATGTTAATTTGTTCTTGTCTGTTTCTGTAATTTAATAAGCTTCAAAAACTTCATTATGAAGAATCTAATTTTGTTGAAAAAAAATTTTAATACAGAGTGATATTCAAACACTTTGGAATAGAGTCTATTATTGCATAGATTTGTAAGTTACTAAAGCGCAACATATTTATTTTAAAAGATATATGTACCACAGAGTCTAACACTTCTGTTTATACTTGGATATTTTTTCAACAATAAAGACGTAAATCATAAACTAACAACAAAGCTTTCTGATAAACACGATGACTCTAACTTTTCAATCGTCAACTTCACTTCCTTATGCAACAATATATATTCTTATCACCAGGGTTTTTAAGTCATCATTTCATTAGTTCTATGGTGGATACGATGACTTTTGTCAGCAAATATAATCAATCGTTTAGTCGAATGCTTACTTACTTTTTTCATACTTATTGTGAGGCCATTATTTACATAGTGAATTGTCGACGGATTTTCCCATCATTTCCCGCCTCTAATGTTTTATAGGTCCTTGTTTGCTCTGCAGCTGATTTGTAATGTTTAATGGACCTAAATTTAACTATATTGATTTAAAACAGTAACAAAATAACTGAATTTTTATTCAAAACAATAATACATAAATTATATTAAACAATTTTGTGAAACTCAGTTAGTGTGAGGATATTTAAGAGAGGTATTTGATTGCAAATGGCTTGCATGTGAATTGGAAAAAGGAGCAGCCAACCCAACGAAACCTGTGATATTCTTTGATGCATACAAGAACTGTAAAGTTGATTTTTTTTTTTATGGTTGAAAGATTATATATTTAAGTATCTTCCAACAGCGCCATTTGGTACCAATTTTTTTAAATGCCTCTCCTTATAAGCGGACCTTAATTTAAAAACAAGAAGAAAACACTTGCTGTAGCCTTCAAATGACATAAAATATAACAATTAGTTACCTCCATTTATTTATCAAATATATTTTGTGAACTTGTACCAAAGATGGTCTCTTCATATACATACTTTAAATGTACAAGAAAACCTTATGATTTTTACTTGAACTTCCTTTAATTATGTAACTATGTATATTTTATCACCTTCACATGGCATCTATATCTCCAGGCTTATTATAAAAAAAGCTTTTGACACACAAAATAACTTTTTCCTTTAAGGTAAACTTTTTGCAAGTTCTACAATATATTCCATTACCTTATCTGCAAATAAAATCTAGCATTAAGTCGAATGCTGACTATACCTTATTTCATACAAATTGTTAGACCATTATTTAAACACTAATTTTACTATACATGTAAATTAATGTCGGGTGTTGGTTTCATCCTATTGCACCTAATACATAAAGTAGGGGTCTGTGTTTGCATTTTGTATTTTTCAATGGACATTTAAGGTGGAATGCCGCACCAACTTTTTATTTTATAGATCACTCAGTCATCCTTTTCAAACAATGGCTTCAGCACTGAAAGGCCGATATTAGCTCTTAATAATTTTGTATGATTTTTTCATTTATTGGTTTTTTTGGGGTATTTTTTCAAAGATATTTCATCCAAAAATCAGTGACATCATCCAAAAATGTAAATCAAATCAACTTGCAAAAACGTTAGAAATTTAAGCTAATATGGTTGTTAAGAAATTATATCAACGGAAACAAATCTTTTCTACAAGGTCCGGTTTGCCCATCTCCTGATTTGTATTGCTTGGATGACTTTTATGATTATTTTCATATCTGTAGATGCTGTTGATATACTTGTTTCATTAACGTCTTGCTCATCCATTGATACATGCATTATTGTTCATACGATGTTGATGATAGGTATTTAAACCACGCCTTCCAAAATCAGCGTTTTGTAAATTTTTGGTCATTCTAATGACCTTTTTGCCAAAAATAAACTGATAAAACCTAAATAAATAAAAAAATAATAAACCCAAACCTAAACCTGAACAATTTGCCAAAAAATAAAACTAATTTCTGGGTTGACATATTCCATTGCAACTGTTAGACCTTTGTTTATAAACTAACTTTGACTATGGGATGTTCCGTCTACTAGATCAATTACATAGGTTGCACTGCGGGTGTGATCGGTCAACAGAAAATGCTAATTCCTCTCAAACACCTGATCCTACTTCTGGTTTTTCCAGGGGTTCGTGATTATGTGCTATTGAAAGATTTGTATTGTTTTTACGAGATCGATCAATTTCGCTTTCTTTACCTTTCTCATTATAAATGGTCTTTCTTACTTTTTTTTATGAAGAACTTATACTCAAAGATGTAAGATACAGTACGATCAAACTAATATTTTCTATCAACATCAAACTAATATTTTCTATCAACATATGTTATCTATCATTATGCAGAAGGTATATTTCACTACAATTGTCTTGACCTCTTTTGATTGAGAATTCTTTTATTATATTCAAATGCAAATCCTAGCAGTGAACATTAGGTTTATTGAGAAAAACAACCAGATTTTGAATGGAAAATGTTTCAGACAAAAGCTCGTTTAGGTTGAGAGCCGTCCTACTGGTTTTCCTCTTTTCCAGGTAGAATTGTCAAGCCAGATCAAGAGAAATTTTCTACCGAAGATGTGATATCACAGCAAGGGTATTCAATTTTCAAGAATTGCTATATACCCACTTTTGTGTCTTTATAAAAGCGAAGTGGATGCAGCTAAATACACTTAAGATATAACAATAATTCTGTAGAGATTCTTTAATCTGTAATTTTTTTCCTTTTTTCAAAACAGTATTAATAATAGTAACACCAATAGTAAATCACAAAAGAAATATTGACTATATCAAGTGACAGAAACATATACAGGTGTATTTCATATCCAAGTATTACTGACTTATGCCGAATATTATTGAAATAAGGTGTTTGAAACAGAAACTAGTAGCTGATTGTCAGCAATTTGACCTGTCCTACAACAGGTATCGTATTGTCACCAAAGAAAACATAACAATACTCTATCGATCAAACAATTATCATTAAAATTCACAATAAAATACATATTTTACATTAAGTGGAGAATAAATTATTTCTAGTTTCTGTCATTTACCATGTAAATGATCTCTGATTAACCGGAGGAAGTTCAAATGGTTTATTCATCATTGCCTGAACGCTCGCCACTTGAGCTGTCATCTTGCCCATGGCAACTTCTTGCTCTTTTTGGAGACTGATAATTTTGGCATCCATTTTCTCCACCATGTTCTTTTTTCCTGCCATTAAGTAGGCTCGTCTAGAAACACGAGCGCTGTTGATTTTAGTTCGGTAGATCTCTCCAATGGCCATGTTTTTACGCTGAGTATACAGCATGTATGCCTGAAGCCCGTTGATGACAGACATAGTCAGTGGAAACTTGCCCGCACCACAAGCCCCTGCATGGTCATCCATATCCAGGGAGTAGAGTAACACGCCAGCCAAAGATTTGTCAAAGACAAAGGCCGCCTATGAATAAACGGAAAAACAAGGGAGAATGGAGATCTGATGAAACCCAAATGTGGATCATATTTCATAGATTTGCCTTTGGTAAATAAAATTCATACCTTATTCATAACGCTTCTTTGATTATCGTAGCCTATCCATTCATCGCCTTGAACGAGGTAAGGAACTTGTTGAGAGGGGATGAAACTTTCATTCAATCCGCTTCTGATAAGATGACAAAGCTGCAAGGTTTAGAGAAAGAATAAAATTAACTATGAAAATGCTCAAAGGATTTAAAAATTTAAATTTTTAAAGGTAAAAAAATGGAGAAAACATACATGTTTAATTGGTATTCCATCGCCATTGTCCGATCCCGGCCCAATAGCAGGAGCTCCTGGCATAGACATAGCCTTGTCTGCCAAGCGATAAGATCTCCCAAAGAATGGAATTCCGACAATCATCTTGTGGGCTGGAACCCCTTTCTGTTCCCACAACTCCACTAAATCTGCCTTTAATACAAAGAGGATGTAAAAGAAAATATGTTCTTTCTCACAGTGAAACAATTTGAATTGACATTCTTTTTAAAAAAAACTATTGAACATATAAACAGACAAACTTCACAGACGTTCTCTATAGGCAAAAAAAATATACATGAATTATATTTTATTTATAGAAGGAATTGCCGATAGAAAAATGGCCTTTATATTTGTAAAAAGGCCAAGGAAGCGGCAAGCATAGGGATATGGGGTAAATATTGTTTTCATTACTAGCACAAAGTTAAATTAATTTACTTAGTATGTTTGATTACTTCCACAAAATACTTGTATATTTACATTTTAAACATTTGTGAAAAGTCTCCAGTTCGGGATTGAAAATATATATTTTCCAGAAATATTATGTTATGAGTACATATAATCAAATATGTTTTTAAAAAATAAACAACATAACTATTATCATCAGATACTCACCACATTGTTGAAACCTTTAGGTCCTACCAGTGCGCTATGATGTCTTGCCAACATCGGGTCATCCCAGTGCCCGTAGAGATCATACATTTTTAGGTTGATGTAGTGGGCTTTACTTAAAGAAACGATTATAGCAAACTAAAGCATGTATTACTTTGATCAAAACCTGAAGAAGGCAATTCGATATCAATTCTTTATTAAAACTTCACCAAAAAATAGATCAGACAAAATTGCCAAAGTATTTAATCTACTAGGAGATCTAAACCATTAATTTTAAAATAATCATTTGACATGAACTCTGAAAACAATGACTGTTTGCTATAAGATTTACCTTGACAAACGTGGTATATCATAACCGAAATGCATCACGGGTAACAGAGGGTGAAATGTTAGGGTAAAGGTCAGTTTCCACTTAATATCTGGGATTTCCTCGATATCAAATTCAAGAGCAATTACCTAAAATACGATAAAAATGGTCAGATTATTTTTAAAGTACGATGTTTTTTTTCTCTCTTATTTTATTCAAATGGCTGGCAGGAAACGGTTTTCCTAAAGCTACTCACATCACAGAGGTCAGCGAATCTTTTTTTGTCCTGCATATCACTGTCCCTCAGTGCTGGGAACTGCCAGTCGAAATCTAGACCATCAAAGTCAAACCGTCTTAGATATATAATAACCCACTTGGTAAACTTCAGCATGTTTTCTCTGGAAGAAACCAGCTTGGAAAAACCTTCGCCACCTTTGTCCCAACCCCCAACGGACAAGATCATGTTAAGGCGATGATTTAATTTTCTCAGACGAATTATTCTTTGGTATCTGAAAGAACAAAAACAATCAATTCTATTAAGAACTTGGAGAAAATGGATACCATTTTCATTTGTAATATATTAAATGGAAACTCTAATTTTGAAAAGAGAAACCTTGTTGTCTGTGGAGGAAATGGTTCAAGTCAAACTATTCATTTTACAACAAAAAGAGATTTCATTTCAACTCGCAGGTTTACTAAGCAACATACAGGTAATTTTCTTGGAAATGATCCGGGTCTTTGAGCCTAATTCCTGTCTCGTCGATTTCAGCGAAGGAGAAGATGATGTGGGTACACATGAAGGGATCGATCTCTTCCGGTTCGAGACCATGAACTCCATCACGTGCTATCGCAAAACCATTGTAAACACAGAACCGCTGAAAATGCTGTCCTGTTAAGCATAAGAATAATTCCTCCTATTATTGAACAAAATTTCAAACGTTTATAAAAATAATAGTCAAAAAATAATGATGATTCAACGTAATTTGAGATAGCTAAAAAGGGAGGACAACATTGAAAAATTTCAATTCATTTCCGCTACATTTTCTCAAAATTTCAAGTGATCATTACCACTACATTTTATTGAAAAAAAAAACTATTGCCGATTACAAGTCATTACCACTACATATCGAATCAGCAGCAAATTCCCGAAATATAAGTACAATGTACTTATTTTTATAAGGCATTCCATTACAGCAGTATCAGTATGTCAAGCAAATGACCTTCAAAGCTCTACCAATTGTGTAAAAACTGTGTTTTATCCATGAACAATGCTCGGTTTTAAAATTTCTAAAGTTTTTATGAAATAAAATAGATTTTAAATATTTTTTTTAAAAAGATATCCTGCTCATTTTTTAGTCTTTCACCTCTCTTTGAGCAGGAGAAAAGGGTTTTTTGCATATAAAGTGTACATATGTTTTACTTTTAATAAATCTGTGCATGTGCTAACGAAAGAGTTAATGCAGCGGTAATGTATACTAGTACTTTTAACGGAGTGGTAATGTAACCTTTTTGTAGCGGTAATGAGTATGTAGAGGAAATGAAAATTCGAAAATGTAGCATTAAAGATTAGCACCCATTTTTACTCCCTTATATTGAATGATATCGATGATCTTTATGTTCTCCGTTAAGCTCAAAATTCCTTTGTTTTAATTTTTGGTGGGATTCTTTTCTAATCTACTCCAATGATTTATTATTTTCACTTCGTTCGAATTACTTAATAAAAAAAGTACAAGACACTACAACTACGATTCAACATATATAAAAAAGTAAAACAGTAAATTTAGATTTGCTGACTTTTCCTGCGTGTATTTATATATAGAATATGCAAAATTAAATTAAAAGAGACTACTATTTAATTACTCTGACATTCTGGTTCCCTGCAATTATATCATTGCTTGTGATTTATTAAACGTCTACATTTATGTTAAATTATACGTCATCTTAAACTTATTCATTTACATTTCATATATCACTCAATTTCCTTAAGGTTTCTCCTACTGAAGTGCTTATAACATTCGTCTGACATATAGGGTTAAGGAAATGATATTGAATTTATATTATATTCAGTCCCTTTTTGCAAATAGTTCGTAGTTTGAATCAAAATCCAAACATTTCAACAATTAAAATTTCTTCAAGTTAGAAGGAGAAATTTTCCTCAAAATGTATTACAGTGACTATGTTAATCTCCATGGAACTTACCTTGAACAATAGCTAGTGAAATCACAGCGACGAAAAGACTCAAAATTTTGTATGTGTTCATCTGAATCATAAAAGAAATCATCAAAGAAATCTTTTTATTTATGAAATATTTAAACTAAAGAAATTATGGGGAAAAATGGACACATTATCTCATCGCTCTGAAAGTTTGAAAATATTTTATTTGTTTACAATTAAAACAACACAGTATTTCTATTTATTTCTATTTTCAAAATCATACTTTTTTCTCTCAGGTAATTACAAAATGAAATTTTGGTACTTATTTACAATAGGAAATTATATCATTGATACACTTTAAACACTGACTTACCTTCTCACGTAAGGGTCTCACATAAGTGCTAAAATAGAGTCGCCATTAAAGTTCACAGGAAATGATGTACAGAATTTCATATTTATGCAAATGGCATTTACCTGAGGATCAATTCATAAGTTAATGAAATACAATCAAGACAAACCGTATAATGTCTGGTTATGTTTTCTATTTTCAATTTATCACACTTGACAATAAACTTGTATATGTGGTTCAGAGAAGTTTAAACCAAAAAAATGAACAAAAAATGAGTTTGAAATCATATTGCTAGAAGTTTTCTTTTCAGTATTAACACTATGGATTTGTTCGATTCCATGATGGATCTAATTTCTTTTACGCATATTAATTTTGCAGTGTCATCAGAGATAATCGAAAACATATAATGATGTCTTTTACACACATTTTTATTGAATCTGTTGTTTTTAGTATAATTTTTTATTCGTGACAGCGCAATCAAGCGCACATTTATGAAAAACTCTCATCTTAATTTTCTTTTCTTTTTTTTTCCTCTAAAAAGATTTGAAGGAACTTTTTAATACTTTATTTAAATAATTAATCTATGTACGTATAAATAGATTTTAAATCTAAATACAATATTAATTGTAATTCATATCAGAAACTATTTATGCAAAAGGTACTTATTGTAAACACAATGCCTCAAAATGCCTCAAAATATTTCAGACAGTTGTAAATTTACAAAAAAATGCAATCATGTTTTTCTCCGTTATAGCTTATCTGAACTGAAGGCTAATGTGAGGAAAATCTTTAAAAATTTTCCTCTCAAGAACAGCAAAGCTATGGTTGGTCATATCCATTTGAAAGCATCCTCAGATAGTGTAGATTCATGTTTGCTCTAATCCTGTCGCATGGGGGTAGGCCAAGGCAACAAAGGACGATCAAAGTTTTCTATAGGTATATATAGGAAAATGATTGGATAGCATTATGACAAACCAGGTGACTTTAATGTTTTAATCATCAAATTCTCTAACATTTGCAGCAATATACCTTCATCACCTGCATACTGGGTTTATGTATCTCAGTTGATTCGATACGCAAGAGCATGCTCTATGTATGAACAATTTTTAAAACGAGGTAAATTATTAACAAACAACTTGCTGAAACAAAATAAATATCAGCAGTATCGTTTTTACTGATCATTTCGTAAGTTCTTTGGTCGATACAATGACCTGGTCAGCAAATACAATTTATCATTGAGTCAAATGCTGACTGACGTTTTACATACTAAAACTGTTAGTCCATTATTTACACACTGAAGTCAAATTTTTATACTAATTGATAGGGCATTTTATACACACTGAATTTCATACGGATTTTCCGTTATTTTCCGATCATGACAAGGAGCACAAGGCGGGTGTGACCGGTCGGCAGGGGATGTTCACTCCTCCATGGCACCTCATCCCAACTCTGATGTTTTGGGGTCCGTGCTTGCTCTGCTTCTATTCTATTTTGTATTGTTGAATGGAGTTTTGAGCTTGAATACTGTTTGTTATCTCTATAATTTTCATTGGATCTGTATAGCTCTACAGCTGCTTTATCTGTCCGAATTTTTTCAAGCAGAGAGCTATTTCTGCAGCTAGCCCATGGTCCTCTAATTTTTTGTTTCGTATTTTTTTTTTTGTTGTTGTTGTTGTTGTTGTTGTTTTGGTCTTGTTTTTTTCTTTTACTGTCATTATTATTTGGTTATGTTTTGTTGTTTTTTCTGTTGTTGTTGTTTTTTGTTTTTGGGGGTGGGCTGGGGGTGTTTTGTTTTTGCATTGAACATTATTTGAAATCAATCGATATTCATGGACAGACAACATGCTATAGATCAACAGTTCAGAAATTAAAAATATTTTTAAAAAAAGAGAAAC
Source organism: Saccostrea cuccullata (assembly GCF_032062105.1). Lineage (NCBI taxonomy): Eukaryota > Metazoa > Mollusca > Bivalvia > Ostreida > Ostreidae > Saccostrea > Saccostrea cuccullata. The sequence goes on from NW_026936265.1 coordinate 341,247, forward strand.
AACAGAAAATGAACAAGAAAGCATTAAAAAATTTCAACAAAAATAATTCAGTTAAAATTACTTTAGTTTAATCATACAAAATAGTATCTGGTCATAATCATATTTTTGTTGTAGTTTAATGAAAATAAGACACTTGTTATTACTTCAGTGCTTTTTTGGCAATTGAGGATATACACTTTTTTTTTACAAGAGGACCACAGGTGCTAGGTCCACTTATTTTGACAGTAGACAAATTTGCATATACATAATATTGACAGCTGCTTTTTCAATAAAAATGGAACTCGTAAATTTATTTACCTCGTCATTGGTCATTTGCAAATTTATTTTTTGAAAAAACACTCTGATTGAACACACAAGTACTCTGGAGTTTCTGATTGACAATATCTATGCTGTTTTTGGAGACCAGGTCTTCCAACAATCTATTGGAATTTCCATGGGTACCAACTGCGCCCTGTAATTAGCGAACTATTTTTGTATTCATAAGAAGAAGAATTTGTCCAAAATCTTATGCGTGAAAAGAAGAAAACACTTGCTGTGGCCATCAACTCTACATTTAGATATATCGAAGACGTATTGTCAATTAACAATGGTAATTTCCATTCTTATGTCGATACAATATATCCTTCTGAGTTTGAAATAAAAGATACTACAAAGTCTGACACATCTGTTTCAATTTTGGATATCTTACTTGAAAAAGGCTTTAATGGTAATCTAACAACCAAGCATGTTCTATGTATGAACATTTTCTAACACGAGGTAAATAATTGACAAACAAGTTGATGAAACAAAAATATCAACAGCCTTGTTTAAAATCATCATTTTTTAATTTCTATGGTCGATACAATGACCTTGTCAGCAGGCACAATTTTTCATTGAGTCAAATACTGACTGACGTTTTTCATACTAATTGTTAGTCCATTATTTATACACTGTGTTGACGACAGATTTTTCGGTATTTCCCGATCATGACAAGGAGCACACGGTGGTTGTGACCGGTCGGCAGGGGCTGCTTACTCCCCCATGGTACCTTATACCAACTCTGATGTTTTGGAGGTCCGTGTTTCTCTGCTCCTATTTTGTTTTGTTTTATTGATTTTTGATATTGAATACTGTTTGTTATCTCCATATGTTTCATGTTTGTTCATTTAATTTGCTTATTTGTCATTTGTTGTTTTTTAACATTAATTTTACAACTTTATGTATATGTACAATTGTGTGTGGTTTATAATTAACACTGTTTTAAAAATGAACATACAATTTTTTAGTTTTTCTAGCTGTTATTTTTTTTTTCACCTTCACATTTTGCTATATGCTTACATGTAATAAAATTGTCAAGATAACAAACGGGGATCATTATAATAAAAATAATTTACATTTCAAGTCTGGGAACAGGGAATAAAAACACAAATCCCTGAAAATTTCAGAGGTAAGATCAGGCACTGGTACTTTGAAAGAGTAAAGGTTCCTTGTATAGCGGTTACACCCCCTGTGAGACCAATGCATTGATTAGGTTAACGAAACATTCCGTAGTCAAATGTGGTATAAAATCCGAGGCCTTATATTTTGCTTGAAACATATCAGCCAAATGAAAACCATGACATTGAACCTTCCAACGATTATATTTTCTTTTCTAAGAGCTGTTGGGAAAAAAGATAAATTAAACTTTCATAAGTCCCTGAATTTTCTGTGCCAAATTCAGGAATAATTAGAATATAATATATGTTGATATCGTCCACACACACACAAAACAAGAAAATGTTTCATTCAGTACTCATATTTTTAAAAATATACAATAATTCTTCATTTTATGTTAATTGATACACATGTATGCTTTTTTGCCTGAAATGACAAGAATATCATAGATTTATCGTGTCATTATCTGTGTAAATTAGGACAATTCTAGAATTCGGTTTTTTTTCTGGGGGAGGAGGGGGGATATCATGACTGCACAAATGACAAGACACACTATCAATTGGCAAAGGAGACATAACTCTAGCAATGTTCATAATAATTTCTCTTCTCCAATGCCTGTTTGAAATTTAAATAATTCTCATCGTTCCTAAGTGTGAAGGTATTCAAAACGCTTTTCTTTTTTTTAATTAAGAAACTGAAGAAGAAAACATTTTGGACGGACTAATATTTCTACAAAATATAAACTTTAGAAAAATATACAAGGTGAATTATATGAGGAAAAACAAAATGACAAAAATGAGCAATATCACATAGGCTGACTTTTCCATTTTGCTTTTCCTAATAAAATTCACCTGGCTTGGTATATTTTTCTAAAGTTTATATTACACTTTTAGCACCAAGGTAACATATTCTGAAATTTGTTTTCACCTGTAAATCTTCACCGAGTGTGATTTGTCTATATTTGTTTTTTTATTGAAATATTGCTAACATTTTCCATGTCTATTTCATTTTCCATGCAGTTCTTAGGAGAAATTTTTTAAAGAATTATCCACTTTTCTAAACCTGTGACATGATATTAAGTCTCCTTCAAAGAAAAAAAATTGTTTGTATCATCTGTCTTTATGGAAATTTTAGAGATCCTGTAATTGAAAAAAAAACCCATTGGCTTGAGCTTGCAATATATCTTTGTTCGTAGGAATTTGTATAAAAAACAGTAGGGTATGGTAAGTGTTGACAATGAACGACTGGAAATTGATTTAAGGATGACGTTTACACAGGTTTCAGATAATAGAAAGAAAATATTATATAGTATTTATGTTAAATCAAAAATTGTTCTAAATGGATAAAATAAGCAAGTTTTAAATCGAAATCAATTTAAAAATTTAATATTTTATTATTTAAAGAAAATATAGAGGTACAAAAGTCAATGTATGGTAATGCAGAGGAAATTCGGACTAATTTTTTAATTTTTCATTTTTGTCAAAAATTTTGATTTCTTTCAATAATAATAATTAAAGGTTAAATGTATTTTTAAACATCATTTTGCAAATATTATATGTGTTAAAGCTCATAAATTATTTCAAATAATTGAATGCTACGAAATAAAGAAATTCAAAAATATGTACAAAAACCATTCCAGACAATATATATCTCAATTATTTGATCATTGACCCCATATAATATTAATACCATGAGAATTAGGGCATCAAAAGTAATCTGAGGCTATGGATAATTTAGAGTTCTTATCAGTCAGATTTTTGTAATATTCGATTTAAAATGGGGAAAAAATATAAATATGACAGAGGAAATTCGGACTGTTATAATTATCACATTTCTGGCCCAAACTCCAATCATTTCTTTATATGAAGCAATGCTGTTCCATTGCTATAATATTTCATTATTTAAAGAGTTTAGTTGCTTGTAATATTTTGTGTGTATAGAAAAAAATTGGTCATATTGTGAAAAGTTGAGGTATTTCCCGAGAAATACTCAGGGGCCACTAGCATGAAAAGTAGGTCATTGACCTAGTTATTTGAAATTGAAATTTAACACAAGAATCATTGGTGTACAATGTGCAATAGGTGGTTTTTCGTTCTTATCAGTGGAATTTTTGGTCATCTGAGTAAAGGTATACCTTAAGGTCAAGATCTACTAAATAACTTTAGACTAATGTTTTGGTGCTAGATCCGTTATGACGTCATAATCAATTTCAACTTTCTCTTTCCCGTACTTTACGGTTTTAGCAGAATTATGTAGAAAAAAAGGGTATTTTCATGACGTTCAATTTGAAATCATATGAAAAGTAATAAGGATACCTATATTAAATTTTACATTGATTTAAAGAAGAGGCCACGACCATACTAATTACCGTTTTCTGAGAGACTGTAGGCAATCTGGATACATCTCCTCTGTCGAATATGAAAAAAAAACTCCAATATTCATGACTAGTTTTCTTAATTTTTCATTGAAAATGACAGTTTAAAATACATTTTTTAATCTTGTTCGCCTACAAATTATGCCCCGGAACACCTTATTTGACCAAGCTAAAGTTGTAAAGCATCAATAAAGGAATTTATTTCTCAAATTTGATAAATCTGTAGGCACCTTACATTTATTAGATCTTGACCTTAATTTGCAATTGTAAGATCTTTTTTATTAATCATTCTTCATATATCCTGGGGAGCATGAGATAAAAGATACCACAGAGTCTAACACATCTGTTTCATACTTGGATATTTTACTTTAAAAAGACGTTAATTGTAATATTATAACAATCAAGTTTTGTGATAAACGTGATGATGACTTTAACTTTTCTATCGTCAATTTCCCTTACTTATGCAATATACATTCATCACCTGCATACGGAGTTCATATATCTCAGTTGATTCGATACGCAAGAGCATGCTCTACGTATGAACAATTTCTAAAACGAGGTAAATTATTGACAAACAAGTTGTTGATGAAAGTCATCATTTCGTAAGTTCTTTGGTCGAAACAATGACCTTGTCAGCAGATACAATTCATCATTGAGTCAAATGCTGACTGAAATTTTTCGTACTAAATATTAGTCCATTATTTATACACTGAATTGACGACGGAATTTTTCGTTATTTCCCGAACATGACGAGGAGCACACGGCGGGTGGGACCGGTCGGCAAGGGATGCTCACTCATCCATGGCACCTGATTCCACCTCTGATGTTTTAGATGTCCGATGTTTGCTCTGCTCCTATTTTGTAGTTTTATGGACTTTGATATTCAATACTGTTCGTTGTCTCCACATTCTGTATCTTACTGGGTAAAATTGCATTCTTTCCAGAAAAATAATTTTCAAAATTGGAATGAAATGACTGCATTCCAGTAGCGTATCGTTGGTGTAAAATTAATAACAAGAGGCCCAGAGGCCACAGCGCTCACCTGAGCACATCAGGCTTGAATTTACTCCACCCCCCCCCCCTCCAGGCGTTCATCATTTGAACAACTTAGAATCAACACTACCTGAGAATGATTCCATATAAATATCACTAACCATAGCTTTGAAGTACTTGAAAAGAAGATTTTAAAAGGTTTCCCTATATATCCCTATGTAAAAGATTTTGGCCCCACCCTAATGCCCCGGGGGGCATGATTTGAACAAACTTGAATCTACACTACCTGAGGATGATTTCAAATGAGTTTCATTATTCCTGGCCCTGCGGTTCTGGAGAAGAAGATTTTTAAAGATTTTCCTATATATTCCTATGTAAAACTTGGGTCGGCCATTTTGGCCCCACCCTTGCCCCGGGGGGCATGATTTGAACAAACTTGAATCTACACTACCTGAGGATGATTCCACAAGTTTCATCTTTCCTGGCCTAGTGGTTCTGGAGAAGAAGATTTTTAAAGATTTTTCCTATATATTCCTATGTAAAACTTTTTTTGGCCCCACCCTTGCCCCGGGGGTCATGATTTGAACAAACTTGAATGTACACTACCTGAGGATGATTCCACATGAGTTTCATCTTTCCTGGCCCAGTGGTTCTGGAGAAGAAGATTTTTAAAGATTTTTCATATATATTCCTATGTAAAACTTGGGTCGGCCATTTTGGCCCCACCTTTGCCCCGGGGATCATGATTTGAACAAACTTAAATCTGCTCTACCTGAGGATGATTCCACATGAGTTTCATCTTTCCTGGCCCAGTGGTTCTGGAGAAGAAGATTTTTAAAGATTTTTCCTATATATTCCTATGTAAAACTTGGGTCGGCCATTTTTTTACCATTTGCCCCGGGGGTCATGATTTGAACAAATTTGAATCCACACTACCTGAGGATGATTCCACATGAGTTTCATCTTTCCTGGCCCAGTGGTACTGGAGAAGAAGATTTTTAAAGATTTTTCCTATATATTCCTATGTACAACTTGGGTTGTCCTTTTTGGCCCTATACTTGCCCCGGGGGTCATGATTTGAACAAACTTGAATCTACACTACCTGAGGATGCTTCCACATGAGTTTCATCTTTCCTGGCCCATGGAGAAGAAGATTTTTTAAAAATGCCATTAATTTTTAACAAATTCATGATTATCTCCCCAAGGATGCTTTGTGGCAAGTTTGGATGAAATTAGCCCAGTGGTTCTTGAGAAGAAGATGAAAATGTGAAAAGTTCACGACAACAACGACGAGGACGACAACAACAACTGATTTAAATTTTGATCAGAAAAGTTCACTTGAGCCTTCGGCTCAGGTGAGCTAATAATAGATTTTGTATTCATAATTTTAAAAAGTGAAAAATTCACGAAAGACGCAAAAGATTAGACACATTATTCAATATTATACTACGATTATTGCCTACTTCAAAGAAAAGCCGCGAACATTATTCACTAATAAATCACAAACGTCATCAAAAAATTATCAGATCAGAAACACGTATAAAACCTGTGCATTTGAAATGTACATTTGACTTTAGAATGAAATACGTATTTAAACCATATTGATGTGTCGTCTTTTGCAATTTAAACACTGCATGTATATTGCAGAAAAGAGCTGATGAATGTATGTTTCTAAAGCCAAGCGCGGCTGTTTCCCTAACCTCCCTACGCCATATTTAAACTCCATGATCTTGTTCATAAAGTGGTAAATAGGAAACTGATTTTGTTATTGTATTCAAAAAGATTAATCTTTTTAAGCCACAAACAATAAAAGGCTACTTTTAATGCAACGAAAGTTCAAATTATCTGCACTCTATACACAGGTAAACAAACAAATTTACACTCTGGTGTTAAATGGAACAGCATTAATGCAGCATGGTGACCTAATAGAGAAACGACCGTCGTATTTTAGGGCTGCTAGTACATGTAGCAGAATAGAAATAAAGTCCTTGTTTTCGTGAATGATGCAGAATAATCTCCTCGGTCTCTAAATGTTGTTTGAAGTAGCTAACACCTCGGCTTTTATCTATCAAACAACATTTCTCGAAACAACATTCACGAAAACGCGGACTTTATTTCTTAAGTATCACATTTAAAAGAAAAGCAGTGAATTTTATCAAGGCAGTCGCGAAGAGTTCTAGACAGTTTTAATTATTACCTCATATTACATTTGTTCGGAAAAAAAGACCTTAATAATAACTTTCTCTCGAAATATTAATGACAAAACAGTTAGAAGATTACGAACGTGAGTAAGTCTGAAAGTAAATAAGTATAGTATGATTTGATTTTTTAGTTTCTTCATCAAAAATATAGATTTGTTTCTATTCAAAACTAAGAAGAATTTTTTTTTTTTTGAAGTAAGGAACGATAAGCAATAGTCTGTCACTTAGATATTTGGTTATGTTTCGTGGCATACGAGGTCTGTTTAAGCCGTTAAAATGGCTTTAATGTTTATTTTCCTGATGTTTAAGTCCACGAAATCCACATATTAATAAAAAAGATAACAATTATGCCTAACTACCTATTGTCAAACTGGGAAAATACTAAACAATTACCATTCCCCATTATTAAATATCATATAGTCTGTCTTTAAAAACCAAGTTTTCCATGTTTTTTGTATTCCGGTGAGTTCTTTTTTTTAAACCTGTTTTTGTTTATAAAAACTTGCATATGAGAAGGACAAACTCACTGTAATGGCCTTCATTTCGACATTCAAATGGTCAACGACGACGACAGTTTCTGTTTCCACTCATATGTCTACTCGATTTATCCCCGTGTACTCAAAAAAACACACAGATTCTATCATACTTTTCATAAATGGATGTTTAACATACTTTTGACGATGAAAACCAACTAGCAACAAAACTATGTATCAAACTTGATGACTTCCGCTTTGAATATATTACTAGTTTTTATAAAGAAATAGCCCACAATCTCTTGCTTATAGTGTTCAAGTTTCCCGTTTTTCGATACTTAAGAGCATGCTCAGAGTATGATCAATGTTTCAACCAGGCTACTGACAAACAAGTGAATGTTACAAGAATATAAACAATCTAGTTTAAGCTCAGCATTTAATTCATTCTTTGATTAATATAAGGACTTTTTTTCAAATACAACCTGTCATTAGACTATTGTCTGACATATTTTAACCAAGTGTTAGGACAGTTTTCTTTGAATTATCACTTATATTGGGACAAAACCATTTGCCGGTGGAGAGCTGAATTTTTTCCCCCTATATTCGGCAATCATGGGCATTGAAGAGTGAGGAATATTTTTCGTGCCAACTTCTACTGCGACACGGGACCTCCGTTTTAACGGTATCATTCGAGGGACCGGTCTTCACGTTCAAGACTGGAATTCGAACCCGCTATGTATTGTTCAACTCCTTATTTCTCGTTTCTAGAGCAGGCGCCCTTACTACTGCACCAGGCAGACGACATTAAGGATGAACATGCGGCTTACGACGGATGTGACCAGAATATAGGGGATGCTCACTCCTTCTAGGCACCTGATGCAACATCCGAAATTTTCAGGACTTTGTTATCTTTATCTTTTCCATTGAAAAGATTTTTACTGATATGTTAAAATTGCTAAAATTTTCGATTATTAAAGAAAATGTATCGTATACGAAGTAAATTGTATTAATTAGCCCTGAAAAGAATACAAGAATGAGAAAAATGTATGGAATTTAGTTAAAATGTGAAGATTATAAATATTATTATATTAACTATCCAATAGTCGTTTCAACAATAAATCAAGTTCACTTCATTGACCATTAATATGAACGTTTTCGGTTAATTCATTTGATTACCAAATCACTTTTTAATAATGATTTATTTTGTTTCCTGTGTTTTATATTCACTTTCTACTTTGTTAAATATGAAATTATAATTTTGGAATATCTGATGAATTAATTATCTTTTAATATTCACGATGAATTTTATTGTTGTATCTCCTTAAAATCTCATGTTAATTTTTAAGTAAATTTTATTCAAAGACTCACGTAATTTTTTTAACTTTCCTTTTCCTAAGTACCAACAGTTAACAAAATATTATAGACATTAACATTTAATAATACAGGTGAATTCCCAGGAAATATGAATGTAAATAAATCATCGAACGACCCACGAGAATACTTTTACAATGTTTTTAAATATCGACACTTGTATTCATGCATCTGAATCCTATATGATTTATATTGAATCACACTTTGTGTTGCTATTTTTAGATTATATTCGTCCAATCAGTCTGCATCGTTCACATGTTACTGATGTATTCCGACAATGTTACATAACCCTTTCTGATCTTTAATGTCTTAGTTTTCTTTCATGTTTCAAAGTTCCCAATTTCAGAACATTGATGTATGTGTTTCCTTAATTTATTCCTACCAAACTTATTAAGAGACAAGGTAATTAAATTGTTTTCATTCAAATAAAGAGAATGTTTTTATTAAATATGTGAGCAATAAATATGTCAAAAGATCCGTTCACTTTTCACATTCCTCAGACATGCCATTCTTTATTTTCGCGATGTTTTACTTTTCTGGATGGCACCCTGACTAATATACAACGATGCGTCGCGGTATATCTGTAGATACTGACAACAATTTATAACTTAAGTTTAAAAACAATTGTTCAAAATATTTCCATGCAATAAAACACAAATATAAAAAAAAGAAAGAAATGTTTATTTCTAATGTACATCTAAACTATATATACCGTCAATAATATAATTTTAAATGCACAACCGGTAGTTAAGGCTCGAAACCCCTTAAAAATAAGGAAATGCAGCTGGCCCTCTTTCTTAAAAAATAGATAGCAAATTTGAACTACCTCTTTGAAAATTTGGTGTAGAAATTTGCATTGAAAATGCACCTAAGAAGGAAAGAAAATCCAAACTAAATTTTACTACGGATTACTTCCTCTGTTTGATCTATATAATACCGCATATTTGAGTTCATCTCACAATATGCGTCGTTATCTAAGCTCTATCCTTTAATTATATGTCATCATTCACCTCCTTTTTGTGAAAAATCGAATAAATGAGATAAGCCGGAATTTATTTATCCATCAATACAGTGTCAGTACGTAGTCACTAGGTTTACGGGTTATCTCCCCTTTTCTATGCATCAATGAAAGTGAAAGGTGGGTGATGAAATATCCGATTTATTTTTCTGTATTATGAAATATTTTATCATAATTTCCAGTTTTTAAAGTTAAGTTTCAGTCAAAGAATTAACATGGATTATCTTATCAACATTGATATTGCTCGATGGCAAATATTTCATTGGATTGAAACAGATCGATTTGCCTCCCGTCCATACTTTAAACACTGGCACATGGTACAAGATATACAAATATGGTAATAATAACCAACTTCATCAGTGTATTTTGAATGAGGAAAAGCGTACTTAGTGAAATATTATTTAAACAAAATGAGCTAATCTAAGTAAAAATAGGTCTGAACTTCAACTTTATTCGGTCCATGTTATTCAAGGTCATTGGTCAAACATCCGTACACATGGTAGCCTATATTTAGATACTTGGGTCCCTTGGCCTATCTTTAGAGGGTTTAGAAATGGGAATATACATAGTTATAATTCTTACAATATGAGTATGGTTTTGTAACTTTGGGCTTGTTGTATTTATCAGTTTATTCAAAATATTTTGTGACATTTGAAAAAAAAAAACCTTTTCCTTAAAACAGTGAATAAATAGAAAACATACAGATTGAGAATTAATTAAAGTTTGATAAAGCTATTGTATCATGTCTTTAGAAATGTTATTTACCCCGATTCACATAGGAACAGAACTCTAATTAAAGGATATAAATTTTCGATCAAGGCCATTCAACTTTAACAATGGTCCAAAGAGAGGCATGAAAGGTATGGAATTGCAACAAAGGCAGTAATCAATTGTGAAATAAAATAATTTGAAGTAAAATAAAGAACAAGTTGTGGTGCTTGTGAATGTTATATTACAATTAATGCATTTTTATGTATATGAATTTAACATGAAATAAGATGTGTATTTGTTTATACATATTTACAGTTGTACATGTACACATGCTATGACAAAACTCAAGGTAAGTAAATACGAATGATGACAAAATAGATTTTGAGTCAAAAAAATTTCAGTTGGATGGAAGCATTGCAATGAACAATTCAGGCTGTAAAAGCTGGGGGCATACGTTCTATGCACCCGAGTTGAATTGTACATTGTCTGTCAAATCTACATATTAATAGCATCCTCATCTATTCGGATATCTCTTCTCTTAGGGGGCTTGACAAGGAGGAAAACTTCAGACTCAACCAGAACAATAACAATGTGTGCATAGTAATTTAGGGCCTCAATGGTTCAATAGTTGATATAGATAGGATTCCCCGAATTTTATTTTAATTAAGTACATGTAGATATCTATTACCTAGCAAGTCTAGCTATTATTTTGCTGGTTTATATATGTATATATAAGTGTTCAGATTAAGTAAGAGGGGGTCAAAGGCTTGTTTCACATATATATTTTGTGTTGAAATTTTGGTTTGGTTAAAGTTATAAATAAAGGAAATAAATGAATGTCAGGCTGTTTGTTCATTTGGAAGCCGTCTTCAGTGTATATGAACATAATTATGAATTTTTCTAACAGGACCTGTACCTTAATTGAGTAGGTTTGATGATATCATATAACACAATAAAGACACATACATTTAATGTCTTCTCGCCCCTTAACTGCATAAAGGCCTTGTATTTTATATAGTTGTGTTTAGTAAATGAAAAGTTTTGTACCTTAAGTTAACATGAAAAATCAGGTAAACTTATTTTACTAAATTTATTATATAGATTAATTCACAAATGTCGATAATTCACACAGAGATTAATTTCAGCACGGGCTTTTATTTCCTGACAATGTTCTTTAAGACTTATACAAGAAGAAAATCTCTAGGTATTTAAATATAATTCTACAAATAAAAGACTATAAAATAAATAATAATTTATAGGCTAATTGAAGCACTGTAAAAAAGAGAGAAAAAAAAAAACTTGTCAAAATTATTAGTAAATTAACATTTATTCCTTTGAGTTATCTTTCTCATCAGGGAAAGTGAACCTCAAAATAGGAAATGCAACTTCAAGTCCCTGAACTTTTACCAGTTTTAATCAAGTAATTCAGTTTTGCAAAGGGATGAGGGACAAATTACAGAGTTCTTTAGGTGCTAAAATCAATGCAGGCTCATTTGAATAAGGCTCGCAGTGCTGGTCTTTCTATGTATTTTCCTTATGGCATATGCTGTATGAATGGTCACGACATAATGATAAATAAATCAACAAATAAATGAAATAAAGAGGGTTATAATGAGACTTCCAGTATAAGGTTTAAAATGGGGCTTAAATTTTTGTCAGTGTTGGTTTCTGCTGTGTCTCTAAGTTATTAGATACAAAAGATTTGCTATCTTCACACAGATAAAACTTGCTTCAGTTAAAATTCTATATTCACAGATTTTAAATTCATAAAGGATAAATTGTTTAGGTAACTGGTTTTATTTATGTGGAATTATAAGATTTAAAAAATAAATAAAATGAAAGAACCGCATAAGGCGAGATTTCCTAACAGCATAGAGATACAAATTCGGGGGGGGGGGGGGGGGGGGTGTTAGATACATATTGTACCACAGGCTAGTTTATAATCTGCCCCATTTCCTACAATATTCTTTCTTTTTAATAGTAGGCGCTTACTCTTAGCTTACACATATGCATATCTTAGGGGCATTTCTTCATTGAAAATATCAGTTCAAACCCAGTTGCCATTCGCATGTAATATGGCATGTGTTTATCCCTCATGTGAGCAGTTAGCTGAATTATTTTCTGTTTACACATTAATCTCATATGGGATTAAGATGCATTAGTCGGTGCATAATTGCATATGTACATGTAGTTTACATCCATGCATTAGCTAATGGGTACAAATACAGGTTACTCCTACATGTATAAGAGCCTCGGTTAACGTCCCTACGCTCCTTATGTACCTCGGAGCCATGTCAAAAGTATCTCGTTGTGAACCTCTAGCATGCTGGAGTAAAATATAGGTTAGCTAGGGGATACAAATACAAATCCACAAGTGAGTAGGAGTTAACGTTTCATAGTGCTAAGATTAGATAAACTTCGACAGCATTTTAGGGTATTAGAGAAAGGATAGGTTTACACTGACTTAGCATGTTAATTTTCATGCTCTCTATCATAAATCCATGTTTTACAGCCTTAAAAACAATTTTGAAGTCTATATTTTTAATAACACATTCCATAGCATATTTTTGCAGGAGGAAAGGGGGGGGGGAGGTTCCCTAAAATTCCCAAAGTAGCTTAAGGTGTAGTAAGATCATGCCTTTTTGATAGAGTATCAGCTGGAAAGGGATTTAGAATAAAGGTTTTAGTCATATGTGCCTTACATGTCTTGTGCAGTCCATCTTCATTTGCAAATGCTTAGGGGTAAATACAAAGTACCCTATTGTGTTTCTTGGCTTGAAAGGTAAATAGTATATACAAGATTTAATCAATTTTACATGGTCTTCGGAAGAGCTTGGTTTAAAAAATAAGTAGTACTTAGATAACCTCATTTCTTCAGAACTGGCAAGAAACTTTACAAAATATCACAAAACATGTTCTGCACTTGACAGAGTGGGAATGTGAACACTTGAAATTATTGTCTACAATACAGGAACAACATAATCATGCTGAAGGGGGGGGGGGGGGGGGGTAGAGAGTATAGGTACTCATTCATCTTGTTTGTAATCTTTGCAGGAAAGTATATTACAAATTTTTCTTTCAAATGACCTAAAAATGAATAAGAAATAAAATTCAAACGAATAAACCGATAAATAAAAAAAGGGGGATAGATCTAGATAAGACATATTTTCTACTTTATTTTCTTACATTAGTCCAGTTAGTTCTTTCTTTCTGACTGAGTAAAATAGCTGGATATTAGTAATAGAAATAGAGACCCAAAGCAATACAACTTCGAAAGATATAAAATCAGGGAAAAAAGGGGGGGGGGGGGTGATTAATTTGAAGGGTAACCAGATTTATTTTAATGCAGCATAAATCTACAGTGGGTTGGAAATGAGAGAGAGTGATGTTCACGATGGATGGGTTGCTGAGGGTTTTGAGTAGGCTAGGAGTCCATGGTGGGTGGTTAAATTGAAGTTGCCTACCCCCACCAGGTGGCGGTGGGCACCTACGGTGCCCATGTGTCGAAATCGTCACCTTCAATTTAACCATTGAACTGTTGATTTTGTTGACTTTTTGTGGTTGATGTTGATTTTTGTGATGGTTGATGTTGATATATGTGATGTTGAATTTGAAAATTATATCTTATATAATGTAAATCTAAAGCAAAATAATATAATTAAAAGACAATTTGTGTTGAAATGTGTCCGTAGCACGATTGAGGTCAACCCAGCGTGCTACTTTTCCCGTCAGGGAGGGCACAACTTATGCTGATGTTGGGGGTATGCCATTTTGCCGGCTGCCCCACTGTTGTGTAGACCACTGTGGACAATACCTGCCAACTCGAATAAAACATTAAACTTAAATACTTAGCATTTGTTTATTATATATAGGTCTTTGATAATGCCTATATAGCAAGTGTAACCAGCCGACTGGGCTTACTCCTACTCGGCATTTGATCCGGTGTTTTTCAAGGATCCGTGTTTTGGTCTTGTTCAAAATTTGTATTTTTATGAAATTGTTTTATGCGCGTTTTCATTGCCTTTTACATGAAATACATGTACATAGAGAAAATGAACAGATTTTAAGCTCAAAGGTCCATTTAACTTAACACAAACAAGGACATTTATAACATCAGTGGTGAGATCATGTGCCATAGAGGAGTGAGCATCCCATGCCGTCCGGTCACACCCACCGTGTGCTCCTTGTCATGAACGGAACATTAAAGCGAAATCCATTTCATTTCCTATATTATATTTTGATATAGAGTACTTTTTATTCAGATTAATTTAAATTTCAAAATGTCTTTAGATTTTCTCATCAGTTTAACCAAAGTCTCAATTGCTTTTATCTAATTAATGAATACCTTGTAATATCAATTAAATCTATAATAAAAATCAAGGAGGAATTCATAGAAAATGGGAAATTATTGCAATTGTTGATTGTGCAGCAGTAAACAATGAAGGATATGGAGATAACGAACAGTATTCAATATCAAAGTCCATAAAACAATACAAAATAGGAGCAGAGCAAACACGGACCTCCAAAACATCAGAGGTTGGATCAGGTGCCATGAAGGAGTTAGCATCCCCACCGACCGGTCGCGCCCGCTGCGTGCTCCTTGTCATGATCGGGAAATAACGGAATAATCCGTCCTCAATTCAGTGTATAAATATAGACTAACAACTAGTATGAAAAACGCCAGTCAGCATTTGACTCAATGATAAATTGTATTTGCTGACAAGATCATTGTATCGACCATAGAACTTACGAAATGATGACTTCAAACGAGACTGCTGATATTCTTGTTTCATCAACTTGTTTTTCAATAATTTACCTCGTTTTAGAAATTGTTCATACGTCGAGCATGCTCTTGTGTATCGAATCAACTGAGGTACTGAGTATGTAAACTCTGTATGCAAGTGATGAAGGTATATTGCTGCATAGATAAGGGAAGTTGACGATAGAAAAGTTTAAGTCATCACGTTTATCTTAAAGCTTGGTTGTAAGATTACCATGTGTCTTTTTCAAGTAAAATATCCTAGTATGAAACAGATGAGTCAGACTCTGTAATATCTTTTATCTCAAGCTCGCAAGGATATATCGTATCTACATAGGAATGGAAATAACCATTGTTAATTGACAATACGTCGTCGATATATCTAAATGTGGAGTTGAAGGCCACAGCAATTTGTTTTCTTTTCACGCATAAGATTTTGCACAAAATCTGCTTCATATGAATACAAAAATAGGTCTGCTAATAACGGAGCGCAATTGGTACTCATGGAAATTCCAATAGATTGTTGTAAGACCTGGTCTCCAAAAACCACATAGATATTGTGAATCAGAAACTCAAACATCTTCTTGATGTCAACTTCAGAGTACTTGTGTGTGCTATCAGAATGTGTTTTAACAAAATAATTTTGCAAATGACCAATGACGAGGTAAGAAAATTTAAGAGTTCCATTTTTATTGGGAAAAGCAGCTGTCCACGATATCAAAAAGCCTGGACTTTAATTTATCGTGGGGAATGGTTGTGTATAAAGTTGAAAATTCGTTCAGTTTTGTTTTATGAAAGATGACTAAAAATTACTCAAAATAAACATATATTCAACAAAATATATGTTCTTTGAACAATGCAGTTTGAAGAACTAAAATGAATTTGAACTACCTAACATGCCTTGCACAATCTAACTAGTATATATACACATCTTTTAATCAAGCATGTTAAGGCGTTGAAATTACATTAGAGATATTTTGGATTGCTGTCTTCTTTTAATATTGAAATCTTTTATATATTCCTGTCACGTGACTTTATTTGGATCTTTTATTATTTTCTGATAAACATTGTCATACTTATATTTTCTTAAATATTGGCTTCTTAATAAGAATTAGTATTTAATTGTATGTTTTTTATTTAATTATTCATATTCATCATCAGGTATGATTTTGAAATTTTAATGTCTCATTAAAGATGAATATTTAGAAAAATCGTGATTTATTTCTTATTTTTAGTAGTAAAAATAAAAATTAAATGTCAAATCCGGCAAAGTAACATTTTTATGTCAATGACAGGAAAAAGGCAGTTTGCCAGCACAACATCTAAAACAAGGAAATTGACTTTTAATAGAATATGATTGCCAAATGCACATTCCTGTCTCCGTTCAGTTTTATTTTATGAAAGATTATTTTAGTTTGACTAAAATTTGACTTAGCCTTACTCAAAATAAACATTTCATTCAACAAAATATATGTTCTTTGAACAATGCAAGTTGAAGCTTTTTCTTCCTCTCACCATTGGAATAAACTTCTTGCCTTGCTCAAAATAAACATTTCATTCAACAAAATATATGTTCTTTGAACAATGCAATTTGAAGCTTTTTCTTCCTCTCACCATTGGAATAAACTTCTTGGTAGATATATTTGTTCATGTTGCATTAAATTATAAATATCAGTTTTTTAATATGAATGATAAAATAAAATTAAAATAAGAAATCAAAATATGACTTTTTTTTTCTCTCTGTGAATTGGCTACTTGTATTAGGCGTTAAACATGAAAGAAGATTTTTAAAAAGAGAGTGGCATATCGGGGGTGGGAATGGTTTTGTGGTCAAGATAAAATTTCTTCAATCGTTATATCATCATAGCAATCTCTTTGGTTATGCAGGTATATGTATAATGGACACATACTTTAAGAAGTAATGGACACACACTTTAACTAAAATTATCTTGCTCTGTTTAAGTTAAAGTAATTTGCACAGAAGAATTCACTGAAGATTATTTATTTTACTTAATCATCTACGAATAACAACAATTATTCTGTGTCTGAATTCAAATATATAATAGAGAAGGAGAGAACATATATAAAAACTATTAAATACTATATAGGAAATAGTTTTTGCAATCTACAGGTACATGTATTTAAAAAAATAGATAATGATGAACTGCCATTTAACTGCACTTAAAGTCCTTAAAGAATAAACAAATTATGGTCTTTGACCGCTTTTATGATTTAAAACTATGATCATTGTTAGAATTGTTTAATGATCGTCAATGTTAGCAATTAACATTCAAGAAATTTCATAAGTTGACCGAATGCATTTGATCCTAAGGAATTGTTACCGGAAAAGGAAATGATATTATGTGACATATATAAAACCATGAAACCTTCGAGAAACTATGATTTTTTAAATAAATTATGAAAATTCCATTTCTGTCACTAAAACAAAAATGTGTTTGATATGAATTAACATGAAAAAGGTCCCTTCTTATTTCCCATATTCCCTGACCCCTTCACGTTACTTTATATAATTAACCTCTAGATTTCGTGAAATGTGTGGTGTCTATATTTTGAAGATCTCATTATGTCAAAGTATAGCTATTTAGCTTTTCTGACGTCTTCGTTAAAGACCAACACATAATTGGCGAATGTTAACTATCTGATAAGAAAGGTTTAAGTATATTGGAACTTGATACAGGAAATCAATTGAGATACTCCGACATTTTTTGAATATCTGAATAGAAAAAATATTAATAAGGTTAAAGTTTAAAGAATAATGTTAGTGACAGTCTCTTCAATTCTTCTCTGTATAAAACATTTATAATTCGAATTTTCCATTGATTTTAGAAAATAAAGAAATAGTGCACTAGGATAAATGCATTTATTTAGTTGCCCAAATCTTCGAAACTAATGCCAGGCATAATGCTATTGTACATCACAAAAATTTTGCAAATCTATCTGTAAGTGGGACAGAAGTTTTACGAAGTATTGCAATGTTGTATATAATCTTTTAAAATATATATAAACACAATTAAAGAAAATTTTCGAGTAACATTTATTCTATTGGGTGGGTTATTTTTGCAATGTAATTAATAGTAATTATATCATGTGATTTGTCAACATGTATAACTAGTCATTACTATATATATTTTAGGAATAACTGTCTTATTTTTCGATTTCATGATGTGATCAATCGATTGCCTTGCGTGATAATTTGCATAAACGCCGAAGGCAGATATTCCTTATTTTGATTCCGCCAATCCACGTGCTACAAGCCCTGCTTCTGTCTAGCTATTTGTCCCGCCCTGTACGTGATTTTTTAACCGCGCCTTTCGATGAACCAGTGCATTGATGGAGAAATAAAGTATATCATCTATATTGTAATTTTATCTAGGACAAAGACATTGGAAATGTAAACATTTTACATTAATTAAAAACAGATTCTAAGTATGAATATTATAAAATCTCTTAAGCACTTGATACCAACTCTGGTGTTTCCAGAGCAACGTGCCTTTCCCTATTCATGTTCCGTGGTTTCAAGCATGTTTTATTTGATTGATCACTGCTCGCTATCTTCCCTTTTTATTTGTCTAGCATTGGGAATAAAGTGTATTATGCTAAACTTTTCGGCTATTTTCACTGAAATTGAGGAAAGCGTAACACTTTTGAAATGATGTAGACAGCAAAGAAAGACAGAATCAATTTGACAAAACAATATGTTAATGAGTGTATGGTATGTTTAAGGCAAATAAAATGAATTGATAATAGCACTCTTCAACTAAGGAAAATAATATAAATGTAATGATCAATTCAACCTGACAATATTCTTTTTAAAAATCTTAGGTACAACTAGTTCATTAGAATATATTTTTAGCATGTCTTAGGAGTGAAATTTTTTATGCGACTATTTTCGATTCTTTAAGACAAAAATATAACAAGGTGCTTAATCATGTGCCATTTCCTATTTTCTATGCATATATGCCTTATTGGAGTTGGGATGTTTTGACGCCAGTCTCAAAATTGAACGTCGCATGTTTAACAGAAGTGACAAAATTCAAAATAGCAACAGAAAAACTTTCCTAAGCAAACCTTGGCAAAATGATTTTCATAGGCTTGGTTTATTACTTGCAAAAAGTTGCAGCTTATTATTTCTGTTCAACTCTGCCTCCTCGTTTTCAATATAAGATATTAATTCTAAAAAAAAAGTAATACACCTTGCCTCTGATTTTGTTATAATGAATTATTAATTCGCAATCCTCTCTCTCTCGTGGCGCAGTGATTAGAACGTCTGCTCTAGAATCGCAAAGTACGGAGTCGATCCTTACGTCGAATCCCACTGTGGGACGTGGAACCTGGTCCTTCGGATGAGACCGTTTAATCCGAGGTCCCGTGTCGCAGAAGGTGCTGGTACGTAAAATATCCCTCCCTGCTCAATGGGCCTGAGTGCTGGGCATAGGACAAAATTTGCAGCTCTCCACTGGCAAGTGGTGGCGTCTCCATATGAGTGAAACATTCTCGAGAGGGACGTTAAACAACACACAATCAATCAATCAATTTCTCTCTCTCTTCTCCCCCCTCTCTCAGCATCATCAGAACAATACAGGTTTACAAACAGTTTGATGCCCATAGTTCGAGGATGAAAAAAGTAGTTTTTCAACAATAGCATAAAGCAAATGAAAAGTAGTAAAATTTTCATTTGATATGTGACACTTTTGGAAGTTGTTTCCTAAACATCCAATTTTAAGCACATCTTCTGTTTTTAATATATGGCGCTGCGGCTCTCAACTTAGAAGTACAAATTTTCTGTAATTAATTCTAAACATGAATCAGACAGTACGATATAATGAGACAATTATAGCACGCTCCGCCGGTGACTGGGGGAAGAGTCGACAGTCACTACCTGGAAGCTCTCGGAGTTCCTACCGTCCTTAATCTTATTAATATCAAAGCTGGCTCCAAGCATCCCCACTATAAACGTCATACCTCCAGACAAAATTCAGAGGAAGTAGAAATAATCCCAAAGATTCCTCACAAAATAAATATAACTGAAAGACAGGCATTAGATACTTTTTACTTACATAATGGTGTAAAAGGTCTAATTAATTTGTATTCATAGAGTTTCTTTATATTAGAGACCTAAATAACTTATTTTCAATGAAATGTGTGCTAGGGTGGCATTGTAAATTGTCAGAGGATCAATCAATTTAGCTTTCCCGAAAATCACTTTCTTGCGTGGGATTAAACATTTGCAGACCATAATTCCAATACTTGTGACAACCAGTGCTAAATTTCGAATCCAAATAAAAACTGCTTAAAATGTCGACGACCTTAAAGATTATAAATAAAGCATGTTTATCCATATACGAAACATTCAATGTGCATTGCATATATTGCGTACATATCATTTTGATGACTTCAGACAAAAACAAATGATACTGCACAAAGTTGTCAGGGTCTTTCATTGTACCTTTTTTTCCTCTGATGAATTAGTAAGCCATGTTTTTGTGGTATTTTATTTGACAACTCAAATAACGATCTAATATCTACCACAGACAGTTATGACTTACATTAATAAGAGGTCCATTAACATTTTGGTGGTTAAAACAGGGACTATTTTCTAGGAGAAGTACCAGCCAATAAAATGGTTTTATTTAATTTTTCGCAAACTTTTGATCCAATCATATTAAAGGAATCTAAAAGAAAAGTACAAATCGAATTCACACTTACAGAGCATGCCAAGATTTTTTTTAGAAACCGACTGGCTAACGGCTACAGATGGACCGACTCGAAACCCTGTTAACGCTCAGGAAACATGTTTTTTAACCTTGTTCCCCTGAATCTGAAAAGCAGCTATAATGATTTTGTAAAGTAAATCCCAGATGCCTACCAACCCAAGTTTCTGCTCCGATTCGGGAGAAGGCAAACACATTCTTTTAAAGATAACCTTGAAAAAAGTGTTCCTGCATACTGTATACAAAACGCTCAACAAAATCGTCTTCCTCATTCCTTCCAAAATCTAAATCATGTCCTGACGATGAAAGAATGCTTAAAACACAACTGACTCAATGCCATGTTTAATTTGCAGGGCAATTCTAAACAACGGAGACATCTTTTCTCTACTATTACAGTAGAGACAGTTAAACTTTTATTTATTTATTTCACTGAATGATTTTACTATAATATTATTCGCATTTGTTACTTTTTCCCTACAAACGGTTTGTGAACACAAGACCATCTTGATTTTCACATTGTTTTATATTTTTCAAACCATGTTTAGATTTGACCAACTATAGTTCACTTCTTATCCTGTTAAAGTTCATTATGAAACACACACAAAACTGAATTACGAAAAAACCTGGTATACAGCAAGTTGTGGATAAAGATGAAGTCTTAATGGGCTGACCAGAAGAAAAAAAGTGACCAAAACATGCAAAATACTCATTACGTAACCAAATAGAATAAACAAGAGGCCCAGGTGCCAAATCACTCAGCTGAGAACACTAGCTAGGAAAAAGCATAAAATAATCAGTTTAGTCATGAATAGTACAAATGTGACCAATCACAACTTTGCCGCTCTCTTTTTGGTCCAGTAGTTCTTGAGAAGATGATTTTAAAAGATTTTTCCTATATATTCCTATGTAAAACTTTTATCACCCATTGTTGCCCCACCCTGCCCATGGAAGTATGATTTGAACAAACTTAAATCTACAATTTCAGAGGATAATTCCATATAAATATGACTAAATGTTAAATTTGATCGCCAATTGTGACCCGTCCCTACCCCCGGGGGTCATCATTTGAACAAAGGAGATGGGTGAACTTAGCGTGCAGAAAGCCCAATAGCTTCAGATATATAACAATCATATTCAAATTGTGAATTTAGTATTTAGAGTAAAGTTCTCATAATTAATTTTTATGAAATCATGAGAAACAAAAAGTTTTGAGGAAAATTTTTCGTTAAAATTTATTCTTTTATATTAAAATAAAAAATAATGTGGTAATTGGGATCGAATCCTGGCAATAAAAATCCTGAACTGTATTCTCTTTTGAGACCACCACACTAACCACTACGCTACACAAGTCCTGATGAAGTGTGGCATTTAAATCATGTTTGTGATATGACCATTGAATTCTGGGACTTCAAGTATATCTCGAAAAGATACGAAAGTTATGTCATAAAATTATATTTTTAAGGTATAGTGGGTCTTTGCTCCATAATTTTGGAAACCAAAATATGTATGTTTTTATGCAAACTTTGAGGATTACCTTTCAAAAAAATGGAGAGAAGACCCACTCATAACGAAAAATAGTGTTATAGCGTGAAAAAAAATGACTCGTTTTGTCCTCTTGTGTGTGTGTATAATATTTCATAGGCAAATAACTTCAATCTTCATGAGATATGTGCAAGTTGTAGAGATTTTACATAAAGTATACTTAAATGTTAGATGAAATATTGAGGAAAATTTTGATATAATTGAGATTCAGTTTTTCACCTTCATGTTTGTCGCGTTATGGGCTTATCTCTCGACATGTTCACCCATCTCCTTTAATCTACACTACCTGATGATGCTTCCATATTTCTAAGACCAATCATGGCATTTCTGTTCTTAAGAAATATATTTTTTTCTTTGTATATACTAGTAATTAATTATATATTCATTAGTATAACATTGATCACCCAATGTGGACCCACTCAACCTCTAGTAGTCATGATTTGAACAAACTTGAATCAACACAACCTAAGGATGCCTCCCTATAACTATGACCAATCATGGCTTTGCTCTTGAGAAAAGAATTTTTGAAGATTTTTCCTGTGTATTCCTATGTTAAACTTTGATCCTCTTTTGTGGCCCATTCTAACCCCGGGGATCATGATTTGAACAAATTTCGATCATCACTACCGGAGGTTGTTTCCACATGAGTTTCATCTTTTGTGGCCCAGTGATTCTTGAGAAGAAGAATCATAAAAGATGCCATCAATTTTTCACTAATTCATAATTTTCTCCCCTTGGAAGAAGGCGTTGTCCTTCATTTGAACAAACTTGAATCCCCTTTACCGAAGGATACTTTGCGGTAAGTTTGGTTGACAATGGCCCAGCGGTTCTTGAAAAGAAGATGAAAATGTGAAAAGTTTACGACGACAAGGACAACGGCAGATAACGGACAAATTGTGATTTAAAATTGCCCACCATTGAGAGGCATATAATGAAAACTGTTGCATGAAAATATTTAATTTTCAAGCTAAATTTAAAGACTTTTTGAATTAAAATATAAATTAAAGAGTTGTTCTTCCTGGCTGAGGGTCAGAGTCCTTTAATGGATCTTTTATGGTATACAGATAGGGTCTGCGAAAATGTTTTACTTGACGCACTTTTATCAAATATCTAGTTCCCAAAGATTAGAAAAGACCCGTGATTCTTGCTGAATAAAAAATAACCAAATTACTCCCGATGTACAGAAATAAAGAAAAAAAATTATTTCTTGAAAGTATATAGCTTTATTTGCTAAGAAAAAAGTCTTATTTTATTTTTTACGAAAGGCTATACCTTAAATTGCAATGGAATTCATCGTCTCTAGAATTAAAAATCGTCAACATTTCCATCTGGATTAGAGTGCTTCAATACTTTTACTTCTGTTTACTTTCTGTTGTTCTTTGATACCAAAGATAGAGTGCACGTGCTCTTGGCACCATGTTTTTTTTTCAATATTTACAAAGTTAATCACTCAATGAGTAACTGTTTTTAACGTCACAAATCAACGTTCATTTTCAGCAAATATATCAGGATAGCTTCAGTTCTATCACAGATTTGTTTCTCTGACTTTTATCACTTAAAAACAAGGTTATAAAGTAGGTGCAAGTCAACGCCTTAATATCTGACACTTAACAAATCAGACAATATTGATACATAATTGATTATGTCATGTCAAATCTGTAATTGATTGTTAACGTTTATGGATTACTTTATTACTCTTCAAGGTTCTCCCTCGCACGTGCGGTTTAACATTTCATTATTTTTTGGTTTTTGGAATGAAGTTTCTTATTAAGTGAATATTCGACAACTTTTGATGATTCGAAAAAAAATAAATGTATGTAAATTTGCAAACAATTACTCATCTGAATCGCTATTTTCTTGTATATTTTACAATAACCTTTAAAATTCGTCTTTTCAGCATCTCTGCTTTTGTTTGTGATCTCGACAATTTTGTCTATTCAGAACACAAATTTCTATTTCTGTTATTACTATACCTTTACAACATAAGAGGTATGAATACGTACCACTGATGAGAAAGCATTGCCTGTCAACTTGTCAAACCCGTAGTATGCTCCTTGACATAATTTGGCAAACTGAAAATTCTTAGACAATTCAGCGTACGTCCCTTAGAGGACCATTAACTGATATTAGGTTGCCGGTGGAGGGAAACAATTTTAGACCAGTGCTTTCGAAATTACTGCCTTGGTGCAGAGAGGGAACTTTTTCGAGCCAATACTTACTGTGATATGGGATCTCGGTTTATTCGGTTAAATCCTAAAGACCTGTATCAAGGTCCCGCAGTAATTAAGTGTTAAAAGGATAAACCAACAATTGTATGAAAAATACCAGTCGATATTCGACTTGAAATTATATCAAATATGCTGACAAGGTCATTGTATCCCTATAAAAATTTTCGCAAAGTTAATTTAATTGAGATTGTTGATATCCTTGTTTCCTCAACTTACTTGTCAATACATAAGTTGCCTTGTTTCAGAAAATGTTCGTACATATAGCGTGCTCTTGAGTGTCGAATAAATAGGAAGATAAACCTCTATATTTACGTGATAATGATATATGGCTACATACTTGAGAAAATATGACGATAGAAATTCAAAGTTAGCACGTTTATCATTAAAAAAAATGTTTTTAAAGTTATAATTAACGTCTTTTTGTAGTAAAACATTCAAATATGAAACAGATAGGAAGAATCCGTTTTTGGAGTTCAAAGGGATATATCAAATCAACGTAGGAATTAAGATGAAAATTCACTAATTAACCGTCTTCGATGTATCTAACTGTTGAATTAAAGGACGCAACAAGATACGTTTTTTTCCTTTTCCATAAATTGGTTTATTATTGAAAAGTTTAAATCCAAAAGTAGTCTTATGACCAATCATGGCTTTGCTATTCTTGAGAAGAAATTTTTAAAGAATTCCCTATATATTTCTATGTAAAACTTTGGTCGGCCATTGTGG
The DNA here is from genome assembly GCF_032062105.1 of Saccostrea cuccullata. NCBI lineage: Eukaryota > Metazoa > Mollusca > Bivalvia > Ostreida > Ostreidae > Saccostrea > Saccostrea cuccullata. The sequence goes on from NW_026936265.1 coordinate 366,788, forward strand.
CCCCGCCCTACCCCCGGGGGTCATGATTTGAACAAACTTAAATCTACACTACCTAAGGGTGCTTCCGTATAAGTTTCATCTTTCCTGGCACAGTGGTTCTTGAGAAGAAGATTTTTAAAGAATATTCCTACATATTTCTATGTAAAACTTTGGTCGGCCATTGTGGCCCCGCCATACCCCTGGGGGTCATGATTTGAAGAAATTTGAATCTACACTACCTGAGGATACTTCAATATAAGTTTCATCTTTCCTGGCACAGTGGTTCTTGAGAAGATTTTTAAAGAATTTTCCTACATATTTATATGTAAAACTTTGGTCGGCCATTGTGGCCCCGCCCTACCCCTGGGGGTCATGATTTTAACAAATTTGAATCTACACGACCTGAGGATGTTTTCTCATAAGTGTCATCTTTACTGGCACAGTGGTTCTTGAGAAGAAGATTTTTAAAACATGCAACCAAATTTTTATTAATTCCAAATTATCTCCCCTTGAATGACGGCGTGGCCCTTCATTTGAACAAACTTGAATTCCCTTCACCCAAGAATGCTTTGTGGCAAGTTTGGTTGAAATTGGCCCAGCGGTTCTTGAGAAGAAGTCGAAAATGTGAAAAGTTTACAGACACACAGACAGACAGACAGGCGGACGGACGGACAGACACTCTACAGACAAAATGTGATCAGAAAAGCTCACTTGAGCCTTTGGCTCAGGTGAGCTAAAATGTCAGTGAGCATTTGACTTAGTGATAAATTGTATTTGCTGACATGGTCATTGTATCGACCATAGAACTTACAAAATGATGCGATGAGATTGCTGATATTCTTGTTTCATCAACTTATTTGTCAGGAACATACCTCAATTTAGAAATTGTTTGCTCGTAGAACATGTTTTCGTGATCGAATCAATTGAGAGATATAAACCCCCGTACGCAGGTGATGAAGTTAAATTAGTGCTTAAGTAAGGCAAGTTAACGATTGAAAAGTTAAACTTATCACTGATAAGTTTAACTTTTTAATCGTTAACTTGCCTTACTTATCACGTTTAACATAAAGCTTGGTTGTTAGATTACCATTATTCTCATTTTCAAGGAAAATATCCAAAAATATGAAAAAGATGTGTCAGAATTTTGTTATCCTTATCGTTTTGAAATTAGAATGGAAATAACTATTGTTAATTGACAATACGTCGTCGATATACATGTAACTAAATGTTTTCTGGTGAAAATACGATTCACTTTGCAAAATTCTATCCTAAATAGAATAGCGAATCAGTGAATTGTAGTACATGTTTTTCTTTCATTACAAAGTTTTCTTCCATTTTGAAAACTACCGTGACACTGAATATTAAATGTATCTTAACGTGTCTAGAAAACGGAACATTCGTGCTAAAACTAACATCTGATATGAATATAAACTAATCATCTAGTAAATGTCCATATTAAAAAAAATATAAGTATCTGACTTTTAAAAAAAATCTCATAAACCACCAACAGCAATGCAATTTTGCAACTGATTCATGAAAATGAATGGATATATAACGTTAGATGAGTCAGCTGTAACATGCACAATAAGGGACTTATTCATAAATATTTTATGGGTAATAACTAGGTCTATTGTATCGAATTGGGTCAAATACTTTGATCGAATTTATTGACTTTGACATATGAAATCTTAATGATGTTTGCACATTTAATGCATGATTTTATTTCATTTAGTGTATGTATTCATGTAACAATACTGTATCTATGTAAATGTTGTTTTTACGAAAAATAAAGAAAATGAGTATAGGTAACTGTTTCTCTAAGACAGTGGAATTTTGCAGCTTGCTGGAAAGAACATTGAACAGCAGCTCTTGCGTTTTGTTAATTTTTTTTTTTAAAGTTTCGGTAATTTTCATTTCTTTGAAGAAAAATTGTTGAAGTTCTATTTTTTAATATATTTAATAAGTGGTATACTTTTAGCCCCATCCCATTCCCCCACACTTAAACATATAGAAAAACACAAGTATGATTCCAGGTGTTTCTGCATAACAAAATTTTGACGTAGAATCTTGTTTTACACTTTGGAAAGCCGATTACTTCATGGGGATACACACTCCTCCATGGCACCTGATCCCACCTCCGATGTTTTGGAGGTCCGTGCTTGCTCTGCTCCTATTTTGTATTGTTTTATGGACTTTTGATCTTGAATACTGTTCGTTATCTCCATGTGTTTCATTCAAGGCAAAACACATTCTCCAAAATTTGTTTCGAAAATTACAGTAAAAAAGAAACAATACGCCTTTTTTTGGTTTACTAACTGTTCTTATAACGAAGAAATAATTAGAAAAACAATGCATGAGTACAGCGACCTTTCTATGTTTTAGTGGATTCTTCTGCGACAGGTAGCCCATGTACACCTTTTACATGCACTTAATAATTATCTCTTCTTCCTGGACATACATCACAAGGGAGTCACTCATTAACACGAACTCTGGATTGTGGTTTAATCAACTTCTTACCAAGTCCATATTGCAAAATTTCCACTTGTTTTTTTTTTCTTTGTGGATGACGTTATTTTGTGCATTTGTCAATATTATAATTGCAGATATGTTTTACTGCATGGATTGATATTTAAAAATTATGGTTAATGTGTCAGTTACAGAAGTAAGCATTTCATCTACTTAGGGTAATCTTTCGACAATATTTCCCCAACTAAGGGTTTTTTTATTTTCAAATCGAAGATTAGGCATGAAAAATGAATTTGACAGATTTTTAATTTGATGGATTTCGAATTAGATGCCACTAGATCTAAGAGAAAAAAGCTTCCTCTTATGTTCAATACTTGCCATAATTAAACATATAGCAATTCTATAAATTAGATCAGTTTTTGCTTATTTACTTATTTTATGGTAGTGCAATCTCGAGGTTTCTTAAATCAGCAGTTAAGTAATTAAAAATGTTCAGAAATTTCTCTTGAATAAACTAAATAAAGCACTATCTTTTCAAACTTAATCACTACAACTTACCATGTTATGAATGGAAAATTATTTAATCTCCAATATACTAGTATATTCAGGAAAAGCGAAAAGAATGATCAGCTATGCATTTTCTAATTGAAAATTGATCTACAAATATTTTACGTTAAAAACTGTAGGTGTCCAGGCATTCAAAGAAATTTGCATGTTTTAAAATATTTATTCGGTATTTCTAAATGTCGAGTTTAAGGCCACAAGTCCTTTCTTCTTTAAATGTATGTTTTATTTAAAATTCTACTTCATATAAATACAAAAATAGGTCTGCTTATAATGGGACGCAGTTGGTACCAATGGTAATTCCTACAGATTTTTTGAAGAACTGATCTCGAAAATTTGCAAAGATATTGTCAATTAAAAACTCAAGCATCTTTTAAATATCAACTTCAATGTATTTGTGTGTATAATCAATTTTTAACAAAATAATTATGTAAGTATTGAATGACAAAGAAAGTATATCTTCGAGTTTTATTTTTATTGAAGACACATTTGTCAATGATGTCAAAAATCCTGCAAAAAGTGGTATAAGCTGTTAATGGAACCATCGTTCATTTGATTTAATTGATTGTGGTAAAATTTTGTGATTTCAATTCCTCTTAATCTTTCTTGCTACTATTTCACATCTGACTAACACCATTTCTGAAATATACTGCTGTTTTGGATTCCTGAAGTTTATCCTAATTACTCTTATAACAATTGTTATGAGGAGTAAAGAAAGAGGCTCATTAGAATATTTAATGGAACCCGCTATGTATCTTTGTTTGTAAGGGACAGAATACAATTATGTAATTGTTATTCAAACCAACAAAACAGGATGCAAACCTGCTTTGTCAGTTGGGTTCAGTATAAACTGAACGTGTAATCTATCTTTTTCGTTTTTCACTCCTGAATAATTGAAACAGAAAAAGGATACTAGATGGTTTTATATCGCCAATTAAATATACGAGATTTCAAGTCCAACTGATCCAGTGTTTGTCTCCTTATCAGCAAAAAGGTGTACTCAGTGATGGTTATTAGTATGATGGTAAATCATGAAGTCTATCTTGACTTCAGAGTCGTCAGTATAAAGAGAGGAGTTGCAAGTATTAGTAGAACATTCTTACGCATACTTTGACCTAAATTTCCTTAATAAACTCAAGCTCATATAGAATCCATAAATTAAAAAAAAATGAAGTGCATTCAATTCTCTCTTCAGAAACATCTGTACATCTAAACCTTTACATGTATGTATGGCTTTGGATAGCGTTATACCTGGCCTTACTTAACTCAGGTAAATGAAATATATTGAGATGAAGAATAGTACTCAAGGTCAAAGGTCCACTCAAACAATACAGATCTGGATAAAAGAATATTGTTATTTATTCATATATACTTTCCTAAGTTTTAAATCCCTTTGATGTCCAACGTATATAAATTAAATTTAATCAGCCTGATTTTAATTAATTCCAGAATCGTTAAATTGTTTCCTAATTCTTTAATTATTTATCTCTTGCTTTTTAATTTATTTCTTTCCATATTAATTTTGACCAAATTACGTAATTAAATAAATTTTCATCTGTTTAACTTTTTTATATGTATAATAAAGCCTCTGTATATGTTGAAAGACTTTTGTTAATAGAAAGAAAGGTCATAAAAATGAAATAAAATCTTGTACTGTAGAATCGTCAGCAACCGCAAAACTTTCTCCAAGGCTATATAAAAATATGAAGCAAGGATCTTCCAATAAAACGAGAAATGCTGTAAATAGATTTGAATATTTTTAATTTCAAAAGTTTATTGCCAAATAAGTAAAGGTCTTATCATAAACATAATTTTTTTTAAATTTTCCATCAGGTTGAAATTGAATTTTGATAAATGTAGCCTTTTAATACGGTCTTAGCAGAAATGTTTTGAGTTGCCAAGAATTAAAAGATAAATTAACTAATTTAAGATAAAAGAACAAAAAATTTAAATATATAATAATTAATTTATTTTTATTTCAAAGATATGAAAACAATTACAGTCAGATAATAATACCCTGTTATGACATAAATAGCGGATTTCTTACTACGTGAAAATACTGATCAAACTCTAAATCTACGTATTGACTACAAGTATTCGTCATGTAAAATTTCCAACACGGTCAATTTTACACAATTTTCTACGTCTAGTTGCTAATAAATTATACTAAACTAAAAAATATTTACATGTACAAAAAGCATAGCATAATTCAATTCACTTGTTTTGAATTCAAACCAACCTCAAACTGTTCTAAAAGTTTTTTATTGGAATCTCCAGATCCCATACTAGTCACGATAATAAGCCGTGGATAATGTACGTTCCCTCTCCGCTTCTTGCCAGTTTTAGCGATCACTTTGGAAATATTTGTAGTTTTCTTCGCAAATTTATCCATCAGCTGACTTTTTCGTAATGTTTCTCTAAATATTTCATTCAGTCTCTCTGATTTGATAAAAGTTGTTAGATACATTAAAGCTTTTAACTTGGCTTCAATGGATTCTCTCAAATGTTTGTCCATATTTTTCCTTCTAAGAACACTACCAATACTGCTAAGGATCCCCTTTTGAAAACCGAAATTACCGTTGATGTCCCCCGTCTCCACGACTGGAAACTTCCTGGCCTGACCTTTCTTATCAACATGTACTGAATAAGTATCCAAAGGGAGGGAGGGAGCAGCACTTAGTACTCCCTCGATTGTAGCCTGTTTTACCGTGTGGCCAACCTTTTCAAGGACCTCGTCAACTGATTTGGGTGACTGTGTCGTCGTTTGTATGTTTACGGCTGTTGTTCTTTCTGTGTATCTTGCGCCTGATGCAGGGTGAACAGGCATTCCCATTTTCGTTGGTGCTATTTGCATATATTCAGAGGCAACAACCTTGTTCAAAGAAGTTTGAACTTTGCTTCTGATCTCATCAAATGTTTGGGGGTAAGATTTCACTTCTTCATTTACATGTGTGTTTTTAACTTTTGACTGATTTTCACCTGAATAAGACACAGAAGCATTTGCCAACATAGATTCATAAGAAGCTTTAGTAGGAACCACAGGCAATAATGCTGCTGTAGTTGATCGAATGTGTCTTGTTGATGTTGGTTGGACTGTTGTTGTTACCGGTCCCTTAGCAACAGGCTGATTTCTCCCGCCATTTCTTATAATGTCTCGAAGGGAAAAGCGCATCTTCTGATTTCTATTTCCTGTTCTAAAAGGATTTGTATCTACAGTCCTTTGCTTAAAAATTAAATCTTTTTCATTTGTCTTCTTAAACTCTTTTTTCACGTGAATCATAGCATTATTAATCGATGGTTTTACTGTCATATTATCACTAGTTTTGTCTGATTTTTTCTTCAGAGGTTCATTTGATTTCCTGTTTGTTAAGCTTAACTGTTTACTTGAAGTGTCCTGTTTAAGTCCAGTAACGGTAGAACTTTCCATTCTTTTGCTCGAAGTAGTTGTAGCTGATGGAATGGAAGGAAGTTGAAACTGTTGCATGATAGTGTTTGCTCCTTTCTTTAGATTGGTACCAGCAACATCTTTCGTTACTTTTGAAATATTTTGTAGTTTTTGTTTAATTGGGTCATATCCTTTTCTTGTGAAGGAGTTTTCACACCCTTTAACTTGTGATGGAAAATCGCACCTGTCTTTGTTTGGGTTAAATACAGTTCCAGGGGCACACTTTTGTCTTCGACTAACTATTAAGCTGCACTGATAAAAGAAATTACAGTAAATTGGGTCTGGGTAGTTTCCAACTTTTTTCCCAAAACAGAATGGGTCGTGATTTCCATTTGTCGTATTATTTCTGATAACTATATCCCTTTTATCACTTTGAACTGCAGAAACGGATGCCTGTTTTGCATCAGCAGATGCACTCTTCACTTCTGCATCATCTTGATTACCCGGATTAACAACAATGATTTCATTTGGGTCTGCAACTCCATCCATGTTGTAATTATTCTTGAATTCTCCATACAACTGTTTCTCGCATCGAGGGACATTTTCTGGAAAATCGCACTTCTTTGTTAGGTCATTAAAAAAAGTTCCCGGTGCACAGCGCTGACGAACAGCATAATAATTTGTACAGTCGAAGAAATATCCACAGTCCGTTGGATCCGGAATGATGTCCGAGTTATCTCCACATAATCTTAGGGAAGCAAATTCTGAAATGTGAAAAAAAGGATATGCCTTCATGAATATATATTTAATGCTTAAACTAATAATTCATTTTATATAAGCCTTAATGATATTTTGCACTAAAGGATGATAAGCAAAAGAATTCATGATAATAGGGCTTTCACTTCCAAAGTATTTTTCTTACCTAGTAAATGTTCTGCAAAAGCGAATTCAAGCACTGCTGCAAATACCAAAAATAGTGCCTAAATAGGAAAAAATCAAAAATTAGTTGGCATAATACATTGTATATTCATGTTTACTTTGCCAAAATAAAGTTATGGCCGGTTTTTAATCATTTCAATAAAAAAATCGAATTTTAAATTTTTTGCGAACTTACCATTGTGCAGACAAAGCTCAAATTGCTAATTGTTTATCTGGAAAACAAGTTTTAAATCAGAAGATGGGCGTAACTCCCTTACAATCACCTGTCAAACAGCGCATCACGTGATAAAGGAAATCAATTAACTTGCAATACTGAAAGGCCTGACATACATCATTATGTTACGTTATCTGCGGACAAAAATTCTGTCCAAATCTTGAGGTCTGATTTATTGTTACAGTTATTTATTGCCTTGTGTGACTCGACAGTTCTTATGATAAAAATTAGGTGAATCTTTTGATAAAATGATTGGCAGGCATTTGTAAGATAAAAACTTTATTCCCGTGATCATATCGTGTATTCCATGCATTAAGTAGCGTAATTGTTTTTCGGAAGTTGCCAGAGGATAGAAAATAATAATAAGAATCACAAATTGATCATGATCAATAGAAACAAATAATTTATCAAAACAGGGCCAGGTCTATCTGAAATAAATTCTTTTTATTGTTTAATTTTATTTTCTCAGTAATTTGACGCAAGTGCACAAATACTGGAAACTTCCAAAGATTAATATATGCCAGGTGTTAGACGACAGAAAATATTATTGTAATTTCGTGTCTTGTATAAATTGAAAAGGCCTCTCCAAAATGTTTATTCGTAAATTATTGCTATTATTTTTACCTAATAATAATAATATCATTATTATTATTATTATCATTATTATTATAAGAATCTAATGTTCCAGTGTACATACATGTAGCAATACAATGCATCTTCATTTAAAATGTCCAAAACATATTATAATATAATCAAATCAAATTTGATTAGCAGTAAGTACAATGTGAGAATATTATAATGAAATCTTTTATGTTATGTGGAAACCATGAAATTTCCAAAATTTATTATAAAACAAAAGCGGACCTTAGACTGGATGTACTTTAAACTATGTAACGGAATCAAATATCACAAGAATGCATGGGCCAAGCGGTGTGTCAAATAATAACAACTCATTTGCAGCATGTGATAAATGTCTGCAAACGTTTTTATGTGTAAAAATTAATCACTATAGAAAAAATTAATTGAAAAAGATTAACGAATCTTCATTATCAGCGGAGAGGTGGTTCCTACTTCGATGAGCGATGTAAAAATTTAAGAATAAAAGAATTAAGACCACTATAAAAATAAAAGATACGTCAGAAACAATCTTTAAGAGAAAATAAAATTCATATAGTACCCCCTTCCCTAGCTAATGGATATTCTACATGTAGATGAGAAAAGTAACTGTTTTATCACTGCATTAGCACAATACAAATGCAGAAGTAGACTTTGAAATAGAGGCATTTAAAACAAAGTATTTATTCACTGAAATCTGGACTTACAGCTCAGCAAAAATTCATTTTATTAAAATTTTACTCATTCATTTATGATAATCAATTTTAACAGATGTTGCATGATTTTTGACATTTTAACTTGCTATTAATTTATTAAAGGTAATGAATATTTAACCCTTATATAAGTCATTTCACATTTATATAAAAAGTGAAAAGCCTCAGTTTGAATTATAATATTTCAAAATATCAAAAAAAGAAATAAAATCTTAAATCTTGTCACAACTTATTTGTATGCGGAGCTGAGTCTCTGACTCTACCACTCTCTGACAATTTGTCAGTTTTATGACATTTATTTTTCACTTATAGATTATTTTAATTATGTAAACTGTTAAAGTACTTATACAATTTGTAATAATTTCATTTACATTTGTAAACAAAAATAAAAAAAAAAACGTTGCTCCAATAGAGTCTGTAATTTAGTCTGTATCCGTAACATGATATTGTCTACTTCAATGAAAGAATTCTTTTAAATAAATACATGTACATGTAATAAAATACACATTAAAAGTTGATTAAAAATACAAAATGTCATAATATATATTTCAACGTTTGATTACTTGTGCGTAAAGAATTACTACGAACTTCCGAAGATGAACAATGGCAATAATAGATAACATTTACGACCGAGTTTAATTTTTATAGCAGCAGTAGCTGTCTATTATATTAAAAAGCCTTGTCTGTAATTGGTCAAGAGTAATAGATAAACATGTACAATTAAAAGGAATACGCTTTGATGTTATTGTTTTTAGAAAAAAATAATGTTGTGATTCAAATGATCAAAAATTTGCTTTGCATTTTTAGGTATCCATATTTGACGAACACATATTTTCCGATGTTTTAATTTGTTGCACGCGTCTAATTCACTGCTGTAAAAGTTTTGTGAGGAGAAAAAGAGGTTTTTACATATTAACAAAAACAAATAATAAGGTTATTGTGTCTGGAAATACCGGTATAACGTGTACCATTTTATATAATATGCTCAGCATAACTCACATTCCCTAAAAACTGGCTATAATTTGAAGGAAGCATTCCGTACTTGTGTCTTTAAATTAATTTCCCTAATCCTTCTCTTTGTAGTTTTGATTTGATGAGAAGTAAAGAACAACAAACACTAATTTACATAATGTTCTGAGTCAGTCAAGGAGCACACGGCGGGTGTGATCGGTCAGCAGGTGATGCTCATTTTTCCATGGTACCTGATCCCACTTCTACTATTTTGGAGGTCCGTGTTTGCTCTGCTCCAGTTTTGTTTAATGGGCCTTTAAGCTTAAATACTATTTTAATCTCCTTATATTTAAAATCCTAAATTCTAATAAAAAAGGTTCCTCAGATGCTAATAAAATACATTTCTTTTTCTAAATTTTTTGATACTTTTATTGACTGCTTGCTCATAGTCAATAAATAAGGGAATAGGATTTTTTTTTTACTATTTGCAACTCTGATTCTGTACGTAAGTACTCTGAAATGGATATTAAAAGGATGCTGGAGTTCAACGTACATGTAATCTGTGGAGACTAGGTCTTTCCAACAAATCGTTGGAATTCCGATGGACACTTATTGTCCTTCTTGATTAGTTGACGTGTTTTTATATTTCTATGAAGCAAAATTCTTTCAAAAACGTCTACATTTGAATAAAAGAAAACACTTGTTGTGGCCTTCAGCTCAACATTAGATATCTCGACGACGTATATCAATTAATTAATAATTATTATCGTTCCTACGTTGATTCGATATCTCCCCGTGAACTTGAAATTAAAGGCACCACAGAGTCTGCCAAATCTGTTTCATATTTGGATGACTTACTGACAATATTTAATAAGGACCAACTAACAACTAAACTATATGACAAACAAGAGTATTGAACTATAACATCGTCAACTTCATGTGTATTAATAATAAATATATAACAGTCCTTCAGATGAAGTGAATTTTTCTTTATTTACAAAATACTTTGTTTCGGGACGTAAATTGTAATAAATTTGAAGATCACCATTTTGATATACAGCTGTACTTAAAAAAGTCTAATTTTCATTTCGCTTTCGGGTTTTACTTATTCAGGGTTAATGCTTTATACTTTTTAAGCTGATATTCACGGCTAAGATCTAGAGGAAAAGGGATTCTATCCTCAATAAATCTGATTTCGTTCAGAAGTACCTCAATGAACACACAGTAGCCACACATCGTAACAAAATGACATCTCCATTTCCCAGTCGCCAAAAATGAATCTATTAATATCTTGCCGTACACGCGCATTCCGTCATCAGATTCTCTTTTATTTTAAGAACACTTTATAATTGTTTCAAATAAAATAAGATTAACTTCGTTTTCATTGGCTTGGCAAAGCTTGGTCTAACTGTCAGGCATTTCTTTCAAACCATTCACGACCACAATAAAAAATTATTTTAGACTCAGAATAGTTCCCATACGTTGTTACTTTCATTGCTGAAGGAAAAATATTCTTTTTATTCAAGGACTGTTTGTCTGTGGTCGTTTGAAGATGAAAAAATTATGGAATACGCGTTGGAAATTAATGTCTTACTTTCTTCCACTCAAATTTTTTTTTTAATTTTTTTAAATCATTAATAATAAAAACCTGTAAAAATCGCTATGAAGTTAAAGCCTTATATTGTAATTATTATTCAGTTTTATATAGATTTACATAAATTATGTGTAGATATCGAACAGTTATCAAACTCAAAAGTCCATTAAACAATACAAAATAGGAACAGACCAAACATGTCTCCTAAACATCAAAGGCGGGATCAGGTGCCATGGAGAAGTGAGCATCCCATGCCGATCAGTCACACCTGCCGTGTGCTCCTTGTCATGATCGGGAAATAACGGAAATATCCCTCTACAATTCAGTGTGCAGTATGGCCTAACAATTAGTATGAAAAACGTCAGTCAGCATTTGACTCAATGATAAATTGTATTTGCTGATAAGGTCATTGTATCGACCATAGAACTAACGAAATGATGACTTTAAACGAGACTGGAGATTTTCTTGCTTCAGCAACTTTTTTATTAATAATTTACCTCGTTTTAAAAATTGTTCATTCGTAGAACATACCCTGCGTATCGAATAAACTGAGAGATATAAACCTTGTATGCAGGTGATAAAGGCTGCATAAGTAAGGGAAGTTGATTGTAAAGTCAAAGTCATCTCGTTTGTCATTAAGTTTAGTTGTTAGATCACCATTAACATCTTTTTCAAGTAAAATATCTAAGTATGAAACATATGTGTCAGATTCTGTGCTATCTTTTTTCAAGCTCACTGGGTTTATCCTATCAACATTTGATATCCAATTCAATAGGTTGTCAGAAAACCTGGTCTTCAAAAAACCACATACATACTGTCAATCAGAAACTCGAGCATCTTTTTAATATCAACTTCGGAGCACTTGTGTGGGTTCATTCTACCTATTCCCACTTTTTGAAAATCAGGTAGAAAAAGGTAAAATTTCATGTGGGAGTAGGTGGAATTTTTGTGTAAACAAATAATTAGCCGAATAAACATGTCATGACTGTGAAAACAGTAATTATTAAACCACTGTTGGAATAGAGGACAGGTAAATTTGCTACTTTAAATTAAAAAATCTGACTTTTTACTTCTATTTCAATGAGAAATTAGACTTTTTCAAATAAAAATAGCAGATAAATTATTTATTTTATTCATTAAAAAATCACACTGCATAAGACTGGTGTATGGTAAACCAATGAATTTTACATAAGACTTTTATTGATCTTTAAATTGAAATCTGGATTTAAATAACTATTTTTTAAAAAAAAAAAAATTAAAGAAAAATTCATAATAAATTTACACATACATAAGTATATGTTTCAATGAATTTAAGTATATTTTTTAGTATATTTTTCTGTTAAACTATTTATTTTATATTTAACTCCAGTTATATATATATGATTTTTTTTTTCATATATTTATTTTTCAATGAGAAATTAGACTTTTTCAAATAAAAATAGCAGATAAATTATTTATTTTATTCATTAAAAAATCACACTGCATAAGACTGGTGTATGGTAAACCAATGAATTTTACATAAGACTTTTATTGATCTTTAAATTGAAATCTGGATTTAAATAACTATTTTTAAAAAAAAAAATTAAAGAAAAATTCATAATAAATTTACACATACATAAGTACGTATATATTTCAATGAATTTAAGTATATTTTTTAGTATATTTTTCTGTTAAACTATTTATTTTATATTTATCTCCAGTTATATATATATGATTTTTTTTTTCATATATTTATTTTTTTATCAAATTAAATAAATATTTATATGCATTTTTTTTCAAATAAAATACATCTTTTTTTTTAGATAAATATATTTATTTTCTGTCTTAAAATGTACAAAATACTGGTAAAATATAGGTAAATCTAAGATGGGATGTAATTATTCTAAGGCTGTTTAAAGTTAATTCTACGTTTAACGTCACATCTAAAGTTCAAAACCTACGAGGGAGGGAGGAAAAAAATAAACAAACAAAATTTTCAAACAATTGTGAATTTATTAAAATTAACCTATTCAGTACATTAAAAACATTTACTGTAAAAACAAATTAACTAATCAAAACATCTATTGTTATTTGCAAGTGGGAATAGGTAGAATTGAAATTTTTAAAAAGTGGGAATAGCTAGAAGACACCCTTGTGTGTACAATCAGATTCCATATTAACAAGAACATTTTGAAGATGGCCAATGACAAGATGTGTATAAATCAAAGAGTTCCATTTTTATTGAAAAAGCAGATGTTAATAATAGCAAAAGTCTCGACTTTAAGGATAGATTATACAAACAAAAAAATGGATGCCTGGATTGGTACATATTTTTCTGATCCTATTTCTGCTGTAAATGATACAACTTTAAAAATTTCAAAATAATAAGAAATTGTAAACATTCTATGTGACGTTCAAAATTCTACCATTCTGTAGCCATCCTTCTATGTTATACAAATATTCTTTAACTTCCAATTCCATTTTTGTGTAAATAAAAAATTAAACAACTACACGGTTAAACTTGTTCATTTTCCTCATTTAAAAAATAATGCAGGCTGTAATTTTCAATATTTATTACAAAAGTTTGTATATCTGTCCTTAATTCATCGTAGGGAATGACTGTATATAAAGCTGAAAAGTTGTAAGTTTTAATGCTGTTGATTATGGTAAAATAATGTGATTTCAAATTTTCCAAACGTTCCTTGGAATTTTTAAGTATCCACTTGTGATTTTCACCACTTTTCGAATGTATTGTTGTGCAGTACTCCTGAAGTTTCTCCTTCACTACTCTTAATATTTTAGTGAGGAGTAAAGAAAGAAGCCCAGTAGAACATTTACTGGAACCCACTATGTATCTTTGTTTGTGAAGATTTTAATGAAGTGTTGGAATCTAATATAGATCTTGTAATTCAAATTCATTCCAGTTGTTAGGAAAATCAAAAAATATATAAATTTGAAGAATTTCCAATGAATGAAAATTAAATTATAAGCAATGAATTTAATAGCTACCCATTTTATACGGTATAAACTGGGTTGGAACAGTTTACGCTTTTTTATAAACCGGTTCGCGGTTTATAAAGCGTAAACTGCCCCAACCCAGTTTAAACCGTATAAAATGGGTAGTTATTAAATTCATTCCTTAAATATCCCCCAAAACTCAAACTCAAAAAATAAAATTAGACAGTTATTTATTTTTTTTTAACAAATACAAATATTTATTGGCACAAACACAATTACAATAATTGGTTATTTCTTAATCACGTGTACAAGTAAATACTATTTGATTTCCATATACATTACTTAAAATTCTCTATATTGTACAGTGTATCATATTTTATACATATTTTTTATTTGTAAAAAGTTTAATAAAACTGAATAAAATTGTTAATAACCATTTTGAAAATATCAACAATACGGAATTAAAACCTAACAATATTTCGTAAATATAAAGCATTTCCTTATCATGTTAAATGTAATTACAATTAATAGATATGGTCTTTATGTATTAATTGAGGAAAAGTTTTGAGAGTCAAATGTCTTATTTAAACTAACTAAATGTCTGAATAATCTGATGATAATAAAACAAAGATTTTTTTAAATATTTATGATATATAATTTTAAGGAAAGGCCTCTTGTACCTTGTATATAAAGAATGATGATTTTTATGAAAGTTTTTTTTTTAAAGCCTCTTGTACCTTGTAAAGAAAGATAACCGCAGTCTGTACTTGTGTTTAATCTCGTTCAACTTTTATTTTGGTTAGCACTCTTTCCATCCATTGATTGGCAAGACACGACATTTATAGCCGTATAAAGAGGAAAGGGGCACTGATGTCAAACGAATGCCAATTAATGCATTTTAATCTAGCCTAATGTCGATATTTCATATGAATTTAAATAATCGTCCAAAAAATAATTTTTTATAAACATTTATTGGTTTTGTAAAAGTTTGGTATACTGTATTGATTTGTGTGATAATCACGACAACTGCTTTCATATTGTTATTCTTTTATTTACCAGATGTTAGTAAATAAAAAAAAAAACAATATGACAATTTGTATTTACTACTAAATTCAAAAATTGTAATGACACCACTCTGAAACAATACACGAAACAATATAAAAAAAATTAAAAACTTCTTTTCAGACATGTATGCATGACTTATAATTTTCTTACAATCTTATAGGGTAACATCTAAACACAATGCAAAGACAGAAAATTTTCAAGATAACTTTTTCTTATTTACCAACAGCTGTTAGTATCCTCCTCAAACCTTACTGTTTATATTTGGCAAGAAAGTAAAGAATAATCAAAGGTACATCGAGACAAGTTTAAAGTCCATTAAAACAACACAAATACGGACCTTCAAAGATGTCAGGCATGAGGAATCAGATACCATTGGGGAGTAAGCATCCCTTGTCGATCGGTCATGCCTGTCGTGTGCTCATTTTAGGATCAGGTAAACGGAGAAAATCTTTGGAAATATCAGTGTGTAAATGACTTTAAAATTAGCACGAAAAACGTCAGGCAGTATTACAGCTAATGATGGATTGTATTTGCTGATAAGATCATTAAATCAATCACAGAACTTGTAAAATAATGACTTTCAAAGGAGAATGTTGATATCCTCGTTCGATTAACTTGTTGGTTAATAGCTTGTCTCGTTATGAAAATTTATTTTACGCAGAACATGCTGTTGTGTATCGAATAAACTTTTCAATCGTCAACTTCCCTTAATTTTTCAGCAATATACCTTCATGACCTGCATACATGTATGGGGTTTACATCCCTCGGTTGTTTCGATACTCAAGAGCATGCTCTACGTATGTACAATTCCTAAAACGAGGTAAATTATTGACAAACAGGTTGATGAAACAAGAATATCAACAGTTTCGTTTAAAGTCATAATTTCATGGTTGAAACAATGACTTGTCAGCAAATACAATTTATTATTTAGCCAAATACTGACTGATGTTTTTCATACTTATTGCTTGGTCATCATATACACATTGAATTGTCGATGAATTTACCCGTTATCTCCCCTGATCCCATTTCTGATGATTTGGAAGTCCATGATTGCTCTGTTCCAATTTCGAATTGTTTAAAGGACTTTTGAGCTTCAATACTGTTTGTTATCTCATTTTGTTTTATTTCGTTTTTTTTCAAATTCACTCGGATGTATCGAATCGGCATATGAATAGAAGTAAATGTGGGTATTGCCAATCAAAAACTCAAGCATCTTTTTAATAGTAACTTCAGAGTACTTGTATGCACAGTCAGAATGTTTATTTACAAAATAACTTTCCAAATGACCAATGACGAGGCAAGTACAGCAATTTCCATTTTTGTTGAAAAACAGTCAGCTCTCTATAAGTGAAAAAGCCTGGACTTCAGGAATGGTTGTATAAAGTGTTGAAAAAACGAGCTTTTTTATGTTATTGCATGATTAAATTCTGTGATTTTAAATGTTATAGGTTCCTAGAAGGGTTTGAGTATACACACCACGTCTTGAATATATAATTGTACAGTACTTATCAAGTGTTTCTTTCACTATTGGGAATTTATAGTGAGTAGTAGAGACAGAGGCTTGGAAAAACATCTACCTAAACTGTGTCTTTGCTTGTTGTCTGAGAGTCCCCATTCTCATAATGTTCCACAGACATTTGAACAATGTAGCATGACTATATATTTTTAACTATACTTATTCTAATGTATATGAAATATGTTCTTGTAAAATATTCTCACAGTCATTTCAGGTAATATAAACTTATAAAGCGGTACCAAAGTTTTAAAAATTTTTGACAAACCTAAAGGATTATTAATAAGATTACTACGGGATCTGATATCAAACTGCCTGTTTTATCATGTCAATGTTTGACAAATCCCCAAAGACTCAATTTTCATGTTTTGCTTTGTTCCTATCTCCGAGAGCGAAAGATAATCTTCAAAATCAATTTGAGAGACACTTTCTTAAGACCTCTGTTTATCAATATTTTAAAGATAAAAAGTTCCAAATCAGTTCTTTGCACCTTTTGTGGAAAGTGCACGGAAATATCTGGCCAAACGCAGTGCTTGGGACGTACAGGAATTGATTGTGAGTTAGTCAGCTTTTGGGGAATTCTTTACTGAGGAGTGTTACCTGTTGAAAGTCTATCACCTTGCTTCGGTTCTTACATAGAATTTGGTTATCAATGCCGTTTTAAACATTGGAGAAACAGTAGCAAAAAATGGGAGAAATAAAGTTTGATTCTGTTTGCTAACCCAACAGATTGTCGGGGCAATTAAACATTCAAACCTTAAAGAATTTATCAAAGATTATCAAACATGTACCTAGAATTTTGTCGATATAAAAGGTTTTGTTTTTAGTGCATAATGATTTTGATAATCTCACGCGACCTTGTGTCGGAATGATTTGACCTTGTGTGATTTGGCTCGGAAACTATTTGCTCTTCTCGCCGTTTGTGTGAAACAAGGAACGACATTGAGAACTCCATCGCCTTCTATTGAAGTGAAAGTATGGTTTTGATATCATTGAATTTTTCAACCATGATTATACAATGTTAAAGCTTAGCTTAGGACAAAGAAAGTAAAAGTGTTACCTTCTCTCCGATAGAGAGATGTAAGCAATATAATTGGTGTAATTTTATATAAGTTTTTAGCTTGTGATCGTATTGGAAAGCTTATTAAGGTGGTAGAAATTGTTGTACAAGACATTTTATACCATCTCTGCTCCATAACCAGTTTGGATGTTCACCTAGAAACAAACATCGAATATTTATCCTGAATAGTACGACATTATATCTTACCTGAACCTTACATTTGAAAGAATAATTTCTCCAATTGAGTTATAATACCTTCAAAGCATTCACATCTTAACCAAAACAAAAAAATCACCTTTCATTTAATAAGTTTAGGAAATAATGATGATTTTAACAAATACTGGAGATAACAAATGACGAGGTCACCGCAAAAGCAGGGCATCCTGAAACAAATGAGCACATTTTCTAAGAGACCTAGCTGTAAGTACGACAAACAATTCACATCAAAATAATATCAAAGAGCTGTGTTAAAAAGCTGCATCATACTAAATACTCGATGTCATATTTTATGTTCAACTTTCATTGATTCCTGATGATTCAATAAACATTAAAGCAGAAAACTTTTTAACCTCAACAAAACTGTATCATTATATACTTTTTATTGGTATGAATACAATTAAAAAAAACTATAATCAAGGATACAGCCTGATCAATTTGGTCTGTAATTCAAAGTCGATCTATTCAGGAACGTTTGAAAAGCCTAACCCAAGCTACCCGTAGTTCTCGACGTTCCGCCAACAGTTAGTTTGGTACAAACGAACTCTGGCGGAAGTTTGCAGTATAATGTATAAAGGTTTGGGTCGAGGAGAGAAAATATACCGAATCCGATTGTACATAACTATTGTTTGTTTGTATGTTGTTTAACGTTCCTCTCGAGAATTTTTCACTCATATGGAGACGCCACATTTGCCGGTGGAAAGCTGCAAATTTTGTCCTATGCTCGGCATTTAGGATCAGTGAGCAGTGAGGGATCTTTTTCGTGTCAGCACCTACTGCGGTACGGGACCTAGGTTTTTACGGTCTTATCCGAATTAAGGACCGGTCTCCACGTCCAAAACATTCGAACCCGCGATGTATGGATCATCTCCTTACTTCGCAACGCTGGAGCAGACGCTCTAATCAGTGCTAAAATACAGACTCCTATGTCTTCATTATATTTCTGTAATTGCAATACAACAGCAATTGCTATTCCATACAGAACGCCAAGGTGTTTTCCGAGCTTGCAAGAAAGGGTGCTTGGGAACATGAAAGGCAGACAATGGCACTGATCCCGATTTATACGATCACTTCCGTTAGGCACTAACCCACTCACCCACACCCTCACAAGTGCTTTCCTCTCCAGCTTCGTTGTGAAGGAATAATTAACTAAAAATCCGCGGTAACTTGAACCTTGAAAACAACCTAACTGAAAATTTTATGTCTCGTGTAGTAACCACATCAATTTGTTAGGAATTGAAGAAACATTAGCATTCATTAAGATGTCAATTCTGTAATATTTCACGAAGAATAATTATAATTCTTTTAAATTTTACAATCATAGTTCTTGATATTCTTAAAGTAATGCTGAAATATTGATGAGGCAATAATATTACTGCTGTATTTAAGCAGTAACTGGCAGATATAAACTGAACTGCAGTTTAAGTGTTTTCTATTTCAATTTGATGTCGGAGATTCATCATTAACTCAATCAAAAGTGACATCTTTTGAAGACTATTTCAAAAGTCGCCATGTATGTTCACTTCATTTTCATAAATTTACATATTGGTTTAGAAAGTTGGAGCAGCGATGCAGAAATTCCATTCAGTTAACGAGTCGTTATCTCCAGAAATCTTATTCTTTTGACAAGACATCAGAAAAATGTACAATAGAGAACATTTAGAGCCTATGCCACCTTTCCAAACATAATAAACGTTAGGACGCCCAACTTTATTTGTAAAAGCAGATAGCATCTTTATTTTGTTTTCCATACACTTTTACTAACAAAGAGTATATTTTTATTAAAAACTAAGGTCCAAACTCAAATCCTATAACTGAGCAAAATATGTATCTGTTCAGCCGCTGTGCACTGAAAGTATGTCAATGTACCACAGGCTTTTGTTTCTTATGTACAGGGCACCTGCTTGTGGTGAAAATAACTAACGGTCCTGTATGCGATACAAGTGGTTATGGTACGTGTGCAAGAATTAAAATCGACCATTGGAAAAAACGTTGGAGTAAGGCATTTGAGGAAAGGTTATATATTATTTAATGCTGACCCAAGCAAAGAGAAAAATCAGTTTGAAATTATTTTTTTTAACGATGAAATGTTATGTTCGAGGCCACGGGCAGACAAGATCACTGAACATCACACCGGAACAATCGTCTCCCTGTAGCGAGGAATACTACGCAAGACGATCTAATTTTAAAAACTAATTAGTGTTCAAAAAATAACATAAATGACGCTCCTTGCTGTAGTTAAAATTGGAAATTTCTTACATCAAATGATTTCAAACGGAAAGCAGAGATTTTCTTCAGCCAGGCATCTCGTGGAACCGTAGCTCAAAAGGATGGTTTCGATATATAGATGCCTTCACTCTCTTTTTTTAAATCATTAGGTTGGAATGTAATTTAAAATCTGAAGTACTTTCATTGTTAAACAATAAACAAATAACAAAATTCGAAAACATACAGTAAAAATTAATTCATCTTAAAATTTCATATTTAAAAAGTGTAGGGCTTAACCACGGGCACTTGTTTTATTAATAAATTAAGAAGAACACAAGGTACCTAAGCCAAATACCATATGGAGAACCCCCACCCTAGATCTGCAGTCATTACACTTTCATAGATATCACATATACTTCTACCTTTGTCTGTAATTTATCTACACAGCCAAATACTGCAAGTTTGTCTTTTTTAGACATGAATTTTCTTTTTATCTCTGTAAACAGCCATCAGAACTCTGCTATCACGTGGAAATGCTTTGAATGATGAAGGTTTGTACATTTTAATGCATATTTTATGCATCCTATTAGCAATATGAAGAATTTATATATACTTGTTTTGTTCTGTTGAAAAGCATATCTATGTAATCGAAGTAAATACATGTATATATATAAAGAGAGTCTTGATTAGTTGTCACAATAAATTAACAGTGCAGTTCGTGATGAATTTCTCTGAATGACTCAAAACTTACTCATTCATTAAAAAAGAACATTAATTAAAAATTTCTCACAAGCAGTAAATACACATCATGTAATAAAAATTAAATTCGGTCACAAGTTATCCGGTCTTTTAATTCTTACATATTTGATATGCACCAGTAAATCATATATGAAAGTAGTTCAGGGAAAACCTTTCCTTTCTATATAGTCTTTGTACAAAAAAGGAGAAATTTTCAATGTTTATCATTGAAGCCCAAATTTTTTTAAAGGCGCAAATTAACATGGAATTTTTGCTACATAAAAGGACACACGGACTTCAAAGAGCTTGAATTAATGGTATGATCCCCTCTTTACATGTTTCTTTAACTTAACTGGAAATTTTCTCTAATAAATCGCGAGCGGAAACTCCTACACTAGCCTGGGACCCCTAGTAGATGAGAGGTCGTTTGGCCATGGGTAACAACATGAATGTCTCTGATTTACATGTAGGTGAGCGCACTTTGTCCTCGTGACCCTGCATGCACTGTAATGTTTAATGTAACGGGGTTCCTCAGATTCAATCTGAAAATCATAGAATGCCCATTTTGTATATTTGTATCAGTGGAAAGCACTGTATTGCAATGTTTAAAATTGCTTTATTAATTGCTGAGGATCTAAAGTAAATAGAAACATGAGAAAGAAACAGACATGTTCAGTATCGTCAGTGAGATGTAGAAAAATATGTAAATTGTATTCAAACTGAAAATCATAGAATGCCCATTTTGTATATTTGTATCAGTTCTGGAAAGCAAAGTGTCATATTGTATTGCATATGTGGATGGTATTTTACACTTAAAAATTGCTTTATTAATTGCTAAAGGATTATTTGAATTAAAGTAAAACTGATTATTTGAATTACGGGGTCAAGCTGCACAAACAAACATTTGAATTTCACTGTTAGCTGCACAAACTAAAACTGATTATTTGAATTGTACTGTTAAAAATAAAACTGATTATTTAAATTGTAAAACTGATTATTTGAATTAGCACTGTTAGCTGCACAAACTAAAACTGATTATTTGAATTACACTTTTAAAACTGATTATTTGAATGCATGCACAAACTAAAATGAAAATATGAACACAAACTAAAACTGATTATTTGCGGTCACTGGCTGCACAAACTAAAACTGATTATTTGAATTGCTCTGCACAAACTAAAAGATTATTTGAATTACATTTAATTTGAATTTGGCACAAACAAAAATAACTGTTAGCTGCACAAACTAAAACTGATTATTTGAATTACGGGGTCACTGTTAGCTGCACAAACAAGGATCTTTTGGGTGTGTTTTTTTTTCCGGCGCTTGGCGAATCATATAGGGTGAGTTCACCATACATCGGACACATATAAATCAGTTTGTTACCGATTGTGTTTGTCATGATAAAAATACCCCACAAATGCTGCATATTTTACATTGAATCGAAATTTATGATTTTGCAATTTTCAGAGTTATGGTTCTTTTAAATTCGACTTGTCCAACCCATCAAAAAAGTCACTGTAGTCAATTATTTCACCGTACATCGGACACAAATTGCATCGGACACTTTTTTTTTCATACAAACAGCTGACAGCTGTTTTTTTATTTTCAGTCAAAATACAAGTTATTGATATATGACGCCTGGAATTTGACTCAATTTATTTCTACAAACCAGAGTATGATAAACCATGAGAGAAACTAAAACTGATTATTTGAATTACGATGTATCTTGGTCACTGTTAAAGTTATTTCTGCACAAACAAGGAACTTTTGGGTATTTCTTCATGGTGAATTCTTTATTTCCGGCGCTTGGCGAATCATATATACTAGCTTGTGCGGATTAGCAAAACATGCATATCAAAGAAAAACAGATGGATTAACAGTTCTGACATTCTCTGTTTTATAATCTTATCTTCATCTACATTTGTGGAACATTCGGCTCTCAAAGATGAACAAACCGAAGCGACTTGGTTCTGTCAACGCTGGGGTTTGAGCGCCATTTTCTCCAGCCCACACGCGAGTAACTCCGAACAAGAGAAACTTAAGAATCCCAGCTCTAGTTATATGGTTATGCAGTTTTGGACTCTAAAACCTGAACTATCTGCCTATACCTTTACACAAAATAAAGAGTTTAATTCCAACAGTAACAGATTGGTTACTTTATTTTCTTATAATTTTAAAAAGTACTATGGATGAAAAATAGCAAAAAAAAAAACATCAAACAAAAAAAAAATTAGAATTTTTTTTTTAAAAAAAGCTGAAAATAAAAAAAAAACATCGATTGATCTCAAAATAATACCGAAACAAATTTTTGGAGAGTGCATGAACACGGGCCCCCTTTGGTTCAGCTGCCTAGGAGGAGTAAGTATCCTTTGCCGACTGTTCAAACCAAAACATGCTTATCACAGATCTTGACTTTCCTAAACCATAAGCATCGCATTCAAAAATACAGTTTTCAGCCCAAATAAAATGTAAAAAATTGAAAAAAGATGCTAAAAGTCATGTTGCGGAATTTAATTTTTTTGCCAAATAAAAATTCAAGTCGTTGAATGTATGTTTGCAAAAGAAAAATGACGTTAAGAAATCTCGGGTAAATATACTGCAGATCTTTCTTTTTCAAATAAAATAAATAAATTGAATTTAATAAATTAATTCATTGATTAAAATTAATGAATATTTGCAAATACATATATAGTCTTGTTGCAGTATTTTATTTTGCCAGTGACAAAAAGTACCAAAGTCGCAGATTTTTATATTACATGTACGAACAACAAAACCTTAAAAAGCAAAAACCAATGAAACATAATAAAACTTAACGTAAAATGATGCTTGCTAATGCTTTAAAACCAGCACTAATTTGGACTCAAAGCATACATGGAAGCTACTAGAGGGTGCAGAAGTAGGACATTTTCCCAATTTCCTCAATTATGGTGGAACTGCATCATATTTGAGAAACTTTTCTCTTTGGAAAACATACAGCACAAGCTTGCCTATATCTGAGATTTTTACACATAAACTGCGTCTGATACTAGTGTATAAAATATATAAATTTGGTAGATAGCCAAGCTTGTGCTCAATGTTTTCCGAAACAAAATGTGCTGCAAAATCGATGAAAATTTGCATAAAAATGAGAGAATTCGAAAATTTACCCGATTTCTGGCCTCTCTGTGACCTCTGTGTATTCCAAAACTTGGAACCAATACTCATTTTGTGACAGGGGTGACAACGGCTTTTTATGGATGAAGTGTTGTTTCGTTCTGAAAGACAGAATCAGGGACCAGAAAGGGATCTTAACCTATCTTGTCCTTTCTTGCAGGTATGTCAAAACTCCATGGTCAAGGTCAGGATGTTTAATTTGTTGGTACCTAAAGAGAGGGTTTGTCACAAGGAATGCATCTGTGATAATGAAAGTCCTAGCACTCATTAATTGTTCAGAAGATATGTTCCAAAAGTAGATCAAACTCAAAGATCAAGATTGAAGGATTAAGGAAAGAGTGCGACATCTGAAATATACCCTAGTTCCAACCCTTCAGAGGTTTTGAAAGTTAAGGTGTAGTAAAGCTCAAGTAGGCATGGTATAGCATTGGAATTTTTATAAAACATAAACCAAATAAAAAGAAACAAAAATGCAAAATGATTAATATGCCAAAAACAAAATTAAAGGTGCAAGGACAAAATTTGACATGCTGCAGATTTTCAACATAGCAAAGACAAAAATATCTACCGGGGTAAGTAGTTATATTATTGATTTATTTTTTTTTTTAAACGTGAACCAGAAATTAAATATAAAATGTTTCAGATTCTTAATTTGCCAAAAACAAAATAAATAAATGCAATTAACAGGTCAAGATGGCTGTGCATGTTTCACTTATCAGATTTTAGGATTGTCTATCTTCTTAAAACACATTTCGAAAGATTTAACAAAGATATTTCAACTGATAATAAGAAAGGAAGTGTTTCCTATTCCCCGGGGTCTAATGACATTCAAGACAGTGTAGGCATAGACGACGTCAATGTATATCAGCTAAATACCTCATTAAAGTTCCTTTATTTCAAGAAAAGGAAGTTGCAAATTATTCATTGATCTGGACTGTCAGCAAAAACAGGGGATCCGAGACCCTTTTCACAAAAAAATCTTACGATTCACCTCTCTGTAATTTTTTTTTATTTCATTATGATTTATTTCTAAATAATTAGTTAAATTTTATAGAAAAGTAAGATTTTTGTAACTTAGATACTTGTAGAATGAGGGGAGCATTTTTATGTTCACTTTTTTTAGATGCAGATAAAGCTTATGATGGCTTACACGTCTTGGCAGACTCGTGTAAGTGATGTTCATCACGTGCAGGCGCGTAATCTCAGAGGACACTCTGATTCCCCCAAATTATTCAGGGGTTAGCTATCATAGAGTCCCCTCCCGCCCTATTGTAATCTAGCTTTAGACGCACGGTGAAACCCTATCATGATTAAACTGTTCCTGATGACATACACAATCATATTATACATTATGAACTTCTCTCAAAGCTATTTTGTTTCAAAAATTCTTTTCAACGTCGATGAAAACACCAAATTAAGACGTTTCTGAAATGATTAAGGGTTACCTGTAAAATGCTTAACTGGCAAACATTATCCTATATCTTCTGTTTTATGAGATGTAGAGACTTGTTATTTTCGGTTTTCTGAAATTTGATATCCTATATTCAACATGCTATAATTTTTATGATTTTGCAAGGAATCTACCTATTCTCTTTGAAATTAAGACACGAAAATATATAAAATATTCAAAAGGTCGCAAACTTTACAAAGGCATTTTTCTCTCGTGTTTTAATTCAGATTTTACAAAGATATTATTATGTCTTGTTTCCCTTCACTTGTGGTTTATATTAAATTTCTTATTTATGATAAGCTAACAATAAGATTTTATGCAATAACATAGCTTTAAAAAATTTTTCTCAAAATTTCTTTTTATCTTTGCTTCAAGAGAGCATATTGTGATAAAATAAATACTGCTATATGCAATTGAAAATTCATACATTGTTCCACGAAAATTACAGGACTAAGAGGAGTCCTTATTTTGATGAAATAATTTTTTAGTGTAGAAATAAGAAAGTTTTTTATATTAAAGTTTTAATTTTAAAAAATTCCAATGTTTTGCTTAGATTTTCGGGAAAAAAAATCAACCACATTGAAATCATCTCGAGGAAAAAAATTATTCTTTTCTATTTAACCGGGAAAAGAAAATTCTGTAAAGCCATTATCCTTGATAATCCTTTATTACATCTCCAGGTTAAAATCTTTGGAATTCCATTAAAATATCATATAAACAATTAGCATGCTAAAGAAGTAATGTATTTGCACGAATCTCGTTAAAAATGTGCTATTTGATACAATGCATATTTCATTTACCCACAATATTTTGTGTTTCAACATTTTTGTCTCGCAAATTGATATCAGAATACGTGCACACCTTCTAATCATTCCTCCCTCTAAATATATATAATCTATTGTATAAAAATGGAAACTTGATTTACAGAATAAATAAATGTTATAATTGGCTCAAATGGAGCAGGGCTTCAATGAAGTAATAATAACACTCTCTTTTTTATTTGAAACAGCTGCAAAAGTACTGTGTGTAAATACTGTTTTAATTTGGTCTGAGGAAATTTCTTTTTTTTTCAAATATTTACTTGAACTCAATCAAAAAATTTCCTAATCACAAAAGGGTATACCAATATAATTAAAAGATAAATTCAAGACGAAAAAATACGAGATAACCTTGACTCCCTTTGGTTACAGGTGGAATACATGTTCCTGGCCAAAGTAAATACGAAGAGCTGTAATTTAGTTTTAATTGTTAGCAATGTATCGTTACGCCCCCTTTATCGTCAATTGAAATGAAATTAATTTCACGTGTATCGTTTCTCTACTTCGGAAGAACACCCCTTTAATATAAGAAAAAGTATAACAACGGAGCACGAGCACTTCTTAGCAGGGAGATAACGCCTGGATCTAAATCCCTCGCAGTCGGATGTTAAACCACGAACTTGAAACTTTAATGGGATTTCAAATGCAAATTTAGTCGGTGATGGATTAAAATCTTTAATCCACAATAGCTCTATCTGCTGAGGAAAAGGGGGAAACCACCCCGTATCTTTCATCCATAGGTGAGGATCAGCCGCACACCTTGTCTATAGGTGTAAATACTCAAGTCTTTGACATAAAGTTTACTTATTCGGTGGATTTACAATGTGCATGAGCTGCAAGAAGTCGTTTTATTTTCACTTTAACAATCGTTTGGTCCAATAAGTGACTTCCCAGTGATAATACGACAATAATATATAGTACTATACATATCACGTGGTGTCTAGCGGGAGGAACAAAGAATGAGTTTTTTCTTATCACCTAAAGAACAGCATACCTGTTAATGCGTGGAATTTAGATAAAAAAGAAAATAATAAATTCTAAATTAAAATTCAGGTGGAATCCACATTCAATGGACAGTTAAAATGCGAAAGGCGACGTGAGAACATCTTATACTCAGTGAAAGTTTTCCTCTAAAATTATAATTAATGGTTATCTTTAACTATATAGGATAAAACGAACCTAAAATTCTGGATTGGATTTTAATGCTAGAAATAAAATGCTAATTTAGAAATCAATACTGTCGCCTGGTGTATATTTCATTTTGTTACAAGACACAGGAGTTATTGCATGTGGTAGTAAACTACCTGGAATTGGTGAAAAGAGGGTGCTCTGTGCGGATTTCTTTTACTTAATGATGAAAATTAATCACTTATCATGTCGAGAATAGTGGCTATCAATTTCTTGGATCATTCGTTGTAAATTTCTGAAGACGGAATATATTTTTGGGACCCGCCTATGATTTAGCTGCGATCAGGTAGGTCTTTTTAGTTAGATAATTATGTATTTTTAAAAGCGGAGAAACGTTTTTGGAGCTTAAAATATTGTTGAGATTTATCAGGTCTGACTGTACTCAGCAACTTTCTTAAATTTTATGCAGACAGACAAAAGAAAAACATCGATCACTATCTCTTATAATTTGTACTTAGTGCATAATTTGTATGCACGTTAAACAACTGTTTCCTTCCTTTGCATAAACAGAGGTACCCTATTTGCTTTATTTATATACATGGCTCGTTCAATTCTGTTGTGTTGCCAACGATATTTCTGATAAAAATCACTTGTTCCCCGTCATATTTTGAAGATTTAGGAGTGGTATATAAATTGAGTGTCTTCATTGCGATCTCTATCTTTGACGCTCTTTCTAAGGACAATGTTCACCTATCGTATTTCTCTGCATTTATAATGAACTATATCTGCTTTTTAGCTATTTATTGATCAGCTTTTATCATTTTGGTTGTAAGCACTTTTTTTGCATATTTTTCATGGACTATTTACAGTTGTAACAGTTATCAACGTGTCTAAGCTACATTTAGAGGGACACGGACGTTGTTAGATATATTATCAAGGGGAGACAATGCAAGATGCATTCCATTGTTCATTAATTAACAATATATGGCGCATTAGAATACTACTTTGTCAACAAAAGAGGCAACAAAAAAGACAGTATTTCTCTTCTGAAGCTTTGTATACTAGTTTTTTTGTTACATAGTAGGAGTGTGGCCTGTCTAACTAATGGAAATGTATAGGAGCCCTAATGTTTCTGACGTTTAAGACAAATTATAAGCTACAGGCCACACAAACCCTCAGCTTGACTCAAAAGATTTAATTTAAGAAAAATTGCTTGCAAAATGGCATGGCGTTATATCAAAGTGCACTAGGTTTATTTTCTGTAGGTTCTCATATATATAGTAAGTTGTGAAATTTATTATGTAATGTTGATATTATTTCTACAATAAATATCGCATATCACACTATCACACTCTCAGGCATTACTAATGAAGTTTATAAGTGATTAAATTAAGTTACCATATTCTTACATACTTTTCCACATCCTGAAAAACAGTTAGAAAGAATGTTTAATGTTACAATGTACATACGCTCAAAACAGCTCAGCAAAGTTTTCACATAGTTTCTGTAAGCAATGACGTTTTATTTGACGATTAGTTTCTAATTTAGCATTTATTTAATGTTATTTTGAACACCCTATTGTCACAGGTGGGGATATGTCTTGGGGTAAATAACCGATTAATTCTAGTTTTCCCACATTCTTCTGACAAGGGGGTACAAAAACATAGGAAGACGACAACATTGGATTCGTGACATAACTTAAACTGAGGGTTACTAGATGTACTCTTCAATAATTCGCACACCTGTGCGTGTCCGAATTTGCGTGTCCTCGAATCTTGAAACCAATAATATGATATTTGTACTTATCTCCATGTAACTCCTAATGATAGTCCATCGGCTCCAACCTTTTATAGAGACGTAATCATACCGTAAGGAATACCACCTAGACAAATTAATTACAAGAAGACTTCATTTGTCACTTGCTGTAAGTATTAAGGGAGATTACAGGGTCAAACAAGGTATTCCCAGGACAATGTATCATTTTTCGTATTTTTTTATGCAAACATTACTATTTTTTATAAGCTTCATCTCAGCTGATTTGGGGTTTCAAAATAATTGAAATATCTCAAGTTTACGTAATCTTAAGACAGGGGCACAATTAGTTACCTTGCTTTTAAAATTCGTTCAAATTTCCTGGTAACTTGGAGTGACTATGTACCATGCGGGTGTGAAAGTGCTTTAGTCCGACACTGCAGTTAATTAATTGACACCCATGCTTAAACCCTGGTCCTCAAAAAATTAATTTTCATGAAAGAATATCATTTGAATATTGACCTAGTCTTAAAGAATTCAAAGTACGTATGATATATCATTTTATTCACACATGGCAAACATTAAAGGTACACATGTATTTCAAAATGAATGCTATGATCAAATGGGTAGATGAAGATATGTATACCTAAGTTTCTAATACAATATAAAAGTGCTTTGTGACTGCGTATGTGCTTTAGAAGTGTTTGAAAAGACAAGTGTATGTACTTTAGAAAACTTTTCAAAAATATGAAATATAACCCTTAATATATATCGGTGAATATGTCTAAAGCAATTTATATTTAATTTAGTTATGATGCTTTGACATTTTTATGTAAGCAATGAGTCAATATATATTAGTTTCTTGTATAACCAAAATTTTAGTCCTTTAAGGTATTCTACATAGACAAACTCGTCACAATGCCTCGAAAACTTTTAAGTCTTGAAATACATGTAAAATTGTCGGAAGCAATATTTGTGTGGGTTATGATCTGCATGGCATTTTTATAACAGTTAACACGTCTGCTTTCTAATCTGGAGCCAAAATTTAACAATAAACAATGATTAATTTCATTCAATCGGTTTTAACTGACCATAAAAGGCCAAAGGGTTTTTTTTTGTTTACAGAGTATCAATTAGGAACAGTAACACTGCTTTATAAATAGTTTTGTAGCATTTATCTTATTGATGAGCAGGAAGGGAGGGCTTAAGGCGTAAATCGCCCATATCTTTTTGAGAAATCCGCAGATAACCTATCAAAAACTTCACCCGACCTAGGCTCGGAATAACACAAGGAAAGATAATCTTAAATCCGAAGGACAAAAGAAAGACCCAGTCAGTAATCCTACTCAGTGCAATTGTTTTTCTGCAAATAAATTTTATTTTTTATTTAGGAGAGAAACGGGACACCTAGTACGCATTAAAACAGATTTTGTTATCAAAGATAACGAGTTGACATCAACTTAACGCAGTTGAACCACCTTGACTGTACTTTGTAGATTTATTGTGCAGTTGACGATGCCATAAGTCGAGTCTAGCAATGGAAAACCTAAAATTTACGGCGCCTTTTACCCGATTTCGTATGTGGGATTTTTTTTCTTTCAGCAGAAAGGTGCGAAGTGTAAATACGATACGATTTTCCCGATACTGTCTCCTGATAAACTCAGCTATATAATTGTTACAACTTTAAACATCTAGGAGTCTGTTTTCAGTCTGGTTAGAAGGCCTACTGTGCGTTCTGAGATAATATCTGAATTAATAATATTCAAAAAGTTATAGTCTTCCTGATATCTGAATAATTTATTGCTTATAAATTGTTGATAACATAGTTACACTTAAATTGCTTAATATATACATGTACATTAAACAAAGTTTAAAATGGGTATTTTTATTTGTTTAATAGTTTTCTCCCATTTTAAAAAAAATTATACAGAACACAGTGGACTAAAACAATCCCCCAAAGCACTGATAAATATTACTGAAGATATTAAGATAATTTTAAAATACATATAATATATATGTATAACCGAGCGGCCCAAATTCCAGTTCTTGCCGACAGAATCCCGGTCAAGTCCAGACTTAGTCACCTCTGGGTGTCATTTCTTACGCCTTGGCGGATAAATCTCTAAATCCCCAATCTCCGCTAATTACTCCCGATATTCCTCCGCGTGCTTCTCGTTCCTAAGTGTCTATCAATGGGTTTAAAAATGTGTTTTTCAATCTGAGTGTCATACACTAGTTATTTGTTTGTTTTATTGACATTTTTGTACTTCTATTTGAATTTTATTAAGTTATTCATGAACGGGAAGATTTATGCATTGCACGGAAACAGCGTCTAGTTCATCAAAATCAAATTCTAAAGGTTGTAAATTGAATATGATGATCACCGTCTCTTGTCCGTTGCATAATCTGGATTGCACAACGGTAAATAAAAATTCCTTTGATTTTATAATTATATTTGCTTTGAACCAGCGGGTAAAAATGTTATCACGTCATCAATAAATAACCGGTGTTAATTATAAGAATTTAGTTTATCTCTGAATTTAACTTTTTTCTTGAAACTTTAAACTCACGACATTTATTGATAAAATCTGCAACTGTGATGTACACCGAATATTCCAACAGAAAATATGCAAATCAATTTAGGGAATGGGATATAAATATTAGACGTACATTTCTAGAGTTTCTGCTGCAATTTTTCCATTCAAGTTGCGTTTTCCAAATATTTTACAAGAAAATAAGAAAATAGCCTTTGGCCATGTCTCGTGTAATGTATTTTATCTTAATGAACTTTTTTCACTCCGTTGGTTGTGTTTTGCTAGCTTCACACTTTTCCCGTTGTATGAGTGTTTACTGAAGTCCAGGGTACAGCCTTCTTGTTAAACCCTGGGCAAACCATTGTTTATCCAAACACCAATATTTGTAATGTAATACCAACAGTAAGGTGTTGACGGGATCAAGCAAAAATTTCAAACTCATTCAAGAGTTTACACCGCATAAAAGAGAGACTGAAAAAACTGCCCCTCTTTTCGTTAATTCCGGATTAAAACCAAACCAATTAGACGAACACATTTTTACTCGAGACGTTGGCAAAGCCTAGGCCTGCTTCGGGTGACTTCTGGATTTCTTAATTCCATTACAATATATCCTTTCATTTCTACAGGCTGTCTTTAAGAGTGAGCGTTTAGAGAGCAATGATCGACAGGACTATTTGACATGACCTATAGATGAAGAACCCAGTGTGACAATGTGGAGGATAGAATACCCTTAATTTCGTTCATCTTTGATTCATTTGAAAGCAAAGCAAGATGGATTTCGAAGTTTGGATTTTACTGTTGTTTTTCCTAACATCAAATGCTCAGATTCTTGTAAGTAAAAAAGAATTATCAGTGAACATAGGACGAAATGTTTTCTTAAGGAAGGACGACTTAGTGTTTGTGGACACCGCAAAGAAGAGCGAGTGCCGAGTGGAGGTGGTCCAAAACGACCCCATCACCCAGCGAGTCGGACAAGTCCGGCCCATTGTGAGTTTTTACCTTTTTGTTTTCAATGACTGTGTTAATATTTAATTGAAAAACTACAGTTATTATTAATTTAAACATCTAAGGGAAAAAATCAAGTTTAAGATAACTCATTGCAGCTTTTTTAAAAAAAAATAAAGGCTGCAAAGGCACAATTCTTCTTAAATTTTTGAGATTTCGAGGAAATGGAAGCCGGGAAGGTTTGAATATTTTTTTGCGTTTAGAAAGGTCAAAATCTAATGTAAAAGACAGTATATTGACAAAGATACAAACAGAACAATCGTTCACTTAAGCCAAAGTGTCGCATAAAAATTTCAAAGATTTGATTAATGATTGCAATAACTCAATTTGAAGCTTTTTAAATGAAACACATACCACCTTTTACTCGATTCACTAATGTGTTAGGGATCAATTCTAGCGACTCGAGGGTTATCTATTACGAATACCGTAATTTTGATCCTAATCTCTGTAAGACGTGTGATAATTTTGATTTTATCAACCCAAAATCTGCCGATATCATGCACGTGTATTGTACACCAGATGCAAAGGTTATCACCTGGATAGAAAACCGATCCCGTATACAGTAGTACAATGGGGACTTCGATCCCGATTTACATCATTCTAACTTGATGACGTTCCTAATGATATTGAAGACAGTGTAATAAGACAGAGAACATAAAGAACCCAATAAAGTTGACAGAAGATTCACAATAATTGTCAGACATCTGCGACATTAAGGGTTGTTGTGACCCAACTCAATGTACGCAAAAGTAAACCAGTTCCACAGTTATAATAATGAGCTCTTCTTCCCTTTCATCATCTCTGATAGACAGTCTTACTTACAGAATGTCACTTTAGAAGGGATATATTAAATTTCCTTTTTTGGGTCATTTCTTTCATACTTTGTATCATTTTCTGTAATTGTCTGTAAATTGCCTTTCTGGTATCCGTTGTTAATCACCGTGCCTAGTTTTTGTGAGTTATTGAGACAGAGATACAGGGTAGCGTTTGTCTCTCTCTGGAGCAGGTCGTCCGATTCATGTCTAGAATTCTCTTGGTCGTTTTCTTCACACGCACGTAAATGTCGTCTAAATTGTGTTTTATATTCCGAGGTTGAAAATTAAAACCCAGTATTCAAAGTCGGTCTTTGTTTATTTTTCAAATATACCCTGGAGCATCCAAATCGGTTAATAACTCTAATTTACATCAGATATGACTTTCAATATTTTTAATGTTATCAAAATAAATACTTCAAAATGACTTTGCACTGTTAGAGAATTATCGAATAGCTTATACCAGAAGTTTACACCCTTGCAGTGTATCAACCTTGATCGCGTTTATTAGAAAAAGAAATGAACAATAGCCAGAATTAAATTGGTGCAAGCCAATGCAATTATATTTTTTACACATGGGCATATGTCTTAATCCTCTTATAGAAGAAAATTCTCCGAGTCTTGTTGCAATCTCGTTAACGTTTTTTTGTTGGACATCTCGTTACCGTCTTACATTGCTGGAAGCTTGTAGCAGCCACAGGTGTTGTTCCATCGCTAGACAAAAAAGTAAGACATCTCATACCGGTCAGACAAGAGAAAAAATCCAATCTCTTTCAAGTCCACCAATAGTTGAAACGAAGGATCCAATTTATTTGAGAATTCACGCTCTTGTTTGGAGAAGAGGCTTTCTCTCCTCGGCAGAGATTTTCAATCATACAGAAGAATAGTGAACCTTTTAATTAAGATATTTCAGAAGTTTGCAGATTTTTCCAATTTTCAGATTTTCCGACTAGATAGGTTGTCGACAGAGCTGTAATAGAATTTTCATGTGTAGAGACCAATGTTTTATAAAATAAAAAGCCAGCCATGTTTACCGATTCAAAGCGTGCTTTATTGGTGACATTCCGTAATGGATTGATCTATTGTCTTATAATTGTAATGATAATGCAGTGATATTGGATAACAATAACGCAAAAAGCTTTCTGTGAAAATTACATCATTAATTAAACCACTATTCATTAAAATCATTAGAACTGCATATTTAGCAATGTAATTGCATTAGTCAGAATTTCGATTTTAAGAGCCCTTTAGATTTGCCTGTATATACCAAAGTCTTGTGTGTTGAAGCAGATTGTTAGTCTTCCACTTGCAATCGGTGACATCCCAGTATTAGTGAAATATTCTTGAAAGGCCATAAAGCCAAGTCTTTTACTAAGGCAATGTTAATGTTTATGTAAAGTTATGGCAGGGAAAAATATTTCTGAGCTTGGTGGCATTTTTGATATGTTTTACAATGAAATATGTATCAAGCTCAAAGTCATTAAACAATACAAATCAGGAGCAGAGCAAACACGGACCTCTAAAAAACAGCAGCATCCCTTGCGGACCGGACATATCCGCCGTGTGTTCGGTCAAGGATCCTTGTCAAATATACATTTGAAACTTCATATTATGTTTAAAAAAAATTTGAAAAGAAAGATAAACTTGTGTGCAAATAACTTAATGCATTTATTTGCATGTTAACCTCTTCTGTGATTTATTCTGTCATTTCTTACACATGAAGTCTTAAAGTAAAACACAGTTACCCGCTTTCATATCAAGTATATATGAATTATTTAGCATTTAAATTGCAAGAAATGATAGTGTTGAACCAGTCTGAAAATATAGCGTTTACCCAGACCATTGCTTAAAAGGCAATAAAACTGCAATAAATTTTCAAAATGCAAGTCGTGATATAGAC
Source organism: Saccostrea cuccullata (assembly GCF_032062105.1). Classification (NCBI taxonomy): domain Eukaryota; kingdom Metazoa; phylum Mollusca; class Bivalvia; order Ostreida; family Ostreidae; genus Saccostrea; species Saccostrea cuccullata. Next base: position 402,500 of record NW_026936265.1, read on the forward strand.
ATGATAGACGTAAGACGATTATCACATCAAATTTACAGGATAAAGTGATCCGTAGGACCACAAAGCAGCGCTTCTTCCGACGGATATACAATAAGTAATGTATTCTTTGGGTCAAATCCGTATTATTATCCCCGAGTAAAGTAATTCCTTGAGCGATTTGATTCTGCATCGGCTTTTGTGTGATTGTTTATGTTCTTTAAAGGGTGATAAATTTTGCGAATTGCTTTGTCACACTGTCCAACCTTATAAACTTTTAATTGTGAAATTTATATGCAATTTAAGCACTTGCGCTGGTCGCCATGCAGAGAAACTGCATGAGCTGGATTCTTTTTGTGCCAAAACTCTTATACCTGCTAGTTGTTGTATTTCCTAATATCAGTTTTATAATTTATAATTATAACTAATTATTTTTATAATTCGTTGTAGGTTAATACAACAATTGATTACTGAATGTTTACGTTCTAGTTTTATTTTTGATTGTACATATCTTTTCTAATAATCTCGCAACTTAACGTTGTTTATCTGCAATGACGGAAACCATATTCACTATACCTAACACATACATTACTTCTCACTAAAAATTGCTAAAATTAAAGCTAAAGCGAACATTAATTCTGGAAACATTTCAAAGCCAAAATGACGCTTTTTTCAATTAGTGTCATCAATGAATAGACTGCACACCTGGCTTGGTGCATGTGTTCCTGGTCTAGGGGAGTCTGTCATTGAAGGACTCTCCTCGGTAGCTCTACATCTGTAAACTAATTATCACTGTCACTCTAGCTTCTTTCTACACGGCAACTTGATTTACGACCAGGTAGAAAAATAAATAAGACAATGACCCTGCTTTCTTTTATTTTTGTAAGTCATCATTCTCGGACATAAGGTATACAGACCAACCCCGTGGCCGTAGAGTAGATGAACCATTTTTTATCTCTCTCCTTCTAGAGTATAGCAATGTAACAATAACTCCACCCACTGACACTGTACTTTTTAGCAAGATTTCTAAATGCTTTAATTGGTTTTATCTATTTTTTTAAAATTATTGTTCTACCGTGTTTCTTTGCTTTTTTGGCAAAATCCATATAAACCCATTTTTAGCTCATCTTTGGGCTAAGGTGAGCTTTTCTGATAAAAAAAAAATGACTGTTTTCTGCTATTGTCGACGTACAGTCTGAACACTCCAGAACCACTGGGAAGTCTGGGATACTTGTAATTCCTACTTAGCATAGAGTATGGATTCAACAGTTATTCAATATTGATTCGGGTGAACGTTGTGGCCCCTTGGCCTCTTGCTAGAAAATGAAATCTAATAACAACACTCCAACCTGGATAAATCAACAGTACGGATTACATAAACGTCTGTCAATTTATCAATTTATTTCTTGGACAACGGTTTGGATGATATTCTTCAATTTTTTCATTCAAGTGGATGTTATCTGATATACAGATTTTTTTTTAAATGTGAAGTTGTATTAATGAGAAAAGAATTTAGTATGGACCAATGAATGCCTAAGATTCAAAGACTGTAGATTTGCACTAAAATTGAATGTTCTCACCAAGTATAAAATATCTAACAAAATCTAAAAAGAAATTGCTGAACAGTTTTTCTATATCGATAGAGCCGTATTTCAGAGATATTATCAACATTGATAGGCGCAAACAGGAACCGTTAAATAGCATGTCTATGAAAGATGCTGGTCTAAAAATTTATGCTTTTTGTGCAATTAGTCTATTTTCTCTCTAATTGTAGGAGCTATAATAATTAAATGGTGCAAAATGCTCAATTAAAAGCAAACATAATATTTTTTGAGTAGAATTTCTGCAATAAGGAGTCTTGTGAAGTTAATGAGTAGAGCCCTTCACGGGGGTATCTGTCGCGCTCTCTCCTGTTACGTATTGATGAGGGGCAAATCGGCGCTCTGTTGATGCAAATATCGATAAAACATTTGAAGAACCCATCAAATATTGTATGCTTGACGAATAATTAGAAAAATGAGCGCTCTAATCAATATGTATCATTTTCTCAGCGGAAAAAGACGATTTTACATTGATTTCTTATTCCTAGAGACTTCAAATAATCTTCCTTCTTCTGGCTCGACTTAGAGAGGGACACGCTATTCAATGACTTTTGACTTCCGATTGCTTAAGCAGCTTAGGGAATAGTTAGTAAAAAAAATCTAACGAACAATACCCGAGAAAAAGGAAAGGGCGATAAGTATTTTCATTCAAATCTAGTTTTTCACAATGCTTTATAAATATTTAATTTATTTTTTTTTAAATTTTGGAATTCCCTAATTTAAAGTCGGTCAAATTGTATCTTTCAATGATACAGGAATGCATTTTCTTTATATGCTAAAGTTATATATTGGGATATAAAAAAGTTGGTAGCGTTTGTCTAACCGTCTATTTTGAAGACTTCTTATAACTAATAGTCTAACAGTTAAGTGTAAATTATATTTTTCACCAGATAAGCATAGTAAAAAAAAAAAACACTAATATATCAAGCTAAATGATCTTTTCATATTCTTGTGTAATTGAAAAGTAGCGATGCATCAAAATATGACGGTATCCAAATAACTGTGACGATATTAATATATAAAAAAGGTGATTCTCGATCAATAAAAAGGGGTTTGGCAATATTTTTATGAGTTTTGTCGTTATAAAGCTAGATATTAGTATTTAAAAGATGGAATTTAACAGGGAAAGTGAATTCTTTGTGAGAAAGAAATGAGCCATGAATGATATTATTCAAATCCCCAACGACATACATACATGTTTAAGTGAGTATTCGCCGTGATAAGTTTGACAAGGACAGGAAACTAATTTTAAATTTAAAAATTATTATTAGAAAGTCATTACATAGTATTTTTGTTCAAGCCTTCATATTAACTGTAGGGATGATATAGGCACCCTTCATTGTTGGAATGATACAAGCCCCCTTCAATGCGTGTTAAAAACCGCATGCTCCTAACTACAAATATTTTGATTGACTCTTCACTGTACGTAGCACCAGATTTCAAAGGAAAATGCAGATCTTGAGGATATGAATTTTTCTTGTGGAAGAGCTCTTGTAACGCTCGCGCCAACAAGTACGGCGTCTGCGACGTCATTAACGGTCCACTCAGTTATAAGATCGACAGGCACGAGTTCATTGCCAAGATTAACGCCTATTTTACTTCCAAACTTCAAAGGAAAACAAATTTGAACGACAAATGAGAACATTCCTTACATCTAAATTTATAGGATGACAGAGAGGCATTTTTATAAATTCTTGGCGTTTGAATGACACGTTAATCCGTTTTTCAATATGGCGGTTCAGATACTTGTGTCAGTAGATGACACGAATCAAGTACGCCTCGGTGGCTGCCAATCGGGGTGGTCAATTTCAAAACCAGGGGACGCTGGGAACCAGATATATCCTGTCGGATTGCTGTCTTCCTTCACTGCTATACACGTTCTATGCTTTTCATATCTTTACACAGCAACGAAATAAAACCCAATAAAAAAAAATTCCCCTTCCCCAATTCGTTGTCTTTGAGTAGGAGATTGTTCTCAAGATAATTGCGATCTATACCTCTACTAAGTTTGTAATATTTATTTAGTCTGTTAATGAAATGGAAAATTTGATATTAATTAAGAGAGCTGCAATTCACACAAGGGTACAGATCGTGCTTGTTCCAACTTCTGCAACATGCACTTCGTCATCACCCAGCGTTAACAAACGATGTATCTCACCTATTTGAGTGCTACGCCGTTTAGAATGTCAGAGAAAGCATTTGGAAAACTAAAAGGGGGCGTTCGAATGGTCATTATCGACAGACGCAGTGCTTATCAGAAATGCCCCATTAGCAATTGTGAAAAAAGACACCTACCAACTATCACAAATATGTCTGTTCAATATTCCAAGTCGTTTAACATGCGTTTTCAACATTTCTTGAGACTCTCTCTCTCTCTCTCTCTCTCTCTCTCTCTCTCTCTCTCTCTCTCTCTGCTACTGCAAAAGAAGATTTTTTGCTTTTGTAAAACGCATTTCTTATCATTTCAACATGTTCCGTGTCATCTATAAATTATCTCATTCGTTTCAAGTGTTCTTAAATCCATGTTTTTCCAAATTCCAAACATTCCCCCAGGAAAATATTTGAAGATTTTTTTTTCAAAGTGTAATTATTTTCATCACTTTTCGTTTGTTATCTTTTTGTTATTCATGCGGAAATACAAACATAATATTGTTAAAGAGCAACACCTGGTCCTTCACAATGCTAGCATTTGTTGTTAACCCTTAGTAAATCAGACAAAAATCTTCAAGGTATTAAAAAAGAAAAGGCTAAATTAAAAAAAACTATATTTCATACGCGGGGAATAATTCGTAGATATACTTATCCATAATACAATGAATAAAAACGTGTAATTAGTACTACATAAGCAAATGAAAGAAGCACAGCCCTGAATTATTAATTTGCATGTGTATCTGAAGCCTGTTTTACGTCAAATAAGTTAACCATATTTAATCTTTGCTTCTATTATAGATTTTGTATACAATTTACATGTGGATGTTTTTTTTCATTCTTTACGGGGTAAATCTGATAATCAGTTTAAAAGAATTAACCCACAGAAATATCAAAACGCGATCTTTCTGTATTTATTTTCAGAATATTAATTATATGTCGTCATATATCAATATATGTGTGTTAATTTCTCATTCATATATAACTTTTAAAAATACGTGTAGTTTTAGTTTTGCCCGTGCCTAGTACCAAAGCTAAAGCCCCAAATAAAATAGATTCAAGGGAAAGAAAACAGCCGTCACAATTCTCATTTGAAAATTCGGAAAAAGAAACATCTGTTTTGAGATTTTTTTTTCCCAGTGTCATTCAACATTTCTCAATGATTTTTCCAGTGTCATCATATAAATTTCTAACTGAATTTTCTGTTACAAGTGTTTTGAATACTGTTATACATTCCCTGACCACCGAGCCGACTTTAACACTATTTGATCATAAACATCCTTTCATTTCGTCTCGTCTTATTGCTATTTACCCTTTATTAGAATTTGATGGCAAAGAAACGCTTAACATTTGCTTAAAATTCTTTTCATTCTAGAAAAAGAGACTAAGTGTCAATGGGTTTTTTAGAAATGGAGTTAGATGAATGGGTCATAGGAAAATTGAGGAGAATTTTACTATTTTTGATGGACACGCACGGGTTTTACTCCATTTCAAGGGTCGGTGAAGTTTTGTAAATAATTTTCAAACATTTACAATAGCTGTTCTATTTTGAATAACGTGAAGTGTTTATTTGGTAACTCAGTATGTACCTATTAAAGCTCCACATGCACTAATGTTTGGTTGCACGTGATGTGAGCAAAACCAGCAAACGGTGTTATACGTGTAATTACATAGACCATGGCATTTTAAATTAACCTTATAAAGAAAACAAGAAGAATTTGCCGTTATCACGAGAGTCACTTCTGAAACATGTTAGGAACTATGTTTGCCTTCAGGTCTTCAATTCTCAAGTTGAACATATGTTTTGGTTTAAAGTCACAGTTATAAAAATAAAATTTTTTAATTAACAATATTATTACTTTTTACAATTAGAATTGCAAGACATAATGATGATTAGATATTGCAAAAGTAAAAACATGACCAATACTTGAAGTTTAATGACTGATAGCTGCAGAACTGTAGCTCTCTGCTTGAGAAAATTTGGACAGATAAAGCAGAGAGCTACAGATCCAAGCGTTGTAAAAACCTTCGATTTACGCCGACGATTTTTTGTCGCTACTTTAGGTATTTATTTCGTGTAGTTTAAGCTTTCTCTGGCTTTTGGAATGGTATCCTAATAATAATTCATATATTTAACTCTTATATTTGATACTTTGTCTACCTTTTAACGATCCGAAACAGTCCTGTTTATAGTTTTATAATGTCGGTTCAAAAGAGTTCCATTTCGACGTCCGTAACCACAAACATCCATTTGTAAGCTGTTGAAAGGTTAGTAAATGATCAGGAATTGAAGTTGAATGTATGATTAATTATCAAATACCATTTAGAATGAATTTCAAACCTGGGAAAGTAAAAAATACACAAAAATACCCATTGTGATCGACAAAAAATCGTCGCCGAAAATCGTCGGTTTTTACAACGCTTGGATCTGTTGCTCTCTGCTGTATCTGTCCGAATTTTCTCAAACAGAGAGCTACAATTCTGCAGCTTAACGACTGAATACTTATCAGCAACATTAAAAGCTACACTTTTAGGCATCCCTATCATTAGCTACCAAACAAGGGGAAAAAAAAACTTTCGAAAATATTATAAAAACTGAAAGAAGAAATGAATGCATAACTCAAAATCAAGGTGCTTCAGTACAATGGTTTTATCAACCTTTGAACATCCACACATTTTACATTTCTATGTCGTATTAGATCATAGAACCAGAATCCATCGGCTTTTCCACCAACCACAATTGTGAAGCACGCATTTTATCAAAGATCCCTCTGTTTTCAAAATTTAATACATTCTTATTCAGTGTAAATTTACACTTAATTCTGAACACCTGGTCTGTTTGAGCGTCTATTGTTGCAACTGGGTTTGGGCCGTTAATGAGACAATCTCTTCTCACTAGGTCGAATGTCTTCGTTTCGCTGTGTCAACCTTGTATAGACCTGGATTTAAGCTAAGTGGGTCTCGGCGGCCGGGTACTTATCAAGCTTGTTAATTCTTCACATCAAATTGAAATTTAAATGTTCAATGCCGTAATTTAATAATCAACAACCCCTTGTTTAATTTTCGTGTAGAAGCCACGAGCTGTGGGGATTACGTCTTCCACCGACTGAAGTTAAAGCAACTATTTATTCTTCGCACCTTTAATAGTATACATTACCAATTATATTCCGAATCTAAGAAACAGGAATTGTCGATCTTTATCGAGAAATATTTAACTTGGAAATTGTTAATCATTCAGTAAATGTTTACTATTAAATCCATAGAAGAGAGGACCACACAAAAACTCGCCCCAAAGACCACTTCAGCCAACAGCCTGGCTTTCATTATGGTTATTGATAGACGTACATGTGTGGAATTTCTGTGTGTCGGCTCCTTATAAGTATATCTTCACTGAGATTTGAATATCTTCATTCAATGAATCCACATTTACATCGAAATTTGAGAATCTTATCAAGCATTATTAAGGCTTTTAATTTCTCGGATAAGATGCAAGCCTAGTATATATTTCCTTTAAACGTACTTGTGGAAAACCACAAATACCTGTATTTGACGAAATTACATTTGTATTTTAGATTTAAATACAATTAAACATATCTGTAGGCAGAATTCAGATAATAACGTGTATTTGTGGTTATAAAGAAGCATAAAGTTTCTAAACAATTGAAATGAATTTATACGTCTACACCTACTTTTAAAAAATATCATTTTAAAGAACAATAAGACATTGAAATTTCCTGATAGTGGGCCATTATTCGAGTGATGGAAGTCAGGAAAGAATGGACCATATCTTGTACTCTGGGTTATTTCGTTCTTATCCAATATACATTAATGTAAATGAAGATTTTCCTTTATTCTCTGTTTAAACTATGTAACTACTGATTGACAAAAAATTAAAATTAAATCATTTTCACTAAACATCTTAAAATTCTTTCCAGTTCAAAATATTCTCTCTCTTAAAACAACTTTGAATAATATTATGTTTCATAATGACCTATCACTTTTTGGGTCATATCCCTTGTTGAAATGAAATAACAATCCCTCATGGCTCAATTACCGTTTATGCTAAATTTATAGCCTTCCACTTTCCTCCTTCAATGATTAGCGTAACATTATGAACGTAATCAAACAAAATTCACCAGAAGACAAAAATTAAAATCGCCAATTGCCAAAGAATTACATTGTAGCAAATTGACCATTGTTCCCCAAAGTTAAATTTTGTGTCGATATATCATTTCGCGAATTAGCAAAATATGGATTCTCCTGAAATTGTTGAGATCTCTCAGTATTTGTTTTACATCACCTCGGGAAATAAGTCTGATCTTGGGGAATCCAAATCTGCCTTACTGCCTCAGTGATATGCACATTACATGTACCTGTATAATAATATCAATGGATGTATAATTGTTAAGGGCATTGACAGACAACTTGCAATAATTGAATCCAAACTTTTGTTCCGTTAATTACTTGGTGCTTTTTAATGACGAAACATGCCATATATTTGAAATATGTTTTATATTATTACAATGTATTAAATTCACTAAATTGGCAAGGAAATTAAAATATCATATATATCAGATATATCAAATTTTCTAAAAGATTATTACTTCAATTCATATCGGTGATTTGTTAATAAAAATAAAATATTTCGGTACAATTTACTCCAAAGGACCTATAAACCAATGAAGAATTTATTTTAAAATTTATGATGATAATATCTGTTCTGTATCTTTTGCACGTCCATGACGATAGTGTATATAAATTGTCAAGTTCAAAGATGTAAATTTTCACGTATCTGATGCGTTTACCAGCACTTTGGTATATATAAATTTGTGTATTTCAGAGTCAAAAAATTACTACATGTTGTTATTTCTCAGTCAATAGATAAAATATAATCCATGTTCAAATAATAAATATTGCTTATCACATTGTGTTACGACGGTTCATAGACAAGACTTGAAGGTGACCACCTCGAAGTTTAGTTTGTCAGAAATGTTTCACCTGGGGAATTCAAAAATTTGGAATGTAGATATACCTGTTAGGAAGAAAGTCTACATTGTAATTTATAACGTTCTTTTAAAAAGTAACTGGGCGCGCACTCTTATGCGTGGACCGCCTTACATCATTTATACTGTACAACGTCTTTGATAATACCGGTATTACTACGCTGGTCGCAAAGAGTTCCTTCAGCATCGTGGTTTCTATCTATGAAAAAAAAATCACTTAAACTTTTAATAAAAAGGACCCATACCAATTCATTGAATAAACATGAAAACTGTTAAGAATAGAAATTAATTTAGTGAATAATTTATTTCTATCAGATAGAAATGAAAACTGTTTGATCGCGATATGGTTACAGGGATTTGAACGGGGAGCATTTCATTTATGACATGGGTTATTGAAAGACTGATGCAATAAAAACCTATAAATTTACATTCTCCCATTTTTTAAATATTTATGTGTCTATCCACGTACGTTAGGATGGTAAATAAGACGACTGTAGAAAAAGACGAGACCATGAAAGAATTTTTTTCTTCAAAATCAACACCAAAAAGTCTGTCACAAAAAATATTTTCTACGCTTGAACTGTCCATATTTTATCAAGAAATATTTATTAAACTATCCATGGCTATAAAAGAAGGGAGAAATCCTCCACACATAGCATCCTTTGTTGTTGTTTAATTATATCCTTTGAGTTTCTTTACCGTAAAATCAATACCCATATTTCACATAGTTTTGGTTGAAACTAGAACCCCTGCATGGGGATACAGAAGTGTACAGATGTATAAAAGTATTTATCATTGCATATTATCTATAGATAAATCATACAATAATTTGATACATTCAAAGCTGAGGCGATCTGCGAGTCCGAATTGCTCTAAAAATGAGGGACACCTGTTGTTACCCAGGTCGATTTTTCTGTACTTTATTTCACCTGGCACGCTAAGTCCGTATTTCTGATTTGCAGACAATAATTGCAGTCTTACAAACTGCATTTTAACCGCATAATTGTAGTTCAGATAATGATAAGCCAGCTTTAACATCATTATTGTACCTGTGCGAACTAATTTTAAAGGGGCATGAGTGGTATTAAAACGAACATCATGTAGAACAATTTTCCTTTAAACAATTCTCTTTTCAAATTAAGTTTAAGTTTTTCCAGTTAAATATTTAATTAAATAACTTGACTCTTTATTGAAAATCAAAAATGATATATTAAAACTTCTAAAAATAAGAAAAAAGTGTATTGCAATCGATGGTTTAAAAAATGCCGGAAAAGAAGAGTTTTTCCCTTGTTTTTGATATGATTGCCAGTTCAAAGATTGCGAGAAGGGTATCGTAAGCGACTGTCTGGATAAAACAATGGAGTCTGTTTGGCAAAGATTAGCAATTTGCAACAGCACATGGAGCTGTTTGGTTCCTGTGTTTTCATTCAGGCAACACAACATCTACCTCATTATCAGCGCCATTCTTACACGTAGTAATACATGGCACCACGAACACACTGAAAACTGATCATTTTCTCCTGCTACCGGTTCCATGTCACTGTAACTGAAGAGCTGTAAGTTACAGATAGACAAACTTTATTATCAACTGATCTGTAGACTTTGACATTTGATAAGTTGTTGTTTTCCGCAAACTTTGTATAGGAGACTAGGAGTGACGATTTGCTGTCAGAAGAGTGCAATCTGAAGTACGTTTTTTGATGAAAAAAGAATTCTGTCGCAGGTGCAGTAAATAAAATCATGCTATTCTTCAGAACCGAAACGGTCGTTAAACGGCATAGATCCTGAACGTTGCGAAATATGCATATGCTTATTAAAAACAAAGGGTTCTTATTTTTTTGCATCTTCAACACTAATGAGCACTTTGAAAGCCTCTCACTTCTGAAGTGTTAGAAAAAGGCTTCACTGTTCAAAGATTAATGCCTGACTGAGTGTTTATGTTATGTAATATTCCAGAAATCAAAAGCATTCTATGTACTAAACTTATGCTTTACTAATGTAGACAAATATTCAAAAGAACGAAGTGTATTTTTAGGACGGAAAAAGGTAACAGTAAACTGTGAATGACTTTTCGATAGATGAAATAACGAATGTTAACAAAAGTAATTACATTTATTTTTATCTATTATGTAGGTGTCATTACAATTATGAATGGAACGGATGTTTGAAATTTTGTTGAGATAGGGATTACGGGATTTGCCGTGTAGTTTGTTTTGTTGAAAACTGGGAACACCCTACAATTTACGGAATCATTTACGACTTCTGTGGAAATAACCTACTGAATTTCGTCCTCTATATATTGTAATATCAGAAAATTTATAGCCGTGGGCTTTCATGGTCACCCGAGTATCCTTCCTTTCAGACAAACTACCGATGTTCTCCACCTTTATATCATAAACGAGCTTTTCTTGTTTCTCTATAAACAGACTTGGTCCAGATTCGAATCCTATACTGTGTTCTTAATATTTTTTGTCGAGGTACAGGGAAATACACTTTAGAAATGCTAGGGAGGAACGCTTTAGTTTTCATAAACCTTTCGAAATAACATAAGTTAAAGTTTTACTCAAAAAGAACTAAAAAAAATCATTTTGCTGAAAGCAATAATTCATCAAACGCGCGTTTGCTGCAACTGTACATCTGTGTTACTGCATTATCTTTCTATGTGACTTATAAACTGTTTTATATCATTACAAAGACACCAATTATACCACTATTTTGAAATCTAGCATTCACATGTATGAAATAACTTCCCTATTTCTTTACAGATGTTTGACTGCTCATTCCAACCCAATACCGTTCAGTACATACACAGTGGATCACCTTTACTAAATAGTGACAAAGTTAAATTACGTGTTTATAAATTCACCAATAACTCCACGACTTCCCAAACTTTCCATTTGGATGTTCAAATTGCCAACAAGTCCCATGATATCGTGGTAACACGAGGCTTGCGCCCCATTGTTGTTCCAGAATTCAACGGGTTATCCAATCTAATTGATTCATCTGTGATACGATTTTACTTTAGTGGTAAGAACAATGTCTCTTGTACTGTTGGTTTTTCCACATATCGGTCACTTTGGCCAATCGCTGGACAGATCGTTGTGGGAGAGAGAAAGACTAGGGTTGAAACAATGAGGAAATCCTGTCGAGACTTCCTGTATAGTAAATTATATTACCAGCATGTGCAGTCTCCAAATCCTGACGTGGATTATCTTCCTTTGACAATCGAGCTGAAAGACCCCGACGTCAGTGATGACGTTTCTATTGAACGTTTCTACCTCCCCATTCACATTAAGGGTGCTCTACCCAACTCACCCCCGAGATCATCCTTTTTGAGCATATACATGATGGATGTAAACCAGTTCGTGCTTTCAACACTTCTGCCTGGTGTTATATCGGCTGAGGATTATGAAACGGACTCCAAGGATTTGGTTTACAATATAACCAGTCTGCCAGGTGGCAATGGTGGGTATTTCGTACATTTAGACGATCACACAATCCCCATAGACTCTTTCGTACAAGATGACCTTGAACATCACAGAATTGCCTATCAACCTCCGAGTACAAGTCTGTCAGAACGCCGTGTCTTCCAAGCACAATTTACAGTTTCCGACAGCCATTTTGCATCAAGTCTACCGATTGTACTACACATTGCAGTTCGTCCGTCTGCTACAAATGCACCAAGAATAGCGACTAACAAAGGTCTTGTTCTCCTTGAAGGTCAATCAAGGCCGATAACAATTGCTGAACTAAATATACTGGACCCTGATAATGCAAATTCTGTTAGTCTTTACGTACTTGGTGGCCTTAGATATGGTCAACTAATGAAAAACAAAAGATCTACAATTGCAATGACCCTAGAAGATCTTCGTAAAGGTCGAATATCCTACCAACACGATGACAGCGAGTCAACAAAAGATCACATCAAATTCCGAATCAGTGATGGAGTGAACACAATTATGATTACTTTCCCCATCATAATAATTCCAAAGGATGATTCGGCGCCATACCTTGTGAACAGTATTGGGTTAGAGGTCAATGAAGGAGAGACAAGAAGGATATCCACTAACATGCTTCTTGCACATGACACAGATTCCCTTGATGATAATATAATGTATATTATTACACAACCTCCATCAGCTGGGGAAATAATAAAGAAAACATCACAGGGAGATACCGGGACGCGTATTAGTAAGTTTAACCAAAGAAACATTAAAAAGGGACAGATTTTCTACAGACATTTTGGGAATGAAGTTTTTAAAGATTCATTTGTATTTAAGCTCCGAGATCACCAAGACCCTCCTAATAAATCGGAAGACGAAACATTCCATATCATCATAAACCCTGTATACGAAAATCCACCACAGTTGGCACCTAAAGCAACAAGACTAGTCCACGTACCAGAAACTGATATAACGTATATAACGAAAGATGAACTCCAATACACAGACATTGAAACAGACGACAATAAGTTAACGTACATAATTACATCTCCACCATATTTCGTTTACAATGCCGGGTTTGAGGAAGCTGGAAGAATTATCGCTACTCACAATTTTTCATCAGTTACAAAGAATGACTCAATTCCTGCTATATCTACTTTTAAACAGGAGGACATCAACCACATGAAAATTGCTTACATGCCACCATTAGCCGACATAGGTCCCGAATCACGCCTTGTAAGGTTTGTCTACACAGTGCAAGATTCAAGTGGAAATCAGGTTCTTGGACAGTATTTTGAAATAGACGTTCAACCAGTCAATGATAAACCTCCTTCTTTGCTAGTAAGTAAACTGCTGGTAGAGGAAGGAGGCATTCTTGGGATTTCTAATCTTCAGTTATCAGCTTTAGATGAAGACACACTTCTTGAAGATCTTGTCTTCATTCTAGATGAGACTCCAAAGTATGGTGTCGTCCAGAAAAATGGTATGGCTCTAGCACAGAAAGGCGAGTTCAAGATTGACGATCTGAGGCGAAACGACATAAGGTATAACGATTTTTTTCATGTTCATAAGTCGTTTAATACATTTAGTAAGTATAACAATCAAATTACAATTTATTACCCTGACTACATAACTTGAATTCTTCTTGTAGGTACGTACACGATGGCGCAGAAGTGCTTTTAGATTCGATCACTCTTACTGTCAGTGATGGAGTAAACAGAGCGACAAAGGTTGTACCGATAGATATAGTTCCAATAGACGATAAAGCCCCTTTACTAAAAAGCAATCTTCGACCGCGTCTTATTGTATCAGAAGGTGGTGATGCAATTGTAACGTCATCAGTTTTGGCGGCAACTGATGACGACACGGATGATAGCCAACTAATATTCTTAATAGTGAAGCAGCCTAAGTATGGAATCATGCAACTAGTGGATCAGCCGGTGACAAAATTTACCCAAAAAGATGTCAATGGCAACAAAGTTAAGTACATTCATACAGGGGGCGAAGTTGGAAACAACATATTACGAGACACGGTAACTTTTATTGTCTCTGATCAGAACTTCATGGCGACGGGTGATTTGCCTGTATACGATCTGAATATTACAATTACTCCTGTGGACAACTCGAAACCAGCCATCATTAAAGGACTGGAGTTGGTAGTTAACGAAGGTGGATCAGTCACTTTGACACCCGATGCTGTTACTGCCAAAGATCCTGACACTGATCCCGAAGAGATAAGTTTCGTCATCACAAAACAACCACAATGGGGATACCTTGAAAATTCAAAACCATTGAAAGGGTCTCAAAAGTCAAGATCGGGAATTCGAATTACAACATTCAAACTCCAAGATATTATTGATAAAACAATCAACTACGTTCAAGCCAATCATAAAGGAGTGGAACCAATTTATGACGAGGTTGAATTTTATGCAACTGATGGGAAACAGAGGTCTGATGACGTACCACTTGGTTTCAGAATAACGCCACAAAATGATGAAGAACCTGATGTTATGCTTCAGGACTTTTCGGTAGATGAAGGATCTTTCAAGATTATCGACCAGATCATTGTGGATGCAATTGATATGGATGTTCCAAAAGAACAGTTGACGTTATCCATTTCTCAAGCACCAGATCATGGTGATATCGTTTTAATGATACAGACCAAGAACGGAGATATGGAAGTTGCAGTTCATGATTTCACAGTTGAGGAACTTCACAAAGGCATGAGGCTCAAGTACAAACACGACAATAGTGAACACTTTAGAGACAAATTTGCTTTAACAGTATCCGATGGAAGACACGAAGTTAAAAAGCTTTGCAATATTTCGATTAGAGCTTTGAATGATGAAGGACCAGAAATTACAAAGAACGCTGGACTGCAGTTAGAATATGGAGACTTTGCGATGATATCGAGCGCATCACTACAATCCTCTGATCCAGACAACAGCGATAATGAAGTGATATACATTTTGATGTCTGTTCCAAAGAAAGGTTCACTGCAATTTTGCACAGATCCATTTTCACCAACACGTATCTCGGAATGCAGGGATATGATGGTCGGTCAAAACTTTACCCAACATGACGTGGACATGAACAGAGTGCGATACATCCACACGACAAGTATGGGCAATACAGAGACAGATAGTTTTCTGTTTTTGTTGACGGATGGAACCAACAGACGACATGTAGAAACATTTGAAATCAGAATAAGAAATTCAAAGAAAAGCAACTTGGCAGTTTTCAATAAAGGGTTACAAGTCAGAGAAGGGGAAAGAACCTCAATTTCCACAAATAACTTAAGCGCATCTGATGAAAGCACAAAGGCTGATGAAATAGTTTTTGCAATAACACAAAGACCAAGATTGGGACAAATTGAATTCATCGATAGACACCTCACAAGTATAAATAGCTTCACACAGTTAGATTTAGCTTCCCGAAAGGTTGTATATAATAATTTAAACAAAGGCGATAACACAGAGGACGTATTCAAGTTCACCGTAACCAACGGACTAAGCCAAGCCAAAGATGGCGAATTTAGGATAACAATCGAACCTCTTGACCGTGTCCTTCCTTCACTCAGGGTGAACAGTCTAATTGAAGTAACACAAGGAGGTGAGGTTGAGTTATCTCCCTTGTTGCTTAAAGCCCAAGATCCCGACACTGCCAGCACGAACGTAACATTCATTATCGCTAAACCACCGACATACGGCCGTCTGTATAACAGAGGAATCGTTATTACCAGGTCCTTTACTCAGAGCGATATCAATTTTGGGTTCATTACTTACGAAACAGATGGATCTCATGCCGGTTTGGACAACTTCCTTTTCAACATATCTGATGGTAAACACGCGGGTTTCTTGGTGAATGGAACACTTCAGACAAAGCCTGTTATCTGCAGCATCTTTATCAAACCTCTTGTCAACGATGCTCCAAAATTACTCATTCTGAAACAGCCGGACACATTAGAATTCTTTGGGAACGACCGTTACGGTTTCCGAATAACCAACAGAAACCTAAAAGCTATCGACTCCGATTCAACCAGTTCCCAGTTAACATACAACATGATTAAGAAGCCACAATATGGTCATGTTGAGAATGTCAAAACAAAAAGATACGTAAGGCGAAGGTTCACGCAGAAGGACGTGGACGAGAGTAGTCTTCACTATATAGTCAACCAGAGGAAAGCACACACCAATGACAGCTTTACCTTCAGTGTGACGGACAGCAGGGGAAACATTCTTAACAATCAGAGGTAAGTTTTAGGATTCTAATTAAGTGAATGAATGCATTTGTTCTTAAAATTTTCAAAAATTATCAAATTCTCGAAGGTCGTGAAAAAATGTGATAAAACTCATAATGCATCTAAGCTTTGGATTGAATGTCTTTTGTAAATGGAATATCTTTTTTGGATTTTTCAGGTTCGAAATGAAGTGGTCGAGGATTGAATTCTTAAGAAAACAGATAATATCATGCGAAGATATAGGTACACTCACAATTACTTTGAAACGGACTGGTGACTTGCAACAAATCTCTTTTGTTGGAATTAAGATAAGGGATATGTCTGCAAAAAGTGGACTCGACTTCTTCCCAAGCTCGGCCAAACAAGTCCAGTTCAATCCAGGTAGGGATAGAATTTTTTTAGTATTTTGCATCATTTGAAATGCTTAACGTTCATTTATTGTAACAAATATATAAATTACATTTCAAATGCATGTCATTTCAGGAATGAACCAAGCCACGTGGGACATAAGAATAGCTGCAGATAGTTTAATGGAGAATAGCGAGAAATTCCAAATCTACTTGGAAGAACCTATCAACGCTGTACTTGGAAGAAGAACTAAAATGAACATTCATTTAATCAATGCAGAAAACGGTAAACAAAATATTAATAAGGTTTATACCAATTCTAGAGATCAACAGGCTCGTTGAATAACAGACTAATAGAACTTAAATTGCCTCCATTTTACAAAGTCTAACTAAGTCAATCTGTCAAATTGAAATTCTAGTTGAATATTACAAATAAGCTTTTAGAAAACTTCGACAGAACCAGTCTCATTTATTAGTTTGTTTTATTTTGATTGTTTATTTATTGGCTGTTTTGCTTTATTTGTTTTCCTGTTTTTTATATTAACTACTGGGTATTCATCTTTTGGGTTTAGGTGAATGTCCACAATACCTTGGGATGATCAGCAAAAACAATAAAGATGTGGTTGACCTTGAAGAGACAATAACACCCATTTCTAATAAAAAGATAGATACAAAATTATCCGTAAGTATCTGTCATTACTCAACCATTAACTGATGAAAATCATTGATGGTAGAAGAACTGATCATTGCAATTAAAATAAGGGGAATTTTTTTTCTTTTGCACTGAATCCATACGATTTAATAAACTGTCCTTCCATGAATTTAACTAAGCCAAACTTTTACAGTGTACTTTATATAGTGCAGAATGACATTATGTATAGCCTATAGGAAAGTTCATATTGTATTTCAAAGTCAATTTTTCAGAATTTGATGTGTAAAAGATGATATAAATTATAGAATAAAAAGAGGATTGTCCTCGCCTTGTACGCCTCCATTTTTTAACTAAGCCAATGATACAGGCTTAATTGTATAAGAAAGTTTATATTGTATTTCAAAGTTAATTATTTCAGTATTATACATAAAGAATGCAAGACTTCTAGCTTAATTGACAGATTTGTGTGCTCCTACTTTACAGTTCAATACCTTTTCGGGGCTTGGAACAATCAAAGAAAATCCCCTGGATAACGCCTACAACACTGATCCCGACTCAACACCGTCCAAATCATCTCTTTCATCATCAAAAAAATCAAAGACAATCAAAAATTCCGAATTAAATGAAGTATTACCAACTAAAAGAAAACAAAAGAAAAGAAAGAGAAAAGGTCGAAAGCGGAAGAAGAAAAGGAACGGAAAGATCAAGAAGTCCAATTCACTGAGTCAGAAAGCGGATTCCATATTTCCTCTGTCATCTTCGTCTCTAAGAATTCAGGTAAGATGGCAGAAGACATCAAACATTCCTACTCGCGTGTATTGGATTAATATAGCATGTCATTAATTCTGGACGGATTTAAATTGTCCTCATTAACTAGTTTTCTGCTTATTACGGCTACAACACAGTTATGACTCGTGCTTACTCATGATTTATGATCTGAGCTTTTTGTATATGTTTTAAAATTATTGTTAACCATGCATTTTCTTTTTTTTAGGCTCCACAAAATTGTACCAGAACAACAAAAAATCTGTTACATTTTGATTCGTTTACACAAAGAATGTATAAATGTGACGGTTATATTTGGAGGGTGTGGGATTCTGGGAGCCCTGATGAGTCTGCAATCAGTTCTATCCCTGCCCCTTCTGTCTGTCTCATTGGTAAGGAACAAAACATTCTTTTTCCGGGCTCAGGCGACTATCTGCTCTCTAACATAGATCATTTTGTTTCATAAATGATTATTTTTAACAGCATATTGATCGAAATAAAAATGAAATTTGGTTTATCAAACGAGACCATTTTTAGCCTGCTCATTTTTGAAGATTTATTTCTCCGGCATAGGAGCATTCATCTCAAATACGACATATGATGCAGATTAGAATTTTATGATTTAAAAAAAAAATACATGACATTACGATACATATTTCGTGTACATCGATCAGCAAATAAAAATTGTAACTGATGATTCAACTTATTTTTATATTAGGGGAATTCTTTGAGGGCCGTTGCTACAAGTTTTTCAAGGAAAGAAAAACCTGGGAAGAAGCAAAGAGACACTGTAATTCCATAAATGCCATCCCCTCAACCCTTACACCGGTGCGATCTAGAGCGCACTATCAATTCCTGGTTAAATTAGCCGGAAAAACGTCTTTCTGGATCGGTAAGTATAATTTTTAATTTTAAAATTTAGTGGAAAAAAATGCGTGTTTAGGAATAAAACTATAATCAAAACAATATAGAAATTACTCTAAAGTTTCAGTACATTAATGCACCAACAGATATTATATATAACACCAATTCACGGTTAAGATTCTTTTAGCCTATCAGCCTCAAATAAAACAAACAATATATTTGAATATATGTTTTTGATTTAAAAAGCAAAATTACAGCGTACATACGGTGAATGAAATGCAAGAAAGTTGGCAGGGTTCGGTGAAGCAAAAGGAGTGGATAAACTCTGTAAAAAAAATCTAATCAGAGGCTATGTTTTTAGGAATACATGTTCGTAATCCGTACGATATGATAATATTTATCTCATGAGATGTTACAAAACAATTTATTTCGCAAGATTTGCCAATGTTCACTCCTCCTTAAATTGTAAATCGTGAGAATATGAAGCATACATAACCTTGACGGTAGTGTGGAATTTCTACTCAGTGTACTTCATTATTTTCTAATTACTTTCCTGTCTAGGTTTGAATAATAAACAGGCCCCCCGAGACTGGGAGTATCTCAGGGATGGATCATCTAGTATACCTCTCTTAAGTTACACCAACTGGGGCAAGAACCAGCCTCAAGTACGGGGCAAACGTGACAGAAGAAACTGTGTTCTAGTTAATAAACGCCGAAAATGGAAGAACAAATCTTGTACTAAAAACAGTAAAAGATTCATTTGCGAAGGAATTCCTCACCAAAAATTTCCATCCCAGCAGTTTTCAGTTTCGGACCAGCCTAGACGACAACGAGGCAGACGACGGCGGCGCTTCCGGTGGAGTAATTGAGTCCAAGAACCAGTTTAAAGGAACACTAAATGAGATTAAAAAACACTGGGGCTTGTCTCTTATAGTGTAGAGAATGCCCTTTATTCTGACCCAGTATCTGTCAGGGCAAGAGGCTATTGTATCTTAAAACAATAATGATGAGGCACGTTACCCGAATGATAATATTCAGACGTCTGCCACTCTGAGTAGCAGTGGGGAAATTATAATAACTTTTTCATGAGTTTGTAATCAGCTACATTGGCAGATGTCATTTCAAGCAGATTTATTGCCTTATGTTTACCTTTCATTTCAAAAACATAGATAATGAAATGGATAGCATACCTACTAAGCATAATAAGCTAGGTCAAATGACCACCACATAAATTGTGCAATCTGGGGCAATAATAATGGTGTGAACTATTAACACTGAAACTATCTGCTTTGTTGTTATGTTTGAATTTGTATCATTGTTATAGTAATTAATTAGAAAATATAGTTTTAGTTATAAATAGTTGGTACTATGTACTGCTAGCATATTGTTTCAGTGATAGCAGATTCTTGTACTTTAAAACTTGTGCTGGTATAAATATACCATAATTTAGTAGTAATAGTCCACTCATGATGTAGTGTTAAGAAAAAATTACCTGATTTCCACAGCTTTAATTTGTTTATTTTTATATATATATAAACATATTCTGCCCTTATGTTTTGACATAAGCCTATTTTAAATGAAATGACATGATTTATATATTTATGTACCACCAAACCAGACAATGCATTTTAATACAATATATAGTTCCACTCATATAGAAACTGTGCTATTTTATAACATTTGTTTTTGTTGTATATATTAATTGCTGTATATTAAATATATATTTTTTATTCTTTAGCAGCATGTTTTAACATGTAGAAATCCATTGGTCTGGAATCAGATTACATGCTTGTTTGTTTATATGTATATTTTAAATATTAAAAATTATGGGGTAAATGAATTGTTAACTTAATCCTGAATTCCTTACTGTTGAAATACTAGTATTGTGATGTTATGGCTGTGGTTTACATTTCTTATCATCTACTTTGTCATGACATGCTACTAGTAGAAATTAAATATTTAGAAACAACAACTTAATTCTCATTTTTGCTTTGATATCCCATATTTTTTAAAAAGTAAATATAAATAAACCATACTAAAAATTTAGCATTATTTTTTTTTTATCAACTGATAAGCATAATCATAAATCAATGCTTCTACATGTATTTGTCTTAATATAATATTAACTTGTGTTTGAATCTGGGGGCAATAAAAAGAGTTAAAATCAGTTCATGTTACATGTACATCAAACTGCATGTATACATGTATATGTTTACAGTACTATCTTCATATGTCAATTACCTCACAAATTAAGGTACACCAAAATAAAATTAAGAGAGGTGCAATTTCAATTTTGTGATGATTAATCAAACAAGAAATGATATGTCTCACAGAATCTTAATCACAAAAACAATTTTAAAAGTTTTATTCTTTTAATCTTCTCTGAAACATACAAAACTCTGCAGCTAGACATGCATGAATGCTACTTTACACATTGTCATTTATGTTTTTTGATACATGCTTTTATACAGTAATGACTTTGATACATACTGTAACCCTGATATACATACTGTTACCATTCATCTTTGTGATATATATTAGCTAATCTACTGAAAATTAAACTACTGAAATAAATATTTTACACAGTTTATCTCTCATTCCAAACTTCCAACTTGACTGATGTGTGACTCAAATGTAGGGGATTTCATAAGTAAAGAATGTTTTTAAAATGTACCTTTTTCTTTAAATTGCTCAAAAAGAACCTAGGCATGTTTTTATGAATAGTAAAATGAATCCTTATATCAAATTACACCAAAAACTTTATATACCATCCCAATAAGAAAAAGATAAGAAAGTTAAATATGCATACTGCATTGTATAAAGGCATTTTACAAACATCAATTATATATATCTGGGTCTGTAGTTTCTTGGAATAAGATGTAATTGATAAAAAAAAAATAAAAGATATAATTTTAATAAGCTAAGGTCACTGTGTTTATGCATTGCATTCTACTGGATGCCAAGACATGATAATTATGTTCATATTTCTTAGTGCAGATTGGAAAATCATACTTAAAATTTACCCAACATTTAAATGTAACAAGTACACAACAGCTACATCACTTAATATACCTCGAACTTGAATTTCCACAAACATACATTTATTATTGGGTTGAAGGTAAGCTAAATATAATCAAATTGTTGTTGACTTTGGAATAAATATAATCAATTTTTGTCGACTTTGAGATATGGTTTTCATAGAAATTGGAGAGGTCTGACATTGATCATAAAGGTGATATGTCAATCATGTTGTAGCAAAGTTAAATACACAACTATTCTTTGAATTTTTTCCATTGTGTTCTCTTTTTCATACATCTCACACAAAGTATTCTCAGAATTTCCATTTTGTATAATATAAATGTAACCACTTAGATATACACTAATTACCAAAAACTAAACAGCTTGATATTATAGTGTGTAACAGATCATTGAAAATTCTTGGAATACTGTTATTAAACTTAAATTCTTATTTCATGATTTTTTTTTAATAAAATCCAAATATTTCATTGTAAACTTTTTTTGATGCTGCTTGTTTTCATTACAATGACTGGATTCCATTGTCTTGGTTTCACGGCATTTGATTAGCATCTCGACAGGACTTACAACACATCCTGAAGAAGTAACCACGGTTACAGACCTTGTGTTTTACAACAAGGGGACAGAAGTGGGCCCGATCTCGGTCAAGGCATTCTAAAAATGTAGAAAAAAAATTCTCACTTTGGTTATTTTTTACAACAAATAAAATATCCTTTATATATTACTATTTATAAGGCTCAAACTTCTTGGTTGAATTTATTTTACTGCAGAAAGAATTCAAGAAATGATGCATCTTACTTTGGAAAAGCCAATGGGCCATAAGCCTCATCTGACTTCAAAAGCTCACCTATGTCACAATAATCACCTGACCCACAATGCTCACCTGACTCACAATGTGAACCAAAGTAACAATGCTCACCTGAGTCACAATGTGAACCAAAGTAACAATGCTCACCTGAGTCACAATGCTAACCTAAGTCACAGTGCTAACCTAAGTCACAATGTTCACCTGAGTCACAATGCTAACCTAAGTCACAATGCTAACCAAAGTCACAATGTTCACCTGAGTCTCAATGCTAACCAAATTCACAATGCTAACCCAAGTCACAATGTTCACCTGAGTCACAATGCTAACCAAAGTCACAATGCTAACCCAAGTCACAATGTTCACCTGAGTCACAATGCTAACCAAAGTCACACTTGCTCACCTGAGTCGCAATGTTCATCTGAGTCATTTGAGTCACAATGTTCACCTGAGTCACAATGTTCACCTGAGTCACAATGTTCACCTGAGTCACAATGTTCACCTGAGTCACAATGCTAACCTGAGTCACAATGTTCACCTGACTCACAATGCTAACCTGAGTCACAATGTTCACCTGAGATATAACGCTAACCTGAGTCACGATGCTCACCAAAGCCCCAATGCTTACCAAAGCCAGTTCACCTGAGTCACAATGCTAATCAAAGTCACAATGTTCACCTGGGTCATAATGTGCACATGAGTCACAATGCAAACCAAATTCACAATGTTCACCTGAGTCACAAGGCTCACCTAAGTCACAATGTGCACCTGAGTCACAATGCTAACCAAAGTCACAATGTTCACCTGAGTCACAATGCTAACCTGACTCACAATGTGAACCAAAGTAACAATGCTCACCTGAGTCACAATGCTCACCTATGTCACAATGTTCACCTGAGTCACAATGCTTACCTGAGTCACAATGTTTTGAGTCACAAAACTATTCAAAGACATAATGCTTATCTGAGTCATGATGCTCACCTAAGTCACAATCCCAATCAAAGTCACAATGCTCACCTGAGTCACAATGTTCACATGGGTCATACTGCTCACCTGAGTCACACTGTTAACCAAAGTCACAATGCTAACCTGAGTCACAATGCTAACCTAAGTAACAATGTTCAACTAAGTCACAATGTTCACCTGAGTTAAAATGCTCACCTGACTCTCATTGCTAACCTTAGTCACAATATCCAATGGAGTCACAATGCTGAGTCACATTGCTCACCTGAGACATAATGCTAACCTGAGTCACAATGCTAACCAAAGTCACAGTGTTCACCTGAGTCACAATATTCACCTGAATGACAATGCTAACCAAAGACACAATGTTCACCTGAGTCACAATGCTAACCAAAGTCACAATGCTAACCTGAGTCACAATGCCCAACTGAGTCATATTGCTTGCCTGAGTCACAATGCTTTCCAGAGTCACAATGCTTATCAAATTCACAATGCTTAACTGAGTCACAATGCTAACCAAATTTACAATGCTAACCTGAGTCACAATGCTCACTTTGAATCACAATGCTTATCAAATTCACGATGCTAACCTGAAACTGAGGTGAGCTCATTTTTATCCAAGTTTCACTATTCCATTATTAACCCCTTTTGAAAAAGCAAGACTGAGATAAACCAAAAAAAGAGCTTGTCTCAGATTATGGCCCCCGGAGTCTAGTCATAATGCTCTCACTACTAAGTCAGAAACGTTAAATCAAATTTAGTTCTTTAAATTAATATTAAAGAAAGTCAGGGTGTTAATGTTAATTAAGAAAATATTATAAACTGCTTGTCATATAATAACAATGTAAAAAGGAAAAGACCTTGTAAAATTTCATATCTCACTACACGAAGATTTTTTTTAATTTTTTTTTTAATTGCATCTTTTTGACGGTTTTGAAAAGAAAATATTTTTTTTACAAATATATAAATCGATCAAAGAAGCTTTTTTTCAATCTTTTCTTCTGGACATAGTTAAAAATTATATCAATTAAAGATGATTTTTCAAGGGTATTCTACATTTTTGTTAACTTTTTATGTTCCCTGCCCCCCACCCCGACCCCACCCTAGCCTTTGGGGTCTGTTTAAAACAGGGGATTGCTTTAAATTCAATATAAATGTTGCCACGGCTAAAATATTTTTGAATATTTCCTTTATTCATCAATGTCATTTGTTTACCCGTATTCTAACAATGAACAAATTCATGGAAAAGAAATTCTTTTACAAGGTAGTGAAATATTCAGAAGTAAAACTTGTGGCCTTTATAATGGCATAGGGTTTACAGCACCAAAATTTTCATAATAAACAAACTAAGAGCTCTGTTACCCTAAAACAAGTTCAATCTACATGAATTTCTGTTTTTAAACCATTAATCAGAATATTTTGGTGCTAATTATTAGCTAACTGAATACAATCTACACCTAAAAGCAAACTTTGTTCCACATGCTTTCAATTATTAAAATTTGTTTTATCAGCAATACAAAGCAGAATTTATTATTCATTAACTGATACAAACCTATTTGTTTTTAACATATTTGTGAGCAAAAATCCTCTTAAAATATGCTTAAGAATCAAAACTAAGTTAATGAGCCAAAAATCAGTTTGAAGTTGCAAAATGTTTCATCCTGTGATAAATTGATTGCATTTTGGTTTGAAATTTTTAATGCCCAACAAATAGCATATGAAGAGCATTTAACATTATTTTTTTCTAATTCACAAGAATTTCAACATTCCCCAAACTACTTATGCAAGATATATGATTTAATTTTTCTCTTTTACAAAGTAGGCAAAATATCTTACTGTATAGGGGATTAATTTCACGGGTTGTAATTTTCACGTTTTTCTCTCATCTGACACGATCGCGGTTTCTTAAATTCGCGGAATAGCTACATGTAAACGACATTCTTCAGCGTTGTTTTTATTTCACAAACAACAGGGTAGGTTTATACAAAATTGATAGAATTAATTAATAATTAATTAAAACAAGTGCAGTTATTTAAACGTCAAATGACTTTCCTATAAGCTATTACGATGAGTGCATGTGCACCCCAGATCTTCAATACAACGTGGCGAAAAACCACTGGACGGAAGTAAATGTGTTTATTAAGTTCGCCGAAATAATATCCTTCCACATCTTCAGTAAGTTCGATGGTTATTTGAATTATTTTTTAAAACCAAAATGTTGATAAAAACTAATATGCATGATAATGCAGGTAACAAATACACGTGGTAAAATTAGTTACGCACGGGTAATCAAAACCCATGGCCCACGTGTTTTGATTGATGAAACATGTAGTGTTGGCTATTAAAACAGCTTTTGAACAAACACGAGTTATTATCTGCCGATTTGAATTAAAGTAAAGCGTGATAATTAAAATAATTGAATGACGAGTACTACTCGTAAACTGAAACGACCATGTACTGCATGTACATGTATATCAACCTGTCGTAGTCAACCTATCGTAGTCTATTCTTAAATTTCCAAATAAATCATGGAGATTATTGAAAATTTATTCACTGTTTCTTGAATTCACGGATTTATTAACACCGTGAATATAGCGAATATTAACACCGCGAGTTATTTCCCCCCTATACAGTATTTGATAAAAACATACAAAGTTGCTATGATCAGTTCACTGCATCTCAATCCTTGTGGTTAGACAGTTTCCTGGTCACCTTATTTTTCATATCAACCAACATTTCACAGGATAAATGTGGCATGGCAGCAAGGACAAAGAGACAGTAAATACTGAATGATGTCTCTGCAGAAAATTTATTTCTTTTTTAAAATGTTTACACTTCAGCTGTTCAGAAAAGAATGAAAGTGTCAAAAACTACTACAGGAACTATGGCCATGGTTGTCATATAAATGAACAGCCAAATTAATTTTACCTCTATTCTTATACTACTACATTTTATCTTTTTGGAGAAATGGGAATTTTCCTTGAGAAGTCAAACATTGGTATAATTCACTTTCAAGATACATCATTTGACAAGATAGAGTTTAGAGTTGACTAATGAAGGCAATATTGCTTGGGGCAATTACAATGACTAGTCATTATTATGGTAGCTCATCCAAGTCAAAGATACCAGCAGGCAATCTGTATGCTTGTTAAATGTTCAAATTTTATCTGCATTGCCAGAATCTGTGCACTAATTTCATAAAACAGCTAAAGGAGAATCAAACTTTTTCCATAATGATCTACTTCCTATGAAAAAATGCAAACTAGAAATAAGTCTGCAGGGTATGAACGTCCCATTTTGTGGTCTAGTTCCAAAGAAATAATATCAGCAAAAGTAATGTAAACTTAAAATGCACAGTTAAGGTCAAAATATATACAGAGACCTGAGTTGATAATTTAAGGTAGCAGGTCAGAAAGAGATTTCTTGACCAGTTTTCGTGAGCTGAAGCATAATAAAAAGAATTGAAATGGAAGTTATATATAAGGGCAAGGTCTAAAAATTTTATAGGGTTTTAGAAAGTTGGATCGAGGGCTGAAAATTTAAATCTTAGCTGTTTCTGAAGTTTGATAAAAATATCTTGAATTTTTTCAACTTAACAAACCCACATCTCAGGAACCAACCAGTAATAACTCCAAAGTACATGACTGTCCCATTCCTGGTTTATTAGAAATGCCACATTAAAATTTGTCTAGTGTATGAAGTTAGATTAAAATATCTTGAATAGCTTTTTCGCCCCCCCCCCTTTCACTAAAACAAGGGGACATTAAGTCTCATTCATCTGTCAGTCTGTCTAATTGTCTGTCACAAAATATTAGCCTTAGTCATAACTTTTGAATGAGAAGAAACAGGGTTTTCATATTTCACACATATGTTAACTGTGATAAGACCTTTCCAAAACTTAAGATTTTTGACCCTGTGACCTTGACCTTAAAGTTTGACCTACTTTTAAAAATTTTTAATATTATTTTAAATTGGTCAAAATTTTTGAAAGAGAAAGATGAGGATTTCATATTAAACAAGTATATAACCTGTAACAAATATATTACCTTTCTAAATATAACATGACTTTTGACTGTGTGGCCTTGACCTTG
Source organism: Saccostrea cuccullata (assembly GCF_032062105.1). NCBI lineage: Eukaryota > Metazoa > Mollusca > Bivalvia > Ostreida > Ostreidae > Saccostrea > Saccostrea cuccullata. The sequence goes on from NW_026936265.1 coordinate 430,434, forward strand.
ACATTTAACCTACTTTTCAAAAAGGTTATCTTTCCTTGTAATTTTTAATTGAGAAGAAATATGGCTTACTTATTTGAATAAAAATTTCTCAGGTTATCTTCTCTAAAATCTAGCTAAACACCTATTATAATTCAAGGTTGAATGAAAGTTCAAAGTCAAAAATGTTGCTGCAATTGAAAAGCTCTAACCAATATGCATCAGCATACAAAGTTTGATTAAAATACCTATAATACTTTCTTTGAAATTTTGCTTTATACCATTTAGATAAGTGAGATCAAGGTCAATTTTGGGATTTTGGGGTGGGATCTTATTTTAATTCTTTGCTGAAGGTGCTCAAATACATCCATTTAAATCAAAATTTAGCAACATTGCATTTTCAAAAAGCCTGTGTTTCAAAACCTGGACTCCTAAAAGAAACATTTTTTATAGAGAATAAAAGCATTCTTTTTTACTTTATTTTGATGTTTTGACTGTAGTGAGTTAATTGAAATATGGACAGGGCCACGTGAACTTAGCTCTTTGCTTGTCATTGAAAAAACTTTTGAAATTCCAAGATCAGCCAAAACTTGTCGAAATTCTGAAATCAGGTTTTCAACAAGTGTGCAAAGTGTAATAACTCTTACTTATGTGCTACAGAATTTGTATGAAAAAGACCATAGCTTAATCATAATTGTGCAAAGTAGTTATTTGACATTCATTTAAAGAGAAGAAATTGTTATTAATATTTTTATGTTTTATTTAAAGAACAAAACTATACTTTTGACAAACTTATGGATGACTTTTCTTTCTTTTTTATATATACATTCTTGTTTATTCAAACAAGATTAAAATTAATAATATGTACATACCCAGCTGAGGGGAGTGCTTGCTCTCACAGTAGGACTGACACTCCCTGACAAGTATTGGGCGGGTTTTAGGATCACAGCCGCTGGCCAGTTTACCACTGTGATCCCGACAAAGGACAACTCTGGACTGTCTCCCTCTACCACATTTTGCTGAACACTATAATATTTTCAATATGCTCTTAAATGCCAATCATCAAATGTTATTTTAATTCAATTACCATTCATCAAATGAAACTGAACTTAATGCTTACCTCATGAATTTTCAAAAAGCAAAACAATTAAAAGCATTCAGACAATGAAGCTGATTTAACTTACAAAGATTGCTCCCTTGAAAATCTCAAAAGTACTGTAAAAATAAACATCTCCTAGTTGTACAGAAATCAGATGAATGAAATGAATACTATGCACCTTACTGTTGTATAAAACTCTGCTGAATGCCCTTTGATTGATTGAGTATTGTACAAATGTTCTGACTTGTCCATCACTCACCTTGTCCCACTTGCCTGACGTCCACTTTGGTCCTGGACACAACTCCCGATTACACTTCTGTACAATGGCCGGCTTTACAGACAAGCCACACCTCTCTCCCGTCAGGTACTTGTTTCTATCACTCGTCATACACATAACGTCTCTTTTCTGTTCTCCCTTGCCACATGTTGTTGAACACTAAAAAAAGAAAACACTCAGTTGTGAGACATTTTCCAAGACAGAAAATGAAATGCATATTGAATGAATTGTCATATTTCCGAGAAAAAAAAATCTTTAAAAAAAAATTTGCTAAAAAATTTCCATATCCTTGAGCATTTTCCTCTTTGCTTGGTGCAAAAGAACCACATTCGTTACCCACTTGGTGTTAAAGCCCACTGAAAACCTACCTTTCCCCACTCCCCGGAGATCCAGACAGGGGGACAGTCCAGCCTCCTACAGTGACGGTGTGTTCTGGGTTTGGGGAGACTACAGCTGCTGTCTAGGAGGATTGTTTTCTCGTTAAGGCTAAGCACCTGTACACAGATAACGGTCCTCATTTTCCTTCCTCCCCCACAGGTAACACTGCAGTGAGACCAGTCACCCACCGACCACCTAAAGAAACATAGGTACAGATTTAAATTTTTATTTTGCATTTTCCACAGTTATTTTATTCTTTCTTGCCACAAATATATATAAAGATCTGTGAGTACTCTTAATAGGCTGTTGTACCTACTAATTTTATTGCACAAAGACTTGCTATTGACTATACCCTTATAAATTTCTTCATATTCTAAAATGAAAATAGATATACTTAAATTTTTTTTTGATCCCAAAATGGAGATTCAAAAAATGAATATGAAAACATTTCCATAGAAATGCACTTTGGCATTTTTTATGCATAATCTTTCATTCACATGTAAACTTACTCTGGTGGGCATGCATTCTGGTTACACGCCTCTTCTACACTGCCTGGCTTAGCTGCAGAATCACACATGGTCTCTAAAACTCTTGTTTTGTTCTGGACGTTGATACAAACTGGAATGGAGGTCCTTCTTCCTGACCAAAAGTTAAGCAATGATTCTGACATTGATTTCATAAACATAAGTGAAACACTAACATGACTCAGTCCTCTGATTCCAAGTGAATTAATTCTCTTCTGAATGTCAGCTTTCTTACCTTTCCCACAGCTACTGGAGCAGGCTGACCAGGACTGGTGCCAGGTAAAGGAAGAGTTCTCTACAGATCCTGTCACATTTCTAGGCAGGTTGTATGTGTAAGAGATTCCTTTATTGTCTTCTTGTAATAAAACCTGAAAAATCAGGAAAATAGAAATTATTCTGCAATTTGAAATATTTGCTAAAGTTAAGAAGTAAAAATTTGATTTTTTTGGTTTTTCTGCTATTGAATGTTAAGTCACATGTATTACAGCTCACATTCAAAACTTTACCCTGGTGCTCAATCTCTGTAAGGATAAGCAGACAAGCTTATGTCAAAAGTATAAACTGCCTGATACATGATTTATGGTGAAAAAGGGTGCATCAAATAAAATGATAAGTCCATAGATCTAAATCTGTTACATGTAAGATGCAAAAAACCATTCTACCTACCATGAAAACTAAATCCTCAGTTGTGGGTCCTAGTGAATGTATGACTTCTGGTTGTCCATCTAGTCGCTCATAATGAAAGACAGTTCCAGCAGCGGAGAATTTCCGGGGCCAATCTACTGTCCAATCACCATTAATGTAGTAAATGTCAGAAGTGTTCTTCAGTGCTAAAATGGATTTGTAGACTTGAATACTCATACAACACTCAAGTATCCTGATTCAGTTTTTGCAATAACCATCACCATATATTTTGAAGAGAGCAACTATACACACATACATACCAAGATAGCTCTGAGACTGTACTATTTCTGACACACGTATAAGCATAGCTCCTTTTGGAATGGTTATTATTTCATAATATGCTGAAAAAGGAGTAAAAAATATAACAAAGGATAATACAATAATTTTTCATTCAGTGAAAATCATTTCTTATTGGTTGATGAATTCCTTACTTCCTGGAGATAGAGCTTTATTAAATGTGCCAGAGACAGTGTAACATGAAGAGTTGTCTCCGTTACAGACTCGGCATTTGTCCTCCACCGCGGTAGATCCCAGAATTCCATCACATCCTACCGGCTGTAATGAAGTAACTAAATCAGCTATACAATACTGTTATCAAACAAGAAATGTTTGTAAAACACTTATGCCCCCCTCCCCCGAATAAATTGGAATTTTTCTAAGTCCAAGGGACATAACTCTGTCAAAACATAGGTAATCAGAGATTACAGAGCTCACCTCAACAAATGTTGTCTTTCAGTAAGGCAAAGTCACACAATTACCCAACAAAAAGTGTACATCCAAAAATGCAAAATTTATGCAATTTTGATCTGATACTTTGGAATAGACCTATATAAAACCTTCAAATAGTCCTTTTTCATGAAAATGTAATTAGAATCCAGCATCTGAAGAAAGTTTGAGAGTTTTCATCGCTTGATGCATCATTTGGGCAAGTTTGGTTTATATAAGCCTTATAGTTTCTTGGTAATAGACCTGCACCCATAACTTTTACCTGGTCCATTATCTGGAAAATGTATGTTGAATTCAGCATCCGGAGCAAATCCATTAGTGTGCATCCTAAGATGTATCATCCATGCGAGTTTGCACAACATAGGGCTAATAGTTACTTAGAAATGAAACCTGCATAAAAATTTAACCTCTTCACTCATCCAGACAAAAATGTAGGTCAGATTCAGCATCCAAAGCCAGCCTAGTAGAATGCAACCTTAGAAGTATCATCCATGCAAGTTTGGTCATTAAAGAGCTCATAGTTACTTGGAAATGAATCCTGTCAAAAACTTAAACCTGTTCTCTCATCCAGAAAATGTAGGTCAGATTCAGCATCTGAAGCAAGTCTGGTAGTATGCATCCTAAGATGTACCATCCATGCAAGTTTCTTCATTATAGGGCTTATTGTATCTTGAAAATGAAACCTGCACCAAAAACTTAAACATGTTCACTCAACCGGAAAATGTAGGTCAGATTCAGCATCAGAAGCAAGCCTGGTAATGTGCATCCTTAGATGTATCATCCATGCAAGTTTGGTCAAAATAGGGCTTATAGTTACTTGGAAATAAGACCTGCACCAAAACCATTAACCTGTCCACTCAACCAGAAAATGTAGGTCAGATTCAGCATCCGAATCAAGTCTGGTAGTGTACATCCCTAAATGTATCATCCATGCAAGTTTGGTCAACATAGGGCTTATAGTTACTTGGAAATGAAACCTACACCAAAAACTGCACCAAAAATGTTAACCTGCTCCAAAAACATTAACCTGGTCATTCCTTTGCTGAAATTGCAGCATCTGAAACTTTGACTGTTACAATGAAACACACTAGAAGCATCTTCCATGCATGTCTAATCAATATAGGACATAGAAGTACCTAAAAAGAAAACTGCTCCAAAAAACTTAACCTTAACCTGGGACGCCGACACCGACGCCGAGGGTATTACATAAGCTCCCCCAACTTTGTTGAGGTGAGCTAAAAATTGCTCAATTGTACCCAAAACAGAACTTGTCTTGGATATTCTTAGGATAAAACTGTATACCAAATTTCATTTCAATATACACAATACATATGTATCACAATACATACCAAACACTTGCCATTAATACACATGTCCATTTTGTCAGGGTAACAACGAGTTCCGTCAATCACCTTACGAGCCTGTTCTGTGTAGAAGTTGAAGCCATCAGCGATACAATGCAGAGCACAGGGCTTGTCATGGGCTGCAATTAATAAAATAATAATAACTTACATATGATTATTCTGACAACAAGGAAAACAGAATTTCATTTCTGAATGTTTTGCAAATGATGTATTAATCTAATGTACAAGCACAAGTAAATTATGACGTTACACTACACGTATAAGTTATACTGAATAACTAGACAAAATCTGTAAATCTTCATATTAATTCTGTCACCAATAATAAAAGTTTCACTGAGTAAATTCTACCATACCACTACTCACCACCAGAAAAGGTTTTCCAATTATAGTATCTCCCTCTGAAAGGTTTCTTATTGAAGTCTGCACACTGTAGTTCACGGAAATCTTTGTCAATGTTTAGACATGTCTGTAAAATGTGAATCAGTTTATAGCATTTATTTAAGCAGATAAACTAACTACAATCTTATAGATTAAGTTCCATGTTAAGTACATTCCAATATATTTTGTATTACTGTATGTATACCCCCCACAATAACTTTACCTCAATATTACAAGACCTGTATCTTTTTCTTTGTCCAACACAGTATTTTCCTCCATGCCTTGGCCTGAAAAAAAAACCCAGAATTTTAAAGTTCTGCCTACCATCTAACTTGCTCTAAAATTCACACTTACATGCGATACTCTCATTGACTTGATCGTCAATCCCCCTAAAAAGAGTATATGTCCCAACATATTCACTCATTCCCCTTCCAGCCAAAGTATGGATAATCATCCCACTTGAGGCTGAACTTTTGCCCCAACTAAAGTGTAAGATATTCTTATAGATCATTGTTTTATTGTGTTTCCTACAGTTGCAATGGATACTTTCTACCAGTAGCTACTTACTCTGGATCATTACATCTCCTGAAGCTGGACTCAATGCCCCCACCACAAGTTCTGGTACACATGTCCCACTCAGACCACTGACCCCAGGAGCCATCCACAGGCTGAGGTTTGTAGTCCAAGGCCCGACACTCCCCCAGATAGCACCACTAGAATAAATAGTCATATCTTACAAACCAATAGGTAAGGCTATCTAAATTTAATTCTCTAGTTATCAGGCCAATTTTCTCCAAAACAGATGCAGGAGGGAGGCATTTTATTTTTCATTTTATTGGCAGAAAAGTAGATGTGGGAGGTAATTTTTTAATTTCAATTTTGATTTTTTTTTAAAAATAAAGATTATTTTTTTTATTCACTCATATACTTTCCATATCTGATCATAAGGTTTGCTTTATCCATTGCTTATCAGCGTGTGAACATTGTAGGCAATGTCTTCGAATGTATCTTCAAACAAAGTAGCCAAATTCTCTTTGCAAATGGCTACCGGAAGTGATATTTAAGTACTAAACTACAAAAAAATCAGGACGGAACTTTTTTTTCCAGATTGGTCTCCGCAATACCACTTTTTATTTTATCAAAAATACAATAATATTAGCAATGCGGCTACCTCAAAACGAATGCGCGCCGGCCTGAGAACCAGAATTTCAATTTTATGTAGCCTAAAGTATCAGAGCACAAAACTTTTTTTTCTAAAATACAAGTCAAATGCAGGTTGTCTTTATTTATGCCCTCTTTATTAGGTCCATCAATGACATGAGTGAAAACATATTCAACCTACAATGCAAACATTTTTCATATTACTACCATATTATTTTAATTTTTTTTGGGGGGGGGGGGGGGGGGGTGTTGTTGACAACTGTAAGACATATACAGGTAAAATCATGCAATGTACTTCATTGAATGAACTTACTCCTTTCTCCTTTGTGTTCATGATAAAACACCCAGTCCCCTCTGCGGCAGGAATTCCCTTGGTTTTACATTCACCCTTGTCATTCAAACACCACAGTCCACTACAAACCAACTGTAATACATGAGGAAGGCTACTTTGTAATGCATGTGAATTACACTATGAACATGTATAAGGTAGTTAGAAAGAAAAACAATAAATATCCTGAAATACATAAGAATCAATAACTAAATATTAATGTATAATCTCAACTTCATTCAGGTGAGCTTAAAAGAGCTTTTTTGCAATACTAGAACCTTGAATATGTAAGGTTCTTATTAAACCAATGGGGAAGACTTAAAGTTTAAAGCAGATAACATAGAGAAGTACCTCGGGTTTACAGTTTGTAGACTGGCTGCCGTACTGTATTTTACACTGCTCTGTGCTATCTCTCTTATCCTTCTGTACTCCGTGGTCAGTATGCTTCACTCTCACTACAGGACTGTTGTCTAGACACGAACTCTTCTCTGAACTAGGAACAAAATATAGTCAATCATGAATAATGAATGAACTTAATGTCCCTGCTTCATTACCAAACTAGAGACTCATGGGCCACAATGCTTACTTACATTCAAATCCCTTAGCCCTTTTGTGTCTTTCAACCACAGATTTTTAAAAGATATCTATACTTTTTTCACATGAAAAATTTATACCATATACTGTATCCCCATTCAGCTTCAAAGCAACAACACAATATATAACTTGAATCTATACATTGAGAGCAAAACACATTGTAGGGAAGTGTTGTCAAGACTACAGGAAGGTCAATGTAATAAAGTTCTGCTACAGTTGAACAACTTTCACAAGTATGCCAGGGTTTGACACTAAAGTTGGACTGGCAGCCCGAGTCCACCAAAAAATTGGTAGGTCCACCAAATGTTCTGGACTAGGTGGACTGTCGGTCCACTTAAAATTTTAAACACCGTATTTAAATACAGTGAAATTCCAAGGTTTTTTTTCTTTAAATTGAAATCTGTTACATGTAAAATTGATAACTCCAATATTAACAATGATATTGAAGCGCATTGTAGGGAAGTGTTGTCAAGACTGCATTGTTGTCTTTTTTATAGATGCATTTTACATTTTATAAAGTATTATCTGCAGTTTAATATTTTTTCTTGATATACATTGTATCAATTAACTTATATTGAATAAATAATAAATTAAGAAAAAAAATGAAATAATACACATACATATACCTATGTCAGTTTTGCATCTTAGTAAATAACAATGATCTAGCCATACATGTAGATACCTGAAAAATTCACTTGTTTAATATTTTAACAAATTAATTAATAATTGGAATTTTAAATTAAATCTACCTTTGCAAGTGAAATAAATGCAGGTTTTCACCATTGTAACTTAATTATAATTATTAAAAAAAAAAAGATTCGGTTTTTACAGGGACCTATATACTAGTACATGTATCAGGATATAGGTCCCTGGTTTGAAGATGAATACCTTTTTTATTTTGTTTTACAATATTTCTGAAAAAAATATCTGACTACTCCCTAATTGATTTGATTCTGTTGACTGGTTAGATTTATAAAAGCTTTATTAGTCTGACTGGAATCGGCATATATTAAAGGTTAGTTTTAATTAATGCCTTGCATTATGATTCCTAGATTAATTCAAACATTTATAAAGGTCCACCAGATATTGAGAAGGTCCACCAATAATTTTTGACAAGTGGACCTGCGGTCCACCAAGGTAAAAAAGTTAGCGTCGAACCCTGTATGCATCAGTGTATAATTTCTAGTTAATATGCTGAACCCTTTCTTTGGAACTGAGCTAAACATGTTAAGAACAAATAGAAGAACAAGAGGCCCATGGGCCACATCGCTCACCTAAGCACTGTGGCTATGAAAAAAGTAGAAATTAGTCCCATGACCAATCATGGCTTTGCTATTCTTGAGAAGAAATTTTTAAAAATGTTCCTATATATTTCTATGCAAAAATTTGGCTGGCCATTTTGGCCCCGCCCTACCCCTGGGGGTCATGATTTGAACAAACATGAATCTACACTACCTGAGGATGCTTCCATATTAATAAGATCAATTTTAGCTTTGCTTTTCTTGAGAAGAAGATTTTTAAAGAATTTTCCTATATAGTTCTATGTACAACTTTGCTTGGTCATTTTGCTCCCCCCCCCTACCCCTGGGATCATGATTTCAACAATCTTGAATCTACACTACCTGAGGATGCTTCCATATAAGTTTCAGCTTTCCTGGCACAGTGGTTCTTGAGAAGAAGATTTTTAAAGAATTTTCCTATATCTTTCTATGTAAAACTTTGGTCGGCCATTGTGGCCCCGCCCTACCCCCGAGGGGTCATGATTTGAACAAACTTGAATCTACACTACCTGAGGATGCTTCCATATAAGTTTCAGCTTTCCTGGCACAGTGGTTCTTGAGAAGATTTTTAAAGAATTTTCCTATATCTTTCTATGTAAAACTTTGGTCGGCCATTGTGGCCCCGCCCTACCCCCGAGGGGTCATGATTTGAAAAAACTTGAATCTACACTACCTGAGGATGCTTCCATATAAGTTTCAGCTTTCCTGGCACAGTGGTTCTTGAGAAGAAGATTTTTAAAGAATTTTCCTATATCTTTCTATGTAAAATTTTGGTCGGCCATTTTGGCCCCGCCTTAACCCCGGGGGTCATGATTTGAACAAACTTGAATCTACACTACCTGAGGATGCTTCCATATAAGTTTCAGCTTTCCTGGCACAGTGGTTCTTGAGAGGAAGATTTTTAAAGAATTTTCCTATATCTTTCTATGTAAAACTTTGATCGGCCATTGTGGCCCCGCCCTACCCACGGGGGTCATGATTTAACAATATAATATCTACGCTACCCCAGGATGCTTTCATATAAGTTTCAGCTTTCCTGGCACAGTGGTTCTTGAGAAGAAGATTTTTAAAGAATTTTCCTATATATTTCTATGTAAAAGTTTGGTCGGCCATTGTGGCCCTGCCCTACCCCCGGGGGTCATGATTTGAACAAACTTGAATCTACACTACCTGAGGATGCTTCCATATAAGTTTCAGCTTTTCTGGCACAGTGGTTCTTGAGAAAAAGATTTTTAAAACATACCACCAAATTTTTATTAATTCCCAATTATCTCCCCTTGAATGAGGGCATGGCCCTTCATTTGAACAAACTTGAATCCCCTACACCCAAGGATGCTTTGCGGCAAGTTTGGTTGAAACTGGCCCAGTGGTTCTTGAGAAGAAGTCGAAAATGTGAAAAGTTTACAGACAGACAGACGGACTACAGACAAAATGTGATCAGAAAAGCTCACTTGAGCCTTCGGCTCAGGTGAGCTAATAAAAGGTTGAAAAGATTGAAGACATACTTTAAAAACACTATATACCCCTGTCAAATTTATCTCGCAGCATAAAAGTGCATATAAAACAAAACGAGTTAATGAAACACTATGCACTCTGCGGGAACAAAATACACAATTCTAAAAAACTATTTTTAGCATATAGGTCACAGTAAAGCTAACAAAGTCATTGACCTGGTGTCACTTCATACCGTATGAGTGGAAATTTTAGCGAGACACAAATTTAGCGATTTCTACCTAAGGTTTGGTATTTTATTTTTAGTGAGAAGTAAATTTAGCGATTTCAAAATGCTAACTAAAGAAGCTATTGCAAATAATACGCATTTAATTTTTAGCGATATATAATTTTAGCGATGTCAGCACCCTCGCTAATAATGCCAAAATTGAATCCTTGCTAAAAATTCTACTTATGCGATACAACACAATAAGTGGAGTATGCATACCAAATATGAAGTCTCTATCTGTTATGGTTCAAAATTTATGACAAAGGATCAAAAAGGCTATTTTCAGCATATAGGTCACAGTCAAGGTCACAAGGTCATTGACCTTGGTGCAATTTGGAAGAGCTGAATTAGTGGAGTATGCATACCAAATATGAATTTCTCACAGTTCATAGGTTATTGCGAAGGTTAAAGTTTACGACAGACAAACAGACAAACAAACAGATAAATAGACAGGATAAAAACAATATATGCCCCCGATCTATCAATCCAGGCACATAAAAAAGTGTAATTTGGTTTTCACATTAATTTTCTGCTGAAGAAAATAATTTGGCAATATTATAATTCTCAGATGTCTGTGACCCCTTTTAATAAGTAGACCCCTCATGACCAGACTCACTCTATAAACTCTGTTATAGCGTCACGGCTACACGAGGACCAGTTAAATGGTCTGGTCTCCTTAGACAGCTGGGCTGCCATTAGTCCTGCCGTCAGGTTAGACCCTGGTACTCCACACAGGTTCCCAGATCCATCATGCTGCATTCCAAAGCTGTTCAGATATATGAAGATTGGGAAATAATCACAATTTTCATAATTTGCAATGTACATATTTAAGGAGGCTGGGGGTCAACAGATTATTTTTTTATTAACCACCAGATATAACTTATTTTTTTAGATATGATATCTTGAGCTGTCAACTGTCATTTGGCAAAGAAAAATTTCATAAACTTTAGTTGTGAAATTTGATCATTTTATTATATCTTTATATGGAGCTCTTCTTCTAAAGGAGATCAAAAAAGTCTAAAAATGGCCATGACCACCCAGCCTCTTTAAACATAGTATATGAATTCATGTTTTTCTTGGTGTTTTTTTTTTGGTCAATACTTTAAAATCATAATGTATAAGTGCATTTTTACTGATAAGAAATCAGATTTAAGAATCAAAAAATATATTTTAAGAAAACAAACAGAATTACTTGTGTCCAATTTCATGGGCGATGGTAAATGCAGAGGCTAGACCAATATCCTCATTAATGCTACAGCTTCTGTCTCCTCCACACATACCATTCACAGGGGCCAAGCCTGTATGTACAATAAAACTCATTTAGTAAGAACATGGATATTGCGAATTCACGGATATAGCGAAGTCATCTTGGATCCCCTGTTATATAAATTTAATGAATTCCTTATACAGTACAGGCAACGCGGATCCTGTATTTACCGCGTCCCCGCCGCGGTATAATCACAACGCGGTATTTGGCCAGGTAGACAGGTAAACCGCGTTCCCTCCGCGGGAAATTCATCACTTATCTGTCCCCGCCGCGGTTAAATCATCGATCAATTACTGACAATTAGTATCGTATACAAACGGGAGTTATCTCCCCGAATTGTAATTTGCGAATTTTCCCTGTCACAAAAAAAACCAGAAGTCTCTGTCGAGACTGAAGCTCTACTGGTTTGAACTTATAGCAAAGGAAGAGAAAGTACTTAAGCAACTGGGATTTGAAACTTTATAAACAGCATTAAATAGAATAATGATCGGTGATAAAGTCTCTTTTTGTTCTTAGTGTAGTCTACTTGTGTGCAAAGTTATACTGAAATCAGACCAAAACTGTAGGAGGAGTAGCATTTTGAAACAATTTTACAGACATTTCTATTTTTAGTAACCACGACAACACCATTCATCGAAATCAAAAACCGATACACAGAATTATGTATCATAGTGTATTCTACTTGTTTGCCAAGTAATACTAATATCAGACCAAAACTGTAGGAGGAGTAGCATTTTGAAACAATTTTACAGATATTTCTATTTTTAGTAACCACAACAACACCATTCATCGAAATCAAAAACCGATACACAGAATTATGTATCTTAGTGTATTCTACTTGTTTGCCAAGTAATACTGAAATCAGATCAAAACTGTAGGAGGAGTAGCATTTTGAAAGAATTTCACAGAAATTCCTATTTTTAGTAACCACGGCAACACCGTTCATCGAAATCAAAAACCGATGCACAGAATTATGTATCTTAGTATAGTCTACTTGTGTGCCAAGTTATACTGAAATCAGACCAAAACTGTAGGAGGAGTAGCATTTTGAAACAATTTTACAGATATTTCTATTTTTAGTAACCACGACAACACCATTCATCGAAATCAAAAACCGATACACAGAATTATGTATCTTAGTGTATTCTACTTGTTTGCCAAGTAATACTGAAATCAGACCAAAACTGTAGGAGGAGTAGCATTTTGAAAGAATTTCACAGAAAGTCCTATTTTTAGTAACCACGGCAACACCGTTCATCGAAATCAAAAACCGATGCACAGAATTATGTATCTTAGTGTAGTCTACTTGTGTGCCAAGTTATACTGAAATCAGACCAAAACTGTAGGAGGAGTAGCATTTTGAAAGAATTTCACAGAAATTTCTATTTTTAGTAACCACGGCAACACCGTTCATCGAAAATAAAAACCTATATACAGAATTATGTATCTTAGTGTATTCTACTTGTTTGCCAACTTATACTGAAATCAGACCAAAACTGTAGGAGGAGTAGCATTTTGAAAGAATTTCACAGAAATTTCTATTTTTAGTAACCACGGCAACACCGTTCATCGAAATAAAAAACCGATACACAGAATTATGTATCTTAGTGTATTCTACTTGTTTCCCAACTTATACTGAAATCAGATCAAAACTGTAGGAGGAGTAGCATTTTGAAAGAATTTCACAGAAATTTCTATTTTTAGTAACCACGGCAACACCGTTCATCGATATCAAAAACCGATATATAGAATTATGTATCTAAGTGTAGTCTACTTGTGTGCCAAGTTATACTGAAATCAGACCAAAACTGTAGGAGGAGTAGCATTTTGAAAGAATTTCACAGAAATTTCTATTTTTAGTAACCACGGCAACACTGTTCATCGATATCAAAAACCGATACATAGAATTATGTATCTAAGTGTAGTCTACTTGTGTGCCAAGTTATACTGAAATCAGACCAAAACTGTAGGAGGAGTAGCATTTTGAAAGAATTTCACAGAAATTTCTATTTTTAGAAACCACGGCAACACCGTTCATCGAAATCAAAAACCGATACACAGAATTACGTATCTTAGTATAGTCTACTTGTGTGCCAAGTTATACTGAAATCAGACCAAAACTGTAGGAGGAGTAGCATTTTGAAAAATTGTTTACAGACAGACGGACAGACGGACAGACAGACAGACAGACGGACAGACGGACGGACGCCGGACGCATTACTATCGCATAAGCTCTTCTGGTCTCTGACCAGTAGAGCTAAAAACAAACAAACAAACAAACAAACAAACAAAAAAAAAAAAACGTGTATTTATTAATAAATTTTGCTATGAATAGAATTTAAACTAAGAAAAAATAAGTTTATTTTTGTTTCTAAAATTACATATCAATCTTTGAAATTGAATAGAAAATTTTATTAAATTGTTACGTCTTTGCAATTGGTTAATTATTTTGTGTTATTAAGAATCTATCAAGAAACAAAATTAAATACTAGAAATTTTAATTAGTTTTTTTTTTTTTAATCTTAATATTATATGCAAACTGTAAAAAATGTTGAACTCAGACTGTTTAAGTTTCGATGAACGATTTTCAGCATTCATTTGAAAAAAAAAAATGTACATCTTTTAAAAAATGTACATCTTCATATTGTTTATTAATTAATTTCGATTTATTGTATATAAAATGTACAGGCTTTTTCTTAAAGTGTCAAATTACCGGAAAACATCCGATGACGAGCATTTGCAGTTACATGTAGTGGGCACGTGAACTTAAATTTTCTTTATCCAAGATATCAAGAAAAAGTTCTATTCTTCTTTATTTCTCATCGTTTATGTTCTGTTCCCAAATTAAGTTAATTTAATTAATTAATTTTCTTTAATGTATTTCCCTCTTTTATATAAATGTGCAGGCATTTTTCTCAAATTGTCAAATGACCGGAAAGCATTCGATGACGAGAGTTAACTTTGAGCACGTGAACTTTATACAAGAGATCAAGAAAAAATATCGTTTTTCACCTTCACATTATCATGTTTTACTTTTTAATATAATGTCTTTCTTTTTAATTTTAATATTGTTCAATAGATAAGATAGGATGTGCAGGTGTAATGTTAAACTTCACAGACGAAATTATAGTTTATATTAATAAATATTCAATGCAAAAATTCATATATTTTTGTTTTCTTTGACAAATTCTGTTTCTTTGTGTATTAAGTATTAGCCGCGATCATTTCCTGTGTATAGGGATTAGCAGTGCCTGAGCAGGAAACGATATGCCCTGGGGGTTTCACACCTGTCTTATAGTATACCTTGGGTAACGCTTGCTGGATGTGCACGTCGTTGTCTAGCCATTCAACAACACATTTGATTCATTGTTTCATTATTATTTCATTGATATCATTTTCAGATGCGATATTAGCCTTGGAATTTGTGTCAAATTATTGTTGCTTTTTTTTAAACGGAGTGTATAAAAAGAATAAAAGTAAAAAAAAAAAAAAAATTTTAAAGCAAATTAATGAAGTATTTGATATCAATTAAATCAAATAATGATCCATTACTATGTTATTTCGTGTCTGTTTATATCTGTACCAGTTAGAAGATTGAAAGAGAGAGAGAGGAGATAGAGAGAAGAAAAATATCACAGTATTAAGGCACGTGCATGGTCGTTTTTCCTCCTTTTTGATCAGTATATCAATTTCTTAAGTTTAGCGAATAAAACTACCGCTGATTTATCAGTTTATTGACCATCTGTCGAATTTGTCTAAGTTTTATTGTTATTTATCGAGAGACTTGTTTATGATCCACTTTCTTCTTTCGTTTAGCATATGTACATGACATGTAATTTGAATTACTTCCCTTTTTGTCGCCAGATTACAACGACAGATTTTGGTGGTAAAATAAAATGTATTTTTGC
Organism: Saccostrea cuccullata; assembly: GCF_032062105.1. Classification (NCBI taxonomy): domain Eukaryota; kingdom Metazoa; phylum Mollusca; class Bivalvia; order Ostreida; family Ostreidae; genus Saccostrea; species Saccostrea cuccullata. Next base: position 446,098 of record NW_026936265.1, read on the forward strand.
TATAAAATTTGATTAAGGAAAACACAGTATATTAAAATTGTCGAATTCTTGAAAATATTTATTTGAAACAAAAAATTTAAAAAGGATTCTGTCTGCAACAAAAACATTCTTTATTTCTTGCATTTCAATTCATGAGCTACACATGAAAAAAAAAAAACGGCTTCGTTTTACAATGTCGTAGGAAAACGCATACAGGTAATACACTCAGGTAACATCCTGTGTATATAGGTAGTATGTACACTAGACAGCGTCGTTCCCTCGGGGCTTCTCATCCGCTTTGAGTAAGCTCCACTCCACACCAAACTTACCTGAGGAAAACCGAACGGTTACACAGAAAACTTAAAGCATGGCAACTTGCTGATTAAAATAAGTTAATTTCTGTGTTGTGTGTTCAAATATTTTAAGGGCCCATATTTGTGTTTGCTTTTATTTGAACCGGAGAAATCTGAAATTTGTTTATGTTCATAAACATGATTTTAGTAATTTTCGAAAAGAGCAGAAAATAGAAATACATTCAAATACTAGCTATGATATTATTGATATTCTGAATAGAAATACCTGTGATTATTTTATTAACAAGACCCCCCCCCCCCCCCCCAAAAAAAAAGGTCGATATTTAGTTCATAGTGTTACAGTGTAGCGCATAATAATGGAGCAACGGTATTCCTACACTTACGCGTGTTTTGTTAAAATTTAATTGTAATTATGTATCACTATCTATCATCGTTTTTCATGCCATTATTTATAACAGACATGTATACAGAAGTAACGCTACTTTTCTAAATGAAACCAAATGACTGATATAATCTCGCAGATAAATAAACACATAGCTACATGTAACTGCAACTGCACGGGCTAATTACGAACAGCGGATTACAGTGCATATAAAGAGAAGCGATATCATAACATTCTTTAAATTTTAATTATACCTTTTTAGCAATTTGAAGATCATTTGGGGTGGCATTATTGATTTTGAAAATAAACTTTAAGTAACATATTCGATAAATTATTCGACTTTATTTCATCCTATACTGTACATGTATTACTTTTAACAGACGTTATTGAGAATTAATTAATTTTGAGTGACCATTGGTAAAAAAAAAAAAAAAGAAAGATGTTTTTTATTAAACAATTTGATAAAACTTAAAAATGATTTTTTAAAGAATCTATGTAATGGTATAAATCTATTAATATTAATGTGGTCGTAATCCTCCCCCCTCATTTCGACACGATTAAAAATCGACAATACTTTACAGGTAAGAACATCTAAGCTGAAGAATAACGGTAGCGGGCCCCGCCGCGGTGTAAACACGGTCTCAGGTAGCACCGTGATCAAAACCCGCGACGGTGTAACGCGGAAAGGATTAATACACCGCGGAGGGGACGCGGTCTAATACGGGATCCGCGTTGCCTGTACTGTACGGTTATAACAAATTACGGATATAGCAAAGTAATTTCATAAGTCCAAGTGACCTTGTGCTGTAAATAAATCTCATACAGTGATGGAGGCATTTGGCTTAATTTTTTTTTTCAAGAAACTTTTTTCTGTGAAATTTGTTGGTAAATCATATTTATCTCATTTTCAAATGTACAATATATGCTTGTAAAATTTTTCATTTATATAGATCTTTGTTATGGATTTTTATGAACTTTAATATGACATTAAAAAAGTAACACTCACCTAAAGTACCACAAGGTTCATTCTTATATGAACAAATGTCAAACCTAGAGAAAATACAACAATCTTTAATTCAAGAGACAATGGTACTGTATCATGAAAAAATGTCGACCTTAACATTTATTTTTATATTTTCCTCTCCATATCTCAGATCTCAAAGTTTTTTCTCGGTTCCATCCAGTTTGACACAAGGTTTTGAAAGCATAATAATAAAAGCAAGCACTGAAACAGGTAAAAATATTACTTCACTTTTTAAACAACCATTTCTTACCCTGTCAGTAGGATAGCATTATCATGATGCATTGCACCATTATCTGGAGAGGAGAGATTTAAAAGGTGCTGCCATTTACAAAACTTGTCCAGAGAATGGTCAGCATCATGATTCAATGTCAAGTTTTTCTGAAATATTAAAGAAAAATTTATAATCAGAAGATGAATGCAGATAAAAAGCATCTAAAATACTTATGGATTAAAAGCTGCAAAAATCAAGCAAGATGCAAAAACTTATCAGGAAGATAAACAATTACTATTTGCAAAATTCTTTAAGTGTTTTGACCTTGACCTGTGATAAGGAAATTTGTTCAAAGTGATAGCAACTCATCACCAAAAATTCTTGACATTTTATATGAACAAGACTTGCTGAAAAAAGATATATTTGTTAAAGGAATCAAATAAAGACAAACATGTACGTATGCATATATATTATCTCATTAAAAGCCTGATTAATGAACATGTATTGTTCTCACCTGAGGTTTTTCAAACACTATCAGTCGACTCACAACAATATTGACTGCATTTCCAATGCTGGCATCATGATATAATTTGGCCACCTGACCTCAAATGAAAATACTTTTATCTTAAAATCAACATTAAATCATAATAATCATTTTTGAACAAAAAAATCCGATTGCAATGCGCACTTAGGTGGAGCTTCAAACATATTGTGTATAACTGTACACTGCAATTGTACTCACAATATTCATAATAGACAGGACATAAGACTGTATGACTTTCTTCCCATGGTATTCCACCATTTTGTGATCGGCCACCACTAAAGTTTCCACATTTTTCTCCCTGCTGACCGCTGACCTTTTAACACGATCCCTAAATTTCAATTTATTCCAGGAATTTATTAACCCAGGATCACCAGGAGCTATGTTATCCCTCTGTCCAGGTTTGTTTTTAAGTATATCTACAATAAATCTGTACTTTTAACTCATTTTTAAAGGGAAAAAAAATCAGAACTTTACATAATTCTATTAAATTTAATTTCAGAGCAAACTAACTTTAGGCAATACGAGTGCAACAACCTCTATAGACTACTGAGTAAAAGTTACAACTTAAGTTTCATTTAATGATAGTGGATACAGCAGTCCCTTAGATATGAAGAGATTTTATAAGGAGCTTAAAGGAAACAATAATTTTTATTCCTTTACACTGCTTTTTATTTAACAGCGAGTGAAGCGAACTCAATAGACTAACGTAAGAACAGATGAAATTCGGAATGAAATCTGTACATACATCAGGCAAATTTTTGTGTGAAACATTCCCAGAACTCCTTTACTACCCAATGTCCTTTGCGTTAATAAATAAATAAATAATAACATAAAGCATAAATGTCAGTTTGTAGAAATCTTTCAAAGAAACAAAAAAATAACTCTGCAATGTTTTTCGACCAAAATTGCACTAGGTCTTTATAGTTTCAACCAGATGCTCGGCTGTCTCCATAAGCTCAGAGGAGCTCCGTGACATCGTGTGATGTCACAGCTAGTTGAGATGTGAACAGCTAGTCGAGATGTCTCATGCAACTTGATGTTTGAAGTGGCTGATAAATTTTTCAAGTGTTTTTATGGTGACACCGAAAAACATATTAAATTGTATTATAATATTCCATTAGAAAATTGTTAATAACATACATCTTATAATATCAATATCTAGACTCAGTAGTGTGCTTATTGAAGAGACAGATGAAAATAACAAGCATACAAGCTGTAATCAGGTTGGGCACACACCCCCAAATGGTCATTTAACCCCCGTCTGGTGGTCAATCGCCCATATCGGCGTCTTTTTTACCTACCAAATGGTGGTCTTTTAGTGATGGGGAATCGGAAAAAAATCAGAATCGATTATCGGTAATAATCGGCTGGGCATAATCGATTAATAATCGATTATAATCGAAATTTTGAACTTTAAGGAAATTAATATAGAAAAGTTAAAACTTATTCAGATTTCTGTCAGACATTTACAAAAAAAAACATTTACTTACATAAAATATTCAAGGAAATTAATATAGAAAAGTTAAAACTTATTCAGATTTCTGTCAGACATTTACAAAAAAAAACATTCACTTACATAAAATATTCTGGAGAGGGACGTTAAACAGTATACAATCAATCAATCAAAAATGATAACTGAAATTTCTTTTTTAAAAAGTGGAAAATATTATTTTGTTTACTTTAAAACAATATAGGACTATTGAAACAGAATGGGAATTTATTATTATTATTTTTTTTACAAAGTCCATGCAATGGGTATTTTTCTGATATTAGTCCCACCTTTCATTATTTCTTAAAATTAGTTTTAATTAGTTAAAATTGCAAGTTTTAAAAGTAATTATCCAGAAGTTAGACTTGTATTTATGTCTGATTTTAATTACGTTTAAAGATTGACTAGACTAATTATGTTTTCCTTTGCATAGTAAAACATTGCAATATTACCGTTTCCTGGTATTAGTCTAACCCCATATTTAATCATGGCGGTAAAAGTATCAACAAGATACGGAATCCTTCCATGTTTTCAACATTCATCACTACTTTTATGCTCTTTGCACTTGGATATGGTAATAAAATTAAAGTATGACAATTTTATTTTTTGTTAGCGATGTCGGCGACATTTATTTTATAATCGATTAGTAGCATCGAAGAGCTTCTAACGACCGACAATCGATTGTCGGCGACAATCGTTCCATCACTATGGTCTTTTTTACTCAAATCCAATTTTCATTGAAATAAAGCAAAAGCGCATTTACTTAGGCATTGGGGAATTTCAATTAACATATTCATCGCACATTTAATACAATTTAGTCAATTTTCCATGTGGAATTTCTGTGGAACTTCGTAAAAACGTAACCCACAGCTGTTCGTGACGGCAGAACTATTAACTCAAACAATACAAAAAATTATTTTGTTGTGTATAGTTCGGTAAAAAATACATTTAAGCATGAGGTGTTAGTCTAGAAAAGTAACTTTTAAAACGATTTTTCGATCTGCGTCTATATAAATCTTCATAAAATCCCGTTAAACACAAGCTCCTCGAATCTTATTCGTATGGTGGGCACTTAGTGCTATAATATTCATTTTTCCTACATTTGAATGTAACATTTATTCTTTGTTTTCTTTTAGGATGAAGTTACGACTTCTGTGCGACCCTTTGTGGTTTAGTATGCATATCTATGTTGTATCTACTATATTTATTAAATATTTTTTAATAAAAGATTTACAAAGTGACATTTGCAATTATTCCTGTTTTTATTCCAAGATTATGGTTTTCGAGTGATTATTTTAACATGAATTCACTGCATATCGCATTTTTATAAAGAATAAAGTCATTGCTTACGAAATAAACTAAATAAAAGTGAATTCTTACCATTCCTCTTATTTTACTTTTTGAAAATTAACACTTATGGGCCTCCGTAGTTAATTCAGTTTGGAAAAGATCGTCATTTTTGATTGGTTTAGATAATTGATCGGTTGCCCAGATGACAGAAATATGAAGTGATCAACACGATTGATAGGCTCAACTACGCGCAAGATGGAGGGAATTTTTCTTTTAAAGTTAAAACAGAGAAACGTTACACTTGTTTACATAGGTGACGATTTTGTCAATTATTTGAACGACACTGCGCAAAAAAGTCCGCGTTGAAATTTTAATTTTTTTCGTTCAGAGTACAGATAAATATCTATATTTTATTCCCCGTGAGTTGAAATTATGCGCCATTTCACGTCATTCCAGAGAACTGAACAGAACGATTTTTCTCTCCCATTTGGTGGTTAATAAAGACGCCGATATGGGCGAATGACCACCAAACGGGGGTTAAATGACCATTTGGCGGTGTGTGCCCAACCTGGTAATAGTGAGCAGCCATAAGTAAATACAAATGCACTTGCCCCAACCATCATTACTTAAGACAAAACTTTTAAACTACAACCTGTGACACCACAATGGACGTTATCTTTAGGAAACTGTATTGAAGAGCGCTTGTAGACCACATGTGGATGTCCTTTGCCACTCTCACTGGTTGTATCATTCCAGAGGGGTTCAACAAAATAATCCTCATCTTCTGTTTGAAAAATACCATGCTGTAAAAAAAATTGATAAACTATGAATGAAAAATTAACTATGGATTGATTAAATCCAATTACTACAAATTTAAGGTTCGAGGGTTTTGTTGCGAGTTTGATTTAACGTGATCGTGTTGATACTGGACTTGTCTTCAGTGAGAAAAAAAAATAATAAAGCTTTGAATCGATTGTCTTGAAATGTTTCTCATATTTTCATTTCCCATGCCTTGAAAATCAAAGCAAAATCTTTACTAAGACAGGAATTTTCCACTGGCCCGTGTAGGGCCGAATATGGGCCCCATTCCCAATTGCAAAATCACTCCATTTTTCCCAAAAATGAACAGTCTGTGTTTAATTTTTGAAAAATTCATGTAAAAGAAACATGGTCAGGTTTGAACTCTTACTGAAATGAACATAATTTTGAAGACTTTGCTAAAACTTTATGATAATAGATCTGTTTTTTGAAGAAAAGTTCTGAAAATATGAAGTAAAAAGTCAATTTTAACTATCACAAGTCATGATAAGTGTTTATTTATTGAAATGCATCTTACTATAAAATTTCCCAAAAAGTTGTAAAATGTCGTAAAAATCCCAACTGGAAGGGCCTGGGCCCCATTCCCAAAATGGGGTGGAAAATCCCTGTAAGAACAGAATACCAATCGGCAGTCCTCTCTGATTTTACCGCGCTTTTGTCTGGACAAACGGGAAATAGGCTTAGCACAGTAAAATTGAAATCGAGTACGCGATTTGTAATTTTCCGGAAAATGTTGAGAATGCTTTGAAATAGAAAAAATAGAAGGTCAATAATTTTTCAATGAAAAGTATGCTACTTAGCTTTAACTTTAAGTTTTATGTATACTTTATATAAAAATTAAGTATCCCCTTCAGAACCATTTGTAAACAAGACTCGGGCTCTAGGTCAGTTGCACTGTTGGAAGAGGTGTCTGGAAAACCTTCTTTATAACGTAAGAGTAAAAAGGATTCCTTAAATAGGAGGAAATAATTATAATCCCCTCCATTTAAAAAAATAGAAGAAAGGAAAAGAAATAACACTTTTCAATAATAAACAGGAAATCTTGGATCATTGTTAGATTCAATATCATACTTAGCCTACATTAGATTCCCATGTTAGCTCCTGAAAATTCTCAGTCTCAAATTCCTCGATTAGGCTCACGTTATACTGAACTACATGTTATACAGTGACGTAGGATCGTTTTTAAAAAGGGACAGGCACTGAAAATATCAACTTTTAAAAAAGGAAAACAAGAGGTCCATGGGCCACATTGCTCACCTGGCCTAAGTAAAAAAACACAAATCAGCGCTAGCTCAACTTTTATGTTCTTGAGATTTCTTCCTATATATTCTTATGCCCTCATTCTGGCCACATCCAAACCCGGGGGTCATAATTTGAACAAACCTGAAGCCTAAACCACCTGCTACCCACAAAATTTTTAAAGATATTTTAGTATATATTCCTATGTAAAAAATGATCCCTCATTGTGTCCCGTTCTAATTTGAACAATACCTGACTACCTGAGCCCGAGGATGCGTGGAACCATACCGGTATAAATACATGTATCGCCAATCATGGCTTTGCTGTTCTTTAGAAGAAGATTTTTTCAAAATGTTTCCTATATATTTCTATGTAAAAAAAACTTTGATTGCCAATTATGGCCCACCCCACCCTAGGAGTCATGATATGAACAAAACTGAATTTGTACTACCTAGGGATGTTTCCATATTAATATCACCTATCACAGCTTTTCTGTTCTTGAGAAGATTTTTTTTAATTCCTTTACATTCCTATGTAAAATTTTGATCAGTCATTGTACTCCTACCCCCACCTCTAAGGGTCATGAATTGAACAAACTTGAATCTACACTACCTAAAGTTGATTCCACATGAATTTCATCTCACCTGGTCCAGTGTTTCTTGAGAAGAAGTGTTTTTTAATGCCATTAATTTTTCACTTATTCATAATTACCTCCCATTTGATGAGTGCGTGGCCCAACTTGAATCCCTTTCACCCAAGGATACTTTGTGGCAAATTTGGTTGACATTGGCCCAGTGGTTTTTGAGAAGAAGATGAAAATGTGACAAGTTTAAGACAACGACGACAACGCCATAGACGACAACGACAGACAACGGACAATTTTTGATCAGAAAAACTTACTTGAGCCTTCGGTTCAGGTGAGCTAAAAAATAAAGGATTAAGTAAAGTTGTCCAAACTCGAAGATCCTATTGGGGACGAGTGAGTGTTTCCAACTCCTTTCGGTACCATTTTTTCTTACTAAAAACTACATTACCCTTATTTGAGTATATACAGGGTACTACAACACAAAGTTGGGCGAACTTTCAATGAACTAAAATAGTCTTCTTTGTTGGAACAAGAAGGACATTCATTAACATCATATGTAAATCGATCAATCTTTACACAAGATTATATACTAATGCTTGTCTTATTAGTTATTACCAAACCAAAGCAGTTGCTCATGGCTGCTGTAGAGACGTGTGGTTCACTACTGTAGCCCACGTAATGGCAGTTAAGCTTTGTATCCATCGCGAGTTCCTCCCCTTGGTCTCCGAGGGCGCCAACATAAAATGTTCTGGAAAACAGATCCCGATTTATTTCTAGTTTAAAATGGAATTCTTGTCCAAAAGCTGATATTCTGTAGAAGACCGGTGATGGGTTGGCTCCCCTGCTAAGATCTCTCCGCGATCGTCCCGTTTGATTCTGTCTGCTTTCATGGAACACATTGTAGCTCAGGAACCTTCCCTTCTCATCCACTAATGTCGGAATTACCATTTCATAATGTCCTATTCTTTTTAATAAAGTTGCTGAAAGAATTCGAAGCAAGCGAATTATTCTATACTTGACAATATGAAAAAAAATCATTATGAAATATATGAAAGGACAAGTGTATATATGAAAAGTGTATAGAAACTCTTGTGTATAGAAAATTGACAATTTTTCAATAATTACACCTTCTACTCCGAGTTGTTTTGAAATAAGATCTCTTGTTTTGTAACAACTTTTAGTTATACAATATGGTGGCATATTTCTGCCCCTTGTGTGCAAGTTATTTTTCTATCAAATATGTCGACATGCAAGATAAATATGTTGACACGCAAGATAGTTATGTCAACATGCAACATAAATATGTTGACATGCAAGAAAATTGCAATCAAATAAGTATTATAAAAAAATCTTCAAAAATCTCAAATATCGCCCACATGTGACTTCTAAAATGCTAGATGCTACTTATCTATGTTAACGTGCAAGATAAATATGTTGACATGCAACTTATTTATGTTGACATGCAACTTATTTATGCTGACATGCAAAGTTATGACATGCAAGATAAGTATTCGACAAGCAACTTATTTTGCGACATATGACATGCAACTTATTTATGTTATGCAACTTAGCTATGTTGACATGCGAGATAAATATGTTGACATGCAACTTATTTATGTAAACATGCGACATATTTTGTCGACATGCAACTTTTAAGTTGCATGTCAACATATTTATCTCGCATGTCAAAATAACCAAGTTGTTGACATAAATAAGTTGCATGTTAACATAAATAAGTTGCATGTTAACATATATAAGTTGCATGTCGACATAAATAAGTTGCATGTCAACATAAATAAGTTGCATGTCAACATATTTATCTTGCATGTTAACATAAATAAGTAGCATTTAGCATGTTGGATGTCACTTGTGGGCAATATTTGAGATTTATGAAGATTTTTTATGATGTTTATTTTATTGCAATTTTCTTGCATGTCAAACTTTGTTGCATGTCAACATATCTATCTTGCATGTCGACATATTTGATAGAAGAATAACTTGCACACAAGGGGCAGAAATATGCCACCATAATACAACCTTTTTACGAAACACGGCTTTTTAACACGCATCTACTAAATGAATGGAGAACATTTTCTATATCTATACAATTTACCTGTTTTCCTATTTTGTATCCTTAGATGCTCATTCTCGTCTTTCTGATTTTGACTCGCACTTGCAAAGATAAATTCTAAAGCACAGATACAAACGAATCCCAGAACTTTCATAGTAAGATTTTCGAACTTTGACACCAATAATGGCTGAAGTCCAAACTCACAGGTATACTTCGTAGCAAACTTTCCATAAATTAACGAAAGTGAAAAAAAAAATTTTTTGTTCTAACACTTTTCCTTTAATGCTATCTACTGTAAACTTTGAGTTAGAGATGAAATGTCCCGAGCCGAGCGTTTACTATGGTGTGAGTAAATAAGAGTAATTCCATTCAAGCTCAGGCCCTGATTCAGCAAACTTCCTCGTTTCCAGGGTTAATGTCCACACTAACTCGGTTGCATTGCTGTTTGCAATATAGACTTTTCTTTCTCAATCATCAATCACTTAACCGTGTCCATCACCATAATTTGCTTTCAATTTTTCAAAGCAAGCTCACCAAATTTAATTTGCATGTGATTAGAACATGAAAAATCTGTTCCAATGCCGTTTCGGCTTCAGAATAAATTTTGTGTTTTAATGATTTGAATTGATATTTAAGGCGGGCGAAAGTGGCGGACCCTGTCTTTAGAACATTTCACGGAGAACCTCTTTCAAACAAAACCTACTTTGTAGTCACTGAGACTAATCATACATCTTAGATTCTTGGACACAGATTTTCACACAGTATCTTTAACCTGGTCAGTAATTACTGTACCTCCTTAAATTAAAGCCCAGAGGTACCCGAGGGGTCTTTTTCAGTAATTGCGACACCCTGTTGAGGTCAAAGCAACCGAATGCAAAGGAAAATGGACGGATTAACAGTACAATGACACAGTGTAGATTGGAGAAAATCTCCCCATTGTAAGAGAGGCTGAGGCTTTAAACCACAAATTGATTGAGCTAACGTTTAATTGGCATATGGCGCTGTGTGGTATTCTGTCGGTAACCTTGCACAGACCCGAAGTAAGCGTGGATGGATGACGATTTTGTACGAAAGGTGCAGATCTTCTATGCACAATTTAACAAGCCTGTGTGGTAATCCATTGATATGGCACAAGTGTTTCAACAGCCAGTAAAAAATAAAGAATATATGCGAAATAGGCAAAAACGACTTATGTCGGAGTCAATACTCGGACGGGCATTGTGCATGGTTTTGTTTAACGTCAAATTGTACTAGAGAAGTATACAAAATTATGTGAAAGCTTTAAAAAGATGGTACTTTATTAATATATTTTGTTCTTTTACTTTCTTTTACCTTTTTCGAGAAAAGTCATAGTGTACACTTGTATCAGTTATAATGTGCATGTTTCAGCAATATTGTTGTAAAAGTTGAATAAATTGTAAATCTAATTTTAATGCTTCTGTCGTATTAATAGTCATAATTTTCAAATAAAGGAAAAATAATTGTTAGAAATACTCCTTTAGATTGGGAAAAAATCGAATTGTTCTAGTAGAGTTTTGGTACCAAACACAGGTACGTACCACTTTAATGAAAATGTCTACAAATGCCACACAAATCGAGATCTTAAATGTTTCTAGCTCACGCTTATTTAAGTTTCAGATTTCGTCTGAGAAATTAATTATATGCTACAAGAAATGTTTACTGTGTTGAACAAAGTAATAAGGTTAACAATTATTTACGTTTGAAAATTTGAAAGATGATTAAATTTTTGTTTATTCTTAAGAATTCGCCAATTCTTCAATCTCTCTTCTAAATTATTTTATATAGGATCCAAAAATGTACCAGTTGACTGTCGCGTTTTTTGGTTAATCGTGCTAAAAATTTCCTTGCATTCTGGAAATTTAATATTTTAGTTATCATTAACCATTAGCTGGATAAAGGAATAGAGTTAAGCGCTGGATTGCCTGATTTCAGGTTTAGTAACCTATATAACAAATTTGTGCCCGGGGTCCTGCTGGTTGCGTACAATTCCTGCCTCCGTTTACCGTGGCGATCAGGTAGAGCGAGGCATCACCTGGTTACTTATCCCCCTCCATTATTCAGCGTGTTCCCCCTTCTTCAAACAAACATTACATGAACCCAGAGGGTGATAATGGGAAATCAAGACCATTACACAGCGCCTCATTAGAATCAGAAAATTCCAAGTTACCGTTGATTTTCTTATTGAAAGCACCAGCATAGGTATACTTCTTTTTTGCTGAACTATATTTATTGGTGGCCTATTAAATTTCTTTGCGTTGGTCATTTTTTTTTTTTTTTTTGGTTATGGGATATTACATCTCTTGTAAAAAGGTATACAGCTAAAGTTAGTCGAAAAATGTTCCATGAAACCCTACAGACCCTACCTAACCTAACCTCAGCTATTTTTGTCCTTTTTTCAAGATTTCTGAATTATTAACTGTACACGACGATTAGCGTGCAGACACCATATATATAGTCACGTTTTAAAAATCAAGTTTTCAAACATGTAAAAAAAAAAATAATACAATGGCATTGCCCATCGTTACAAACAGCAAATTTTATTAACTATTTCTTTGTCAATCGCAAAAAAATTCTATTAATTAAAATCAGTTGGGAGACATAATTTACCATACACACACAGGTTATGTACAAATTCTAAAAAAAAGGGGGGGGGGGGGGGGAAAGGTGACGGCGCTGGAAAAACTGAAAGAAAATACATGTAAATATATTGTTATAAGATATAAACGTCGTCGATATATCTAAATGCCAAGATGAAAGCCACAGAAAGAGATTTCATCTTTTCAGTAGGATTTTTTAAAAATAAAATTTATTTTCAAAAAATCCTAGCTACTTCCAAGGAATATCGACAGGTCGTCTTGAAATAAGCACATTAGGTGCCCATCGCAATTCCAACAGTCTGAGATTGTCGGATATCATGAAACAGCTTTAGACTCATCATTTCAACTGAGCTACGGTCCGGCTCTCTCCTACCCATGGAATTGAGAATAAACAGAGACATATATGTCTCTGGAATAAATTAAAGAGGATTGTACCAGAACCATATACTTTTATGTACATGTAATTCTGTAAATAGTCCATCTGTCTTAGAATTATGAAAGGAGAGTCACTTGTGGGTGCATGTTTGCGACGATGATTCTGGTCATTCCTTAAACATGTAAATTGAACATTTATTAGAAACTAATTCTTAATCGTCACTTCAAATTAAAATACACAGCGTGAAAGGAAAACAATTTTTTAAAATAAGAAATACCTAAAAATTTATTTGGTTTCTTTCGTCATTTATTTAAAAAAGTGACGAATTTTGACATAAGATTTAAGACTGCTTTATGATCATGGGGTTCTGATCTCCAATACTTTTTACCAATATTAGTAGAATGAGAAAACCTAGGTCCACTCCTGGATCATCGACAATAATAAAGTGAAAGTAAAACCGGAAGTCCTGATTTGCAGAAGGAATATGGCGACGATAAACAAGCAGAAAACAAGTACCATTTTGGATAAACCTCTAGGGAAAGGAAAACCAGAGGTATTCCATTATATATATAACTGAATCGAAAATTATCAGCCCCACTTTGCTCTGAGAGTCCGAATCCAGAATTCACACTTAACAAATAGCTTTTATTTTCACCTGTGATGCTTTCACCAGGTTGGGAGAAAAATTCCCCTATAATGAAATTATCATGCTATTTAAAGCGCGATTATCCCTCTTTCGTGGATGAATAAACATAGCAATAAACAGGTGTTTTATTGTTATATTTTAGCCTTTAAAATAAACAAGAATTTATTTTGTGCTTTTAAAAATCCAGCAGAAAAATTTTGCTGGCATTTCCTCTGTTAAGCCCGTGTCACACTGTCACGATTTATAGCTACGATTCATTGCGAATTCAAAATTCGCAGCAAATCGGGATTTATCGCAGAAGTACTCGTATATATATCTTCCTTAGTCGTGTTGGATCGCAGCAAATTGCCAAACCTGGCGATTGTTTTGAGCATGTTCAAAACAATCGTGCACACACAGTACGATTTTTAATTATTCGTAGACAATCGCACAGCACCGCACTGCACTCGTACTCATATTCGTAGTAAATCTTCGAAGTTCGTGCGACATTCGCGGAACTTCGTAGTACTTGCGACACTACGAGAGCCTACGAGTTATTTCGAGTGTCCTTCGAGTTTGTGCGAGTGTCATTCGAGTTAGTTTCTGCGAGTGTCCTACGAGATACTGCGAGTGTTCTTCGAATTGATAAGAACATAGTACGACTTTCCCGCGAATATGATACGCAAAAGGACGATTGATGGCAAGTGCTGTACGAACACTGTGCGATTGAACTACGAGTTAATACGACGTAGGCAGACGGTGCCTGATGTTAACACTGTCGAAATCAAAATACTGCCTAAAATAAAAGGAAAGAAGCTTAGAAAAGTGAAATAAATTCAATATACATGTGTAACAGAAACTATAAACACCGTGTACAATGATCACATGAAGAGATTGAACATAATCAAAAGTTCCACACTGTAGTTTTTACCATTATCAAATAACATAACTATGATGATGAATGATATCATACAAATCTTCCTTTACTCTATATATGCATTCCATTACATGTATATTCGTAAGAAGTCGCCATTAGTCGTGGGATTATCGTGTATGTAACGTGGCATATCGTAGTTCTTCATACGAGTATCGTATGTAACCGCGTTTAATCCTTCATAATCGTAGAAATATCGTAACCAGTTCGTAACGCTGTCGCATCAGTTCGTACTTAAATCGTAGAAACCTCGTACTTTGTCGCACAGACATCGCAGACACACCACTCTAGCAGCAAAATATTCCACACGCTGTAGAAAAATCGCAAAACAAACCTGGCGATGAACGGCGATTTTCAACTTTTCTTAATTCGTGGGTAATCGTAGCATAAATCGTGACAGTGTGACACGGCCTTTACACTGTAATTAGTGTAAAACTGAGAACAAGCTTCCAGACACTCACTTCTGCATGAAAAGACAGGAGACTGACATCGTTTCAAAATCGTTCTCATTTCAAAGTTTTAGAATTTTTACCTTTTTATATATATTTATTACTTTAGTTTTGAATTTAAATTTATGAGACAAACAGGGCTAGATTAGAAGCAATGTAGCATACATTTGACATTGAACCCAATGCAAATTACAAGACTTCCATAATGCACACAAGGAGTGGACACTTTTGTGATACATGTATGGACAAACTAACCCACCCACACACATACAAGTGCGTTACTTTCTCTCCTCCAGCTTCCACCCCATTCACGTTATTGCTAAAACAAATCTTCGAAAACAAATATTTTCTCAGACTACTGTACAGCAGGAAATTAACTCGCGGAGTTAATTTTCGCTATATTCGCACAAAAAGAAATTCTGCGAATTCAGCATACAGTGAATAATTCCTTAAAAAGTTTTATAAGGATAAATTGAAATTTTATTAGTTTCTGTGATTAGATGTAGTCTGTCTTTATTAATTATGCGAGTGTCTGGATCAATTACAAACACGCAGTTGTTGCTGTTTTTAAAGCTTATTAATTTTTCAATTCATTTTTATAGCTAACGATTAATTTTGCCATCTAGTAGACGTGCGATGTAATTATTTAATAAAACATGCTTGTTTAATTTCACCCGTGCCTATCACTCAGTC
Organism: Saccostrea cuccullata; assembly: GCF_032062105.1. Lineage (NCBI taxonomy): Eukaryota > Metazoa > Mollusca > Bivalvia > Ostreida > Ostreidae > Saccostrea > Saccostrea cuccullata. Next base: position 461,741 of record NW_026936265.1, read on the forward strand.
ATTACCTTTAATCAAGGCATTTACTTAGTAAACAGGGTAACGACAATTAATTAATATCAATTACATGATTAAAAGTTCAACATTTTTACTACGGTACAATTTTTTTTCTGATTTGGACCCGGTTATAAAAAAAATAAAATGCGTAGCATTATTTTAACTTCAATGCGGGATCAGTCTGGTGTTTCGTTATTATTCAATCGGGATCAAAATCGACACAATATATAGACTACTTTTCTGTCTGATATGCGCGATATACATGATTACAGATTTTCGTAATATACTATAGAGACGGGAAATAGCAGTTCACACAATATATACCTACAGAAAAATGCTTGCAAGTACTGTTTAAGAAATTTTTGGTTTTTCCTTTTCCGCGAATTCAAACGACCGCGATTTGCTGAAAATTGAACAAATCGCGATCTTTCCCGACGGCGATTTTAACCTGCTATACAGTTCTTGATTTTTGGCAGGGCTGACAACTTTTACCAACAGTCAGTCCTGCATGTTTAACTTATTTTACATTGAGATTCAAACACTTAGGCTATGAGAAGAAATTTTTAATGGACTAAGCAGATTGCTGATAAAGAACACCAGAGCCAAATTAACTCATGGTCCTCTTGTCAATACATGTATATTTATGCAATTTATTATAATTTTTTTTATCATTTTAGGTTAATGTTGCTACTTTTGCCCTCTTGTTCTCGGAGATGGTACAATACTGCCAAAACAGAGTATACAGTGTGTCTGAGCTTCAAACAAAGTGAGTAAATCTCTGTTTGTTTAATTAATAAGATTTTAGAAAGTTTCAAAGTTTGAATACACATATTAAATTTATTGTACTTCTGTTAGAATGTTTCCTATATAAAGTTCAGAAGGTAAAATAGCTATCTTTTATAGTTCAGGCATAGCAAAGCTATACCCTGGGGTATAGTTTTTGCTGTCCACCCTCGGAAAATTTTCATGCAATTTTTGCCTCCAATTTTGATTTCCAGCGATAATCTATTGACTGATGATGTCATAATGATTTCAGTAGCATTGTGACGTCATCGGGATTTCCAAGCAAGCCCTCGGGGAATAGTTCCCTGTCGCGGGTTTGATAAAAGAGCTATCCCACTCACAACCAGTGGATAAGTGTATAATACCACATGTGAAAATGTTTAAGATGCCAGGAATTCTTAATTAATTTATGCCTGAATACAGGTGAAATGAATGCATTTTGTATGCTTTAATTTTAGATGCGAGTTTTTATATCACTTTTTTAGGTAATGACTGGAGAGGTGATTTCCTCTCACCTGAGTCAGTGTTGAGTTACTGTTGGGTCTATCATCTGTGATATTTTCTTATTTTTAATCTTACTCTCTAGAACCACTGAGCAAATCTCAATGAATCCTGCTACAAAATATACCTGGTACTTGGATATCGGGGATTCAATCTTTTTCAATTAAAAGTCATGCAGTTATCTCTTTTAATGGGATTAACTTTGTCATGTGAAAATTTAGACAAAGCATTCTCAGTGCAGAATCAAGTAAATCCAAGTCATGGTCCACATGGTTCTTGGTATGATGGGGGCTACTATTGGTTTTGATGAATTGTGTTGCCATGGTTACTAAATGAAAATTTGAGAATAGTTTTATGGTCACTAAGCCTGTACATGCATTTTGGTAAAGTTAACTTTGTATTTTCTCACAAAATAATTAGTTAATTCTTCCAGATTACAATTTAAACCACTAGTGTCAGATTATCTAATTAGTTTTAGATACATATTAGAGGAATAACTGTCAGATATTTGGGTTTTATGATGTGATCATGCAATTGGCTGCATGATAATTTTAATGCATAAATGCTTTCAGCATTAATTTTATGCAAATTATCACACATGCCAATTGCTTGATTCCATCCAAAAAAAAAAAAAACCTGTTATTCCTTACATATACATGTTCTTCACGTGGTTCTGTAAATTCATGTGCTGTAAGCCCCACCTACATTTTCTACTCATCTCTTTTCTCCCCTGCTCACTTGATTTTTTTTTAAATCATGCTTATCGATGAACCAGTAGTTTTTTGTCAAAAAAAAAAAAAAAAAAAACTCATAAAAATAATTTTTTTTATTGTAATAATTGGTCAGATTATGAGCTAGTTTTTGTAAGTATACCCTATCATTGAATTATATTTTTTCAGATTATCAGAGTTAGGCCAACACGTTGGTTCTCATATGCTGGACCTACTGTTTGTCAGAGAGAAGGGATATAAAAGGGAAACAAAGCTCCTCAATATGCTCTTATTTATAAAGAACAATTTCTGGAAGGTAAAATTTCCCAATGTTGACAGAGTTATTTTTAGTTGCCTATAATTAGAGTTTGGATTATTAAGATTGGCGGGGTATTCATGGGTTGTGAAATCCTGAACTGAAGCCTCAGGTGCAGATTTAAATTTTCTGCTGAGTCAGGGATTTTATCCATGGTTGATTTTTAAATACCTAGAATTAAAAACACTTATCTCTTTAGATGAACAATTGTGAGCTATGTCTACAAATGAAATTAAAAATAAAGGTGTCTTATAAATTCATATTCATGCAAATGGTTGGCAATCATATGGTTTAACAAAATGCAATAAAAATGATGTGGTTTATTTTTTGTAGACTTTGTTTGGAAAGGAAGCAGACAGATTAGAGCATTCCAATGATGACGAGAAAACTTGTATCCTTTTAGCTTAGACCATCTCAACCTTAGATCATTTCAACCTTAGATCATCTCAACCTTAGATCATTTCAACCTTAGATCATTTCAACCTTAGATAACTCTCTTCATACCTTTAAAAATGAATAAATCTATATAGAAGGGCTGTTTGGAAATAAATTAAAAATTTTTGCTTTTACTCCATACAGTAATAGAAGAAAAAGATCAGTTCATGAAAAATGACAGAATTTTATCAAGAAGAGCTAAATAATACAAATTTATAATTTTCTTTGCTGATAGCTTCGATAGATTTTTAGCTCACCTCAACCTTAGACCATCTCAACAGGTTAAGGTTAAGTTTTTTGGAGCAGTTTTCTTTTTAATTACTTCTGTGTCCTATATTGATTAGATATGCATGGAAGATGGTTTTAGTGTGTTTTATTGTACCAGACAAAGTTTCAGATGCTGCAATTTCAGCAAAGGAATTACCAGGTTAATGTTTTTGGAGCAGGTTAACATTTTTGGTGCAGTTTTTGGTGTGGGTTTCAAAAAGTAACTATAAGCCCTATGTTGACCAAACTTGCATGGATGATACATCTAAAAATTTACCGGGCTTGCTTCGGATGCAGAATCTGACCTACATTTTCAGGTTGAGTGAACAGGTTAAAGTTTTCGGTGTAGGTTTCATTTCCAAGTAACTATAAGGCCTATGTTGACCAAACTTGCATGTATGATACATCTAAGGATGCATACTACCGGGCTTGCTTCGGAAATTTATACATTTTCCTTTGAGTGAACAGGTTAAAGTTTTTGGTGCAGGTTTCATTTCCAAGTAACTATAAGCCCTATGTTGACCAAACTTGCATGGATGATACATCTAAAATTCTTCGGATGCTGATACTGACCTACATTTTGCAGTTGAGTGAACAGGTTAAAGTTTTTGGTGTAGGTTCATTTGAAAGTAACTATAAGCCCTATGTTGACCAAACTTGCATGGATGATTTTTTAGGATGCAATACCGGGCTTGCTTCGGATGCTGAATCTGACCTACATTTTTTGAGTGAACAGGTTAAAGTTTTTGGTGCAGGTTTCATTTCCAAGTAACTATAAGCCCTATGTTGACCAAACTTGCATGGATGATACATAAGGATGCATATACCGGGCTTGCTTCGGATGCTGAATCTGACCTACATTTTCCAGTTGAGTGAACAGGTTAAAGTTTTTGGTGCAGGTTTCATTTCCAAGTAACTATAAGCCCTATGTTGACCAAACTTGCATGGATGATACATCTAAGGATGCATACTACCGGGCTTGTTTGATGCTGAATCTGACCTACATTTTCCAGTTGAGCGAACAGGTTAATGTTTTTGGTGCAGGTTTCATTTGCAAGTAACTTTAAGCCCTATGTTGACCAAACTTGCATGGATGATACAACTAAGGATGCACTCTACCTGGCTTGCTTCTGTTGCTGAATCTGCCCTATTTTTCCTGTTGAGTGAATAGTTAAAAGTTTTTGGTGCAGGTTTCATTTCCAAGGAACTATGAGTTCTTTAATGACCAGTCTTGCACAGATGATACATCTAAGGACGCATACTTCCAGGCTTGCTTCGGATGCTGAATCTGACCTACTTTTTGTGGATGAGTGAAAATGTTAGTTTTGATGCATGTTTCATTTCCAATAAACTTTGAGTCTATAATGAGCAAACTTGCATGGATGATACATCTAAGGATGCACACTAATGGACTTGCATGCTGAATTGGACATACATTTTTCAGATAATAGACAAGGTAAAAGTTATGGTTGCAGTCTATTACCAAAAACTATAAGGCTTATATAACATTGTATAAACCAAACTTGCACAAATGCTGCATCAAGAGATGAAAACTCTCAAATTTTTCAGATGCTGGATTTTCATCACATTTCATGAAGCAACAAGTAGTTTAAATTTTTTATGTAGGTCTATTTCAAAGTATCAGATCAAAATTGCTTTTAAAGATATTTTCATTTTTGGAATGTATACTTTTTGTTGGTTAATTGTGTGACTTTGCCTTACTTAAAGACAACATTCGTTGAGGTGAGCTCTGTAATCTCTGATTACCTATGTTTCAGCTTATAAGTAACATCAGGTAACTGTGCTCCATTGTAATAATTATTAGAGTTTTCTCATTGCTTCAGCGTTAATTTTTTTCTCCCATTGAAAGTAGCAGGAAGCATCAACTGTTATTTTTTAGTGTAATTTCTAGAAACCAAGCATTTTTAAATCCATTTTTAAATGTGCTGTTGCTGAGCTAATAATGCCAAGCTAAAATAAATATCCTTGAAATACCTCTTACGAGGGTTGTCCCAAAATTCCTTGTACAGTCAAACATGTATAGTTCAATCATTATCAACTGAAAGAATGGTGACATTACCTCATCCATAAAAACTGATTTTCAGCTTCTTTCCCTCTACTATTGTTGAATGCTTTGAAAACAAAAAATGTTTAAATGCATGAACAGGAATTTAAAGTCCCAAGCTCTTTTTTCTGGAAAATAATCGAATGACGTAATAATTTTTGAAAATTTAAGTCATTGAAGTTGCATTGAGGATGGCAGATGACTAGTTATAATTAGCATCATGTTGATTGATGATCAGTCAGACATATTGCAAGTATGTACTTCTTGAAAAATAACTACCGGTAATAAATTCAGGTTATAAAATTGTCTGTTGTTAATAAACCTGTGGCATGTTGATCATGTACACAGAAAATATACTTGAATATGCAGTCTAAGAATAATTTCCTTATAATACCACAGATTATATTATAGAAACAGAACACCTAGTCAACAAATATATATCTGTCCCTAAAGACAAAGGTAGGCAAGTTTAAGCTTACTCCATTAACATTGTACATGTATTTTGCTTGAAAAGAACATGACCACTTTTTTGTTTGCCCTGTCCTGACTTGGGATAAAGATTTGATTGGCAGACAATATGATCATTGTTAGGCTCCAAAATTCAAAGATTTTTCAATTTTGAAAAAGGAAGTGTCATTTATGCCAGATGTCCATGAGTAAGAAATTTTCAAAGGGTTAATATATTTCAATACATGTCTATGACCATAATTTTGATGACAGTTGACAATCGAACAGTTTGTTTCATACTAGCTTCATTAATAGTATAATGCTTCAGACTAGGGCTGTCACGGGTACCCAAAATGACCCGGAACCGCGGAACATTTAATTCGGGTCAGGTACGGTTCCATTTTTACGAAATTCGGTTCGGTTCCCATTTGTATAGTAGAGTAGGTTTTACCATAAAAATGGCGTCAAAAACGAGAGATTTGTTAGTACATTGCCATTATAAGGTGATTTAAATAATTTGGTACAATTGTTTTCTACTCAGGAAACTTTAAACTAGTTACAATGTTTCTATTTCTAAGATTAAATGAAAATTTTCTCTTTGTTGTTGAAAATAATACAAATCATGAGCTTTTATGCCATTACCTACCCGAACCGAAAAACCCGAAACCGAACCTAAAAAATTCAGAACCGACCCGACCCGAAAATTTTTGGAACCGTGACAGCCCTACTTCAGAGAAGAGTAATGCATTTAAAGATGACTACCGATTTACACAATTTATAAAACTTCATGTACTTATGTTTCATCCTTTAAAGATTCTGAACGTTAACTTTATACATTTTGAATATGCTAGTTGTATTTTGTTCTTGCTAGTTGTTATACAGCAGCAATCTGATTGAAAGGTAATATGAGAGGAATAGGAAACTCACTTAAATATAATCAATAGGATTTATTAACTAAACAGGTATTTTCCAAAATACATTTTACTTTTTAGTAAAAATGTTATTTCTTAAATTAAAAACAAGTAAGTATGCCTAAAGTGAGATACAAACAAGGTCACAAGGTCATTGACCTTGGTGTCATTTTGAAAGAGCTTGATTAGTGGAGTATGCTTACCAAATATGAAATCTCAATCTCTCATGGTTCAAAAGTTAAAGTGAGGGGTCAAAAAAGCTATTTTTAGCATATAGGTCACAGTCAAGGTCACAAGGTCATTGATCTTGGTGTCGTTTGGAAGAACCTGATTAGTGAAGTATGAATACCAAATATGATGTCTCTATCTTTCATGGTTCAAAAGTTATGGCGAAGGTTAAAGTTGGCAGAAAAAAAGCTATTTTTAGCATATAGGCCACAGTAAAGGTCATAAGGTCATTGACCTTGGTGTCATTTGTAAGAAGTTAATTAGTGGATTATGCATACCAAATATGAAGTCTCTATCTTTCATGGTTCAAAAGTTATGGTGAAGGTTAAATTTCGAGACAAACAACCAACCAGACAAACAAACAGACAGACAGACAGATAGGACAAAAACAATATACGCCCTGGATCTATCGATCCGATAAAAAATGCCTTCGCATATCAAAGCTTAAAGTTTTAACAATGCTTGGTTCTGTAGCTTTCTGGTTTTCTGTATGAATTTTCTTAATCAGAGAGTTAGTTCTGCAGCTAGCCTCATACTTGTGTATGAGTTGAATATATTCTGAATATATTCTGCTGAAATGAAACTTGTCTAGATATTGATCTGGGTATACACAAATAGTGAATTTGCCTAACTGATAGATGACATTCATTGGGGTAAGTTTCATATTAACCAATGTTTTCATTTTACAGGTAAACTGAATTGTGCGGCATTTACTGCTGGTATAATAGAGGCTGTACTCAATGGAGCAAACTTTGTAAGCATTTCTATGATATTAACAATTTTATTTCTCTCTTGGTTCTTTGACTTGAATAACATATATTTTGTATTCTTTATTTTAGCCTGCCAAAGTTACAGCTCACTGGCATAAAGGGACAACATTTATGATAGAATTCGATGAAACTGTTATAGCCAGGGATAAAATGGTGTAGAATTGGAATGAAACGTGTAAGTTTTGTGATTTATTGTGCAGACAGCTGGAAGTGTTTTGAAACAATTCTGCAGTGAACAATCGTCTTCTCATGGCATTGGAGCTATTAAGATGAATACAAGACTGAATGAATGTTTTTAAACTTTATTGTTCAAAATTAACAAAGCTAGTATTTAATTACAATAAATACAGTTTATCTAACTTTGTAAAATATTTTAACAACCTTTCTAATAGACAAACGTGCAGCCAAGTATGCCAAATGGAAGGTGAACAATGGCGGCTTCCAAGAGGCAAGAAAAAGACACACGTGAGATACCTTAATGACAGATACCATAATTAAGTTAACTTAGACAAAAATAAACAATTCAGGAAATAACACATTCAGTGTTATATATTAAACATGTCAAAGTCAAATGAAAGGAAGAATTCTTAAATAGTTAAAACAAAGATAAAAATACACAGTTTTCTCAGTTTAAAATAGAAACATGATTTGGATTCAAAGAACACTGAAAATACGTAAAATTGACAATGAAATGTAATAACAATTCAATAAAAGTTTCTTTGTTAAATAAATATATATTTCACAAGAAAGAAACCTTTCTTATTGTGTCACACACCCTTTCCCTCTCATGAAATAAATATGTTATTTAACAAAGAAATCTGCCATAACTTCTGTCTACACAACAGTATCAATTTACATATTCATAAAAGATTTACCCAAGGAATAAGATAAATGGGTCATGATAACTGTAGAAATGTTAATTGATGGAAGAACTATTCAATATCAGTCATGATTATATATGTATGTTGCCAGGGTAGCAATGAAATTTTCACAAATTTTCGTTCAATAAAAGTTTCGGAGTTGAATAAACTTGAATAGTAATATCATTTATACATGTATATGTATATTGCAAAAAACAGTATCATACTGAACACAATGTTAGATCTTTGATACTACATAGGGATCCCTTCCTTCTCGACCTCCCCCCCCCCCTTTCTCTTTGTCCGGGGTCGTAGCTACCTTATGGATGTCATGGAGAACACACTCTTTTTGTCCTTGCTGACAGCGGATTTCTGCGCTGCTTTCTTCTGTTCATCGAGTGTGAAACACTTCCAGATTCTGAGCGTTTCGTCGGCTCCAGCAGATACCACTGTCTGTCCGTCAGGTGACATAGCCATGTGTAAAACGCGAGCCGTGTGACCTAGATGTATTAACAAACAGTTGTCATTTATATGGGAAATTGTCCAATGTTAAAATTAATTTTCTGAAGATGTCAGAGTGTGTAATCATAAATGAAATTTGCCTTTTCTTGGGAAGAAAATGATGAGTTACCTGATAACTCGGATACTTTGGTCATTGTAGGATATTTCCAGATGGTGAGCTGATTCAGAGCGAAGCCATGACTAGATATCAACTCTTTGTAATTTTTTGACCACAGCAGAGCACACACCTGTAAAAAATTGAATTATTGAGTAAAAGTATAAAAGATATATAAAAATTTAATATGAAAAGATCTAAAGTCTTATCTCACAAAAACCTTTTTTTCAATTATGATTTAAAATATTTGTGAAGAGAAGGAACAAGTTGGTGTATGGATAATTTTTACAACCACAATTTCATGTGTTATACCCATATGTAATGGTTCTTATAAAACTGTTAAAAATTGTTTGCATGATTACTAAAGTGGAACTGTTAAAATTGATTAAGACTGTTCACTGACATGATATCATGGCTACTAGTAACTGTTCAACACAGAATTAAAGTTTTTCTCAACAAATTTTACTAAAGTGTTCATTCACTTTAGTGCTAGAATATTTGTCACAGCCACTTGCCCGAGGACAAATAGCCTAAAATTGCACATCAGTTTTTGTCAATTTTTATTTTTATTCTCTGACATGGACACCCAGGAGTCTTCAATCTGATTAAACATTACGGATGTGTCTACACTGTCTACAAATGTTCCTGTGCTTGTACAGTTCCTTGTATATATTACATGTTGCTTACTTGTGATTTTGTGCCAACACATGTTCTGTTGCTACAATAATATTTAGTTGTTGCTTCTTTGTGACTTATGTCTACAAATGTTCCTGTGCTAATACAGTTCCTTGTATATACATGTATTACTTGTTGCTTACTTGTGATTTTGTGCTTACAGATGTTCTGTTGCTACAATAATATATATAGTTGTTGCTTCCTTGTGACTTATTGTCTACAAACGTCTCTGTGCATATACATGTACAGTTCCTTGTTTATATACTTGTTACTTACCTGTGACTTTGTGTCTACAAATGTTCCTGTGCTTACCCAGTTCCTTTTATATATATTAGTTTTTGCTTACCTGTGACTTTGTGTCTACACTGTCTACACACGTCCCTGTGCTACAGTTCCAGAATCGGATATGTCTATCTGCAGTGCCACCTCCACTGGCCAATAGATGGGGCTGCCAGGGACACCAAGCCAAGGCCTACAAATAAATACATGTAAATATTTAGGAGGATTCATTCTGGAGTCATTTTAGTATCAACTGCAAATTAAGTGTTTTAGAAAATCAATTGACAGAAAATTTGCAACCAATCTAGAGCTATGGAATTCTAGAGAATTTTTTTTTTTTAAATTAAAAACATGAGCAGAAATCTTAAAAAATTAAAACATTTCCTGTTTCAGCAAAATCACACAAATAAGGTCACTGTAAACTCACCTTGACTGCAGCCTGATGTTGTGAAAATGTAAACATGGGTGATGAGTCAGTGAGAGGACTACCCTGCTGGGCCCCCCAAATGTTTAGGAGGTTATCATTCCCTCCACTGGCAAGGAACTTCCCATCAGGGGACCACTTCAGGCCACATAGCTCCTGGGTGTGGCCCAGCAGTGTGCCTACATGGTGATCTGCCACCCTCACATCATGATGGTGAATGGCTCCACTCCGTGAACCACTACAATTTTTAAGGTAAGTCACTCGTCAGTTTTTTAGAAAAGTTCACGCAGAAGCTTTTACTTCAAAACTACTTATTAAATTTCAATTTTTATAACATATTTAAATTTAACAATGTAAATTTTTTAACATTCAATGAAAAAACTGCTCAAAAATCTACAAAGAAGCAAGATCTATGAGGGACTATTTCTTTTGGTGGAAGGATATTTAGCAGAAAATTCTGCAAATCTGCACATTTATAAAATTTAATGTAATGGAAATTTAGCCTCACATACTTTTAAACGGAGAATATTTTCCGTTTTGATATTGCTAAAAATATTTAATATAGGTCTGAATTTATATTTTTAGACTAAGTTTTATATCTTCCCTCAACAAACTTTTCCAAAAAATAAAAATATATTAAAGAAGTCAAGGTCAAATTTACACCATTTTTTGCCTGAAAATCACATATTTTGACTAATATTTCAAAATTAGCATCACTGACCCCACCTTTTTCTTTCATTATTTTAAACTACTCGATACTTGTGACTGATCAGCACTCAAGTCGTAAAAAGTTTGATATAAGAAAATTTTTTATTGCCTATTAAATTTTTCAAGACCCCAGATATGTTATTTTTTAGTGCAAAAAGGTTTCAATAATTTACACGCATTAATTTGCAAGATTTGTTTAATGATAAATATTATTCAAACTATTTTACGTAAAATAAGATTATATTTATCGCCATGCTTACATCTGTACAAATATAATAAGGGTTAAAGTAATTAACCAAAGAGATGAAATTTAAGTGCAAAAAGGTCAACTTAAGTGTACCGTAGATCAGTAGGATGCACACTGACCCCCTATTTTCACTGCGATTTTGAGTTACACTTTATGAGTACTTATCCAAAATATACTTCTCAAAAAATCCTTGATATAAGAAATTTCAGGAGTGACTTACCTTAATTAATAATAGACAACATTTCAAATAAAATATCAGTTGCTTAATACTTAACCAGAAGTCTCTGTCGAGACTGTAGCTCTACTGGTTTGTACTTATCAAAAACCATTGCACTATTTTATGTATCTTTGTGTAGTCTACCCGGTACTTGTGTGCCAACTTATTTTGAAATCAAACTAAAACTGTAAAAGGAGTAGCGTTTTAAAGGAATTTCACAAATTCTATTTTTAGTAACCATGGTAACACCATTCATCGAAATTAAAAACTGATGCTCTATTCTATGTATCTTAGTGTAGTCTACTTGTGTGCTAAGTTATATTGAAATCAGACCAAAACTGTAGAAGGAGTAGCGTTTTAAAGGAATTTCACAGAAAATTCTATTTTTAGTAACCATGGCAACACCGTTCATCGAAATTAAAAACCAATGCACTATTCTATGTATCTTAGTGTAGTCTACTTGTGTGCCAAGTTATATTGAAATCAGACCAAAACTGTAGAAGGAGTAGTGTTTTAAAGGAATTTAAGTGTTTTAGTAACCATGGCAACACCGTTCATCGAAATTAAAAAACCGATGCACTATTCTATGTATCTTAGTGTAGTCTACTTGTGTGCCAAGTTATGTTGAAATCAGAACAAAATTGTAGAAGGAGTAGTGTTATAAAGGAATTTCATAGAGAATTCTATTTTTAGTAACCATGGCAACACCGTTCACCGAAATCGAAAATTGATGCACTGTTCTATGTATCTTAGTGTAGTCTACTTGTGTGCCAAGTTATATTGAAATCAGACCAAAACTGTAGAAGGAGTAGCGTTTTTAAGGAATTTCACAGAGAATTCTATTTTTAGTAACCATGGCAACACCGTTCACCGAAATCAAAAATTGATTCACTGTTCTATGTATCTTAGTGTAGTCTACTTGTGTGCTAAGTTATATTGAAATCAGACCAAAACTGTAGAAGGAGTAGCGTTTTAAAGAAATTTCACAGAAAATTCTATTTTTAGTAACCATGGCAACACCGTTCATCGAAATTAAAAACCAATGCACTATTCTATGTATCTTAGTGTAGTCTACTTGTGTGCCAAGTTATATTGAAATCAGACCAAAACTGTAGAAGGAGTAGTGTTTTAAAGGAATTTCACAGAAAATTCTATTTTTAGTAACCATGGCAACACCGTTCACCGAAATCAAAAATTGATGCACTGTTCTATGTATCTTAGTGTAGTCTACTTGTGTGCCAAGTTATATTGAAATCAGACCAAAACTGTAGAAGGAGTAGCGTTTTAAAAGAATTTCACAGAGAATTCTATTTTTAGTAACCATGGCAACACCGTTCACCGAAATCAAAAATTGATGCACTGTTCTATGTATCTTAGTGTAGTCTACTTGTGTGCTAAGTTATATTGAAATCAGACCAAAACTGTAGAAGGAGTAGCGTTTTAAATGAATTTCACAGAGAATTCTATTTTTAGTAACCATGGCAACACCGTTCACCGAAATCAAAAATTGATGCACTGTTCTATGTATCTTAGTGTAGTCTACTTGTGTGCTAAGTTATATTGAAATCAGACCAAAACTGTAGAAGGAGTAGCGTTTTAAATGAATTTCACAGAAAATTCTATTTTTAGTAACCATGGCAACACCGTTCATCGAAATTAAAAACCGATGCACTATTCTATGTATCTTAGTGTATTCTACTTGTGTGCCAAGTTATACTGAAATCAGACCAAAACTGTAGAAGGAGTAGCATTTTTAAGGAATTTCACAGAGAATTCTATTTTTAGTAACCATGGCAACACCCTTCATCGAAATTAATAAAGTGCCCCGCCACAGCATGATACGCCCGTCAAATATATTGTTCAATAATCATAAATTGGTAAAGGTGCAAAAAAATCAGATAACCTTGATTAACAGATTGACACAGATTTCAATGATCTAATTTCAATTTCTTATCATGTTTAAAATATTGTACATATATACATCATCATACATCTCTAAGAGACTTACAGTGTAGGGATTAATTATAACAAATAACACATCATATAATTCTAAACTGGCTATGTTAGAACTTAACAAATATCCATCTGCAGCTTTAAATTGTTAATTGCATAATTTTCTGGAATAATGGAAATGCTACAGTCTAACAAAAAAATCAAAAATACATTATGAAGACTATAAAATTCTAAGTGAGACATGACTGCAATTTGTTGCAAATATATAAAAATTGAAATGTAATTTTTTTTCAATGAACACATGTATAATTAATTTTAATTATATTATACAATACTAATTTAGTTTTCAATCATACACTAAAACATCAATTTGTTTTAATTACATTACACTAATTGAAAGATCTTTATCTGGGCTATTGCCATGAACTCTTAATTAACACAAGCAACTATGAGGCCATTTGTGTCCCAAGAGATAACAGCTGAATTAACAGAGATGCTCTTTAGACAACCAGTTAACTCCTGACAATAAACTCATTAATTTCTCTCTAATTTGACATGCAATTTCTGCTATCAAAATTCTGGACCAGTGCTTGATAATTATGCCCATGTAACAAATGAATTCCTCTCAAAACATTAACATTTGCTACAGTTTGCTGTAAAAGTATATTATAATGATGAAAAAAATAAGTTTTTACTTAATTTAACATTTTTTAATAAGGCTTAGTTTTAATTATATTTCAATATTAATTTAGTTTTTATTATACACTGTATTTTAAAGCATCAATTTGTTTCAATTACAATACACCAATTGAAAGATCTTTTTCTGAACTAGCCATCAAGAATTCTTAATTAACTTACTATGAGGCCATTTCTTTTTCCCAAGAGATTAAAGATAAAGATAAAAGCTGCATTATAAGAGATCTGCACTACCAGTTTGCTCCTGACAATAAACTCATTAATTCTCTCTAATTTGACATGCGAATTTCTGCTATCAAAATTCTTCTTGACCAGTGTTTGATAATTATGCCCACGGGACAAACTGAATTCCTCTCAAAACATTAACATTTGTTACAGATTGCTGTAAAGTATATAATGAAAAAATAAGTTTTTACTTGATTTAACATTTTTAAATGAGGATACAACTATATTTTTACATTTTTTAGGATTATGAAATTTAAAATTTTAAAGACTGGTTTTTTTAAAAAATTCACTTAAATTTAAGGTCACAGTGACCTTGAAATAGGCCGCGACACACTTCTACCTTAGATGTATAACACACAGCTCAGGTCTAATAGTTTTCTAGTTATGAGCCGGACAGGATTTTTCCATATTTGGCCATAGCATCTTTATTAAAGGTCACAGCGACCTACTTTTTGTGCGCGACACACCGTCTACCCAAGAAGTATCAACTGTCAAAGTTTGATAATCCTAGGTCTAATAGTATTCAAGTTATGAGCCGGACACGAAACTTTCAGACGGACGGACGGACATGAAGCCTATAACATAATACGTCCCGTCTTAAGACGGGCATATAAAAACCGATGCACTATTCTATGTATCCTAGTGTAGTCTACTTGTGTGCCAAGTAATATTGAAATCAGACTAAAATTGTAGGAGGAGTAGCGTTTTGAAAAATTGTTTACAGACAGACGGTTAGACAGACAGACGGACGGACGCCGGACGCATTACTATTGCATAAGCTCTTCTGGTCAGAGACCAGTAGAGCTAAAAATTACCAGGTTTATATAAATTTCATACTCTTTCTTTGTCATCTCAATAAGATTATTTAATGCAAAATAAGGTGATATGCACTACATTTCAAATGAAACAAAGTGTGCATACAAATTGAAATTGCTCATAAGTCAATATGACTGTATGCACAACTCGCATGACTTTAAGCATACCTGCTCAGAATATAGGAATTCCATGACAGAGCTCCAACTCTGTTGGCATGGCCTGCCATGTTGCGTAGCCTTTTCTTTGCTGCCACATCCCACAACTGAGAAAATTGTGAATTATTTTCTTTTTTAAAATGAGTAATATTAATTTAATCTGGAGATTTTTTTTCCTTAAAAATACATGTATTCAATTGTACATACCTAACAATCACAAATGTATAAACAGTAAAATGACTACGACTCTAGCATTATAGGATACCTTTTGCACCTAACTTATGGATTAAGAGTTCTTTGTTTATCCCTTCAGACATACCCTAGTCCTCCTGGTTCCCTAACATTCACTCACTTGCACTTCCCCATTGCTGGTTCCAACAGCCAGGTAGTTTCCTTCCTTGATCCAGGACACAGCTCCTACATACTGGTCCGAGCTCTCCATCTGTAACAGCTGGTCAATCTCTCCTGTGGCCGCATTCCAGAGGTACACACTCCCCCCCAAACACACAGCCAGGAGATTGTTACATGACCAGTCCAGCAGGTTCAGGTCTACAAACAAGTACACAACTTTACAGTTATAAGGGGATGCAAGCATACAAACTTTCCCATACCTGAGTTGAACTTCATTCTTTTAAACAGGACTTTTTTTTTTTTAATCATGTTAATCATATACCTATTTATAAATACACTGCAATCATTGTTTTACCAGATTAGGCCAATAATCACCATAAGATTCAAGGGTGAATATTGTTCTTTGTACTTACAATAATCATCAAGGATGTCTGGAGCATCAAGGATGCGCTCTGGCACTTGAGGAATATGACGCATGGTTTTCTTCATGGAACCAGCAGGTGTTTTGCATGAACTATACAGGACTCGAAGGTTGTTGTGATATCCTGTAACATATTTTATTTGTGATTAATATTTGGGGGGCGAATTTAAAATGGGGCAAATTGAAAGACAATAATAACCTTGAGTGGCATGATAACCCTGGTATTCAGTATTTTTGTTTTGTTAAAAATTTAATCAGAAGTAAATCATGATCATAAATACATGTTCTAAGTAAAAGAGAGTGTTTTCATTTATGAAACTACTTTTTTTTCTTAGTATCAAAATAAGCATTTCTACTACAACTTTATTTTTCCTCCCTCTTTTCAAAAAATGACAAGTTACCTTCTGGTGCACCTGGAGCCTTAGTTTTATATGATATGATTTTGTTGTTAGAGATGTCTGCTCCATTCAGGTTTTCACTCATTATTTTCTGATACTCCTTCTGTGAAGGGCTCAACAGATTGTCTGCTTCACTTGCACTAACACTGTCTGAAGTTAATTTAAAGTGTCCCAATTCAAATTGGGTAGCACTGCGATTTGGTATAAATCTGTCTCCACCACTGGGAGTTTTGGGAGCTTTGGATCCTCCAGGTGTCCTTGCTTTACCTGTGAATAGAATTGTAACTTTATACACTATATCAGATATTAAGGTTCTACAATACAGCCATCCATCCAAATTGAATTTGCTTTAAGTTAACATGCAATATGTCAAATACATGTAAATGGCAATCTTTGAGCTGAAAAGCTGCATTGTTAAAAAGGCTTAGAATGAAGTACCAGGGACACCAACAGATGTTTATGTCCATCTCTGTATATCTGTTAAGTTACCATACATTTTATAGCTAAAGGGAATGAAATCCCTTTGCTGTAAGCATCA
Source organism: Saccostrea cuccullata (assembly GCF_032062105.1). Taxonomy (NCBI): domain Eukaryota; kingdom Metazoa; phylum Mollusca; class Bivalvia; order Ostreida; family Ostreidae; genus Saccostrea; species Saccostrea cuccullata. The sequence continues at coordinate 478,747 of NW_026936265.1, forward strand.
GACAATTCGTTATAAGCATGTTGGCGTTTAAAGTGTTTTACTGTATACAAGCATGTTTTATCAAGAAAAAAATACTTAACTCAAAAACTGCAGCCCTATAAATCATTAAGAAATAAAAATAAAATTACTTGAAGATTTTGGTGTTTTTGCATTAGATGGTGTCTTTGGATTATTGGTGGATCGGTTGAGATTCTTCATGGGAGTTTTCGCTGTTGTGCTGATGTTGAGCGAGCTGTTCACAGACTGATTACAATCTGTCTTCCTCTCAAACCTCATACTGGGTCCTTTTGTTATGGGTCCATCCATCCTTAAGACACTGTTCAGTTCATTCTCAAAGTTAAAATGTGACATGTTGCTTCAGTGTAGACACAGCCCTCTCCTCTTTACCCTTTGTTGATCTTTGGATTTGGTTTAGGAATCATGTCAACATATTGTTTTCCCAGTGACACAGGAACTGATGTATTCTTTTGAGGTACACTCTACGCAAAAAAATGTTATGTGCTTAAAATAATTATACTAAATTACTAATATATCATACATTCTTCAATTCAGTTGCTAAACTTGCTTTATCCAGCAAATCAGCAACACCACAATTTGCAGCAATTATTCAAATCAATGTAGGAAACTAAACATAGGTTAAAAATAGCCGATTAATATCCCATTTCTTAAATTGAAATAAGGATAGGATACTATTAACCTGAAATTGATCAAACAGTAGATTAGCCTAACCACAGGGGCATGTCTTCTTTTAATATAGATACCCCTACTATAAAAATACAGTGTATTTTTATAGTAGGGGTAACTATACTAAAAGAAGGTAAATATTTCGTGACATGCCCCTGTCACAGGGCCTGTGGCCTTACTAACCACGCTAAAGCAAACGTTCGTTACAGCACCCAAAATGTGGGCTGTTTGTGATTAAAATAAAAAAGATCACTATTATTAAAGAAAAAGTTTGAAACTTACCTTTATCCTTTCTCATATAACGTATTTGGCTGGTTGAATATACATCTGTCAGTAAAGAAAATGTCAAAAATAGCAACAAGACAAGTCTCGACAGGATTTTGGATTGCTTGATAATTCAAGTTTGCCGCTGGGTGATTGGCTAATCATGAAAAGTTATGAACATTTGATTGGTTCATTGTTCCCATAACAAACATATCATGTCATATTCATTTTGATTGGTTGGGTTTTATAATCCGGAACTCACTAGCTAGTTCGGTCATATTTTAGTCCGCTATTAATTACAAGACCAACATATCATGGAACTGTATTCCAAATATTTATTGAGTGTTAAAATTCAAGTAAAATAATTATCAGATGGCTAATTTGATACAATGAAATGTGTAACAAAATCTTGATAATTTTTTTAAAAAGATACATTTTAGTAGTTTACATAATTAAGTTAGAATTGCTTTATATGTTATGTATACAATCATTATGGTTTTCATTAATCTTTTCTTTCCTGTTTTTAATTGAGCAAAAACAAACCAGTGGCGGATTCAGGGGGGGGTGGGGGTCGGAAACCACTCTCCCCCCCCCCCCTCCCGCTCATTGAATTTTTTTTTTACAAGTGTCATTTTATCATTTTTTTGCATTGATAAGACTATAGTAAACATGAATCCTTTGTTTGTACAACTGTGAAGTATACATCAACTACGTAACAGGAAATCACTTTCCACTTGAACGCACTGTGGCAACGCACTTTGAAAAAATTTTTCAAAGTGCGTTAAATTTGGGACACACTCAACGCACTTTAAAAACATATTTCAAAGTGCGCGTTAAGCGTGTACATAAACATTTTTACCATGGGGACATTTAACGCACTTTGAAAAAATATCTTCAAAACAAAAAGATTCTAGACTCAGATTTTAGTAATTGAGAGAACTAATTTGTATTAGTTATATCTTTCGAAAAACGTTTTAATTTACACGTACTCATTTATCCTCATTGGGAACAAGGAGAAAACGAGTAGAAGGTCTCTCAGTCCAACTTTATTTTCTTATACATTGTACATAGCCGTCGGTAGCAAATTGAAAGTGGACCCCCTAAAGGTAAGCCCCAGTTTTCAATGCCTATATATCTTTGCAAAACATTTGTGTGTCTAAGGCCCTCTTCCCGGTACCGATGCATATGCTACACCCAATTATATGTATTTGCATAACTGGTATAACGTTGAAAACTTTCAATAAATTTTAGTTTACATTTATAATGCATTCAAAATGGAAAAAAATTAAGTACAGTAAAACATTTAAGAGAGAAAGAATTTTCAAAGTATGGACAAATCAAAATCGCTCACTTTCATATCCTGAAGTGACCTCATCATCGAAGAGTTATCAAACAGGTTCAATTATTTATCATACCTAAGATTTGCAGGAATATTGACCAAGCCATAATTTTTATTTCAAAGTGCGTTAATATGGTCGATATTAACGCACTTTGAAAAAAAATTTCAAAGTGCGTTGTAACAACGCACACAATATACCGGGAGGTCAACATTACCGCTACATTGCCAAAAATTTCAACTCATTACCGCTACATTTTTTCAGATTTTCGACCGATCATTACCGCTACATTTTTCTTGCCAAAATCAACTCATAACCGCTACATATTGAGTCAGCCAAAAACAACTCATTACCGGTACATATCGATTTAGCCAGGTATGGTTCGGTATATGAGTTCTAATCAGCAGAATTCACTCACTATCTAATCACCATGAGTATATTTATATAAATAACTCTACAATCGAAATTTAATTATTTAGCGTCATCTAAACATTATGACCACAATTGAGAAGTTTATACAAATCGAGGGAATGCCGGCTTACTTATCGATGGTTATAAATTCAGAAAAAAAAACAATATGTCAAGCAAATGCTTTAGCGATATTGTAAAAAACATTTGACAAAACTTAGAATTTTATCTCTGAACAGTGCTTGATTTTAATTTTGTTGTGTTTTATGAAATAAAATTGATTGTAATAATAAAAAAATCCATCCTGCTCAAAGTCCTACTTTCATCTCCCCGTGGTGAGCAGGGGAACGGGTCTTATGCATTTATAGGTTGTACTGTACACGCATATGTGGCTGGCTAACGACAGAAGCAATGTAGCGGTAATGTATACTTTTTTATGTAGCGGTAATGTAAGGTTTTTTGTAGCGATAATGACTATGTACGTAGCGGTAATGAAAATGTTGAAAATGTAGCGGCAATGATACGCATCCAATATACCACACGTTATACCGGTAATGCAAATACATATATTTGGGTGTAGCAGGTACCGGGAAAAGAGCCTGGTAGACACACAAGTGTTTTCCAAAGGTGTTATATGTCCCCATATTGGTAAAAATGTACACTCTTAACGCACTTTGAAATATTTTTTCAAAGTTCGTTGAGTGTGTCCCAAATTTAACGCACTTTGAAAAGAATTTTCAAGAATTTTCAAAGTGCGTTGAATTTGTCCCAATTTTCAAAGTGCGTTGCCATAAGCCCCCCCCCCCTTTCCACAGACACGTTGCAATATAGGTTAAAAATAGGGAAAGTGGTGGTGTTTTGGAAAAAAAAATTCGTACTGAAAGAAGTTCGAACCTCATCCCCCCCAAAACCCAAACACACACAGGAAATAGGATTTTCGTGTTGGACAATGCATATAACTTTCTTTGCTTGTCAGGTATTTTCGTAGCTTCCTTTATTTTATTTTATCCACCTCCCAACCCTTTAAAGTTTCTCTACAGGCAAAAACTCGCTTGAAGTGAATTTACAACAATCTAATAAATTATTGTCAGGTATTTTTGAAGTTAAAAAAAAATTGTCTTACACTTAGGCCCCCCCACTTTCAATTAGCTTCCGACGCCAAAGCTGCAGTTCTGCAACGTTACGGTTTTATATATGAGTATTTGAACATAACGCTGCAGATCCCGTAATACAAAAAATGTGCAATTTACGGCGCAAGATTTTTTGCGCATTTTTGGGGAGAATTTCTCCACTTTCCAGCACCGGTCCATCAACCACCTTTCACTTCCTAATTCTAGACACATTCTGTAGCCAATATGTATATTTTATCCACCTCCCAATCCTTTATAGTTGTCTCAACAATTGATAAACTCGCCTGATTTAAATTATTTATTAGATTGTTGTAAATTCACTTCAAGCGAGTTTATTGCCTGTATAGACAACTTTAAAGGGTTGGGAGGTGGATAAAATAAAATAAAGGAAGCTACGAAAATAGTGGTTTTATCACTAGTTATTTCACATTTAGACCATTGCAATTGTTATTTTATTTTGTACAACACGATGCAAAATTAATAAAAGACAAAGAATTCCAAATATGAGTGCTAAATTAATGTTAAATTTGAGGAAATTTGACAGTTCAAAATCTCCATTTTGATACCGATTAGATATACAATATCATTCAAAATTCTGACATTCAAACTTCTCGAAGTTCCGAAAACTGTTATTCATATAGTCTCATTTAATATAAGGAAAAGTTTCAGCAATAGAAGTTTTAGCACCATTGGACCAAAATTGTGGAATGAACTGCCCCTGTATATTATTAATTTATAGCAATCAAAATCGATTGATATTGTCAAACACAGCTTAAAAACTTACTTCTTCAGGGGCTTAAAATGCTTTATTTTACCTATTGCTTTCCATGTGTCCGTTATTGTATATTTGTACATTATGATAATACTTTTACAGCATTATTGTACAGAGCCATGGAATAAAAGAGTGGCGTTTAATCAAACAAATCAGTTTCAAGTAGTTTATCCAACAAAGATCAGGCGTATTTCCTTCCCGGACACGGAGACTTTATCCTGATAATATTGCACGAGCATCCCGTCAATCAAGCTTCGGTGAACAGAATTTAGTTTCTTTACAATATGCTATCCATGTCTGTAACATGGACTCAGGAGACGATATTTGATGATACGCTAACGTATTTCGAAAATTCATCGTTACAGCATCGTTTGACACTAGTCCAGGTTTCTTCATGATGAAACCAGGCTGGTTTTTACGCACAATTTTCAGTTTTTCTGCTACAATACCAAGATAGGTGTCATCGATTGAAATAGGTTGGATGTAAGGTACAGCTAGAGCAAATTTCTTTACAAGATCTGCAGACATGAGATAGGCGTACCCGGCAAGATACTTAGGATACTTGTCAAATGGATAGTCCTCCCACGACACAAACCATTTAGACGTATTGTCCCGGTACGGTACAGAATGAGACAGAAGCTTACCTAACATCATATCAGGACCTTGGTTCCGAGACTTCCTGAATTTTCTTAAATTATTTACGATAAGGAAAACATCATCATCTACGTAAAAGCTTAACTTGGCATTTGGACAGTGTTGGGAAACCCAATTTAGCCCCATAATAGTTTTTAATGTGTTGTTCGAGTAATTGTCCAAAAAATCTTCCTGTACAACATCTCCATATTTCAAAGCCTCGCTATCGACTTCTGTTTGCACACTTTGGTTAAAACCAAGAAGAAATACAATTTTGACAGCTTCGTAATTGCTAATATTGCCCCAAGTCTTCCTAATGACGTGCCGGTTTGAGAAATTCTCGACTCTAGATTTTACAACTAAAATGAAGAAGATGTTGGATTCTGTGCATATATTTTGTCCTTTGTGAATATAGTTAAAATCATGTCTATTGATGGGTTCGTTGACGATTTTCTTGCCCTCGAGTTGTGATTTTACCACTTGTACAACATCCAGTTCTAGAGGATAAAGCAGAGACATAAAAGCCAGCTTCTTCTTTCGAATATTAGAAATGTTCAGTGGTGGTGCACATGGGAATAAAACACCATTTAAAGCATAGCCACTATTGTCCTTTAAGTTATTATTTTGTAAATAACTAGAATTGGAAGAAAGGGGGCAGCCCTTCCGTGGAAAGTTGTTGGAATATGAATATTTATAGATATTTTCTGTCTCTCTGATGGAAATATGAGCAAAAACTGTAATAACAGGTGCCCTTTGCTGACAAAAGAAAATCCAGAAGAACAGTGGTATAGTAAAAAGGAGATATGGACTGTGATAGCAATTTCTGATTCTTCGCCTTGCCAGAAATCGGACACATGATGGCATTCTCAACAAAACAGCAATCTAAAAATCAAACAGGAAAATATAGTTATTTCATGAGAGACCAAAGAGAGTTTTCAGCTTATAAGCCAATGCCAATACCATATCAATTTGTACATGTTAGTTGTTCAAAGTTTCCTGGAAGATATCCTCTCTAAAGACTATTAAAATATGGATTGAAACGTGGTTCCGACGGCTAAAATTAGATCGATCTACATGTATGTTACATTTTATTTATTTGTTCATTTGATTTTTTTTACTTTAAAAAATTGATTTCATTTCAACACAGGAAGGATTGTTGTACAGACACACATGGATAAAAAAAGTTCGAATTTCGATTTTCTTTAATTGTTAGTCACTAGCAAGGGCCGTTCAAACATGCCAAATGGATTTTAAGTAAAGCATACCAATTAAATATTTATTCATCATTAATGCATTGAAAGTTTTGAATGCACTTTATGTGAAAGAAATTAAGCCACTTAACGTGAGAAAAATACTAGTTCTGTAACTCACAAAAGTGGTCGATATAAAGATAATATGTATGAAGATCATATATTAATATTTTATTAAAATATCATATTATCCATACATACATGTATACATTGACAATTTACCGAACATATTAGGCACTATGCTAGACATGTTTAAAAGAATTAATAAATACAATGTTATTTGTACGTACCCTTATTCAGCAATTTTCCTAGTGAGTAAAACCGATTCAGCGTCGATCAGGAGAAGGAGACTTTGCCTTGACTTACTTCAATTAAAGACAACTTTCGTTTAGACATTGGGGGAGGCAGCGGTTCATATTGATCCAGCAGCAGTATGTCTTTTTCGAATGTTAAATGCTGTTAGAAGCAGGAAGTTTTAATCTAGAGCAGAAATTTCTCTCAATATAATTATTTTATGTAAAATATGAACATATTTTTTCGGTGCAAAATAAAATTTCCTGTTATCAGATTTCCCCTTAAGATTAGTAACTATGCTCGCAGCCATAAACTAATCCATAAAAGCACAGATCTTATATCTGCATGATATTCGGATTACTTTCAAAGGTTTACATGTCAATCTCAGCTCTTGATAATAGATATATAGCACATGTACTAACACCACTACTTTTATACTTGTATGGCAATACAGTTTGTGGTTCTTGTTTCATGGTTCATTTAATCATTTGCAATGCATAACACCATCATCCTGTGAAACACACAAAAGATTTAAAATAAAACAGCAAACGAGCGCGGGCACATTTTGTTATATGTCTTGAATGAGAGAAGATAGAACACTCACTTTTGTCATGTGCATTAACTGTAACAGATGTTTCCGAAATATTTGGAATGTGCGATTATATTAAACCCCCATGGCCTTTACTCTTGAGATTTGACCTAATTAAAAAATATAGCATTCGCATTAAATTTGGAATGATCTCGATGACAGGACGTACATATTCGACAAGTGTATTACCTGTGTCAAAAATGGTTACTAGTAGTACAGCAGCTTTGAAAATGCATTCTAAAATTCAATGGAAAATTACATTTATAAATAAGAAAAGTACGAAAGAGTGATCTGTAAAGAAAATGCTAAGTATCATACATATGCCGTTTAAAGCATAATTCACAACTGTAATTTAGATGAACTTGTGAAATATCTCACGCCAGAGAACGTTTATATAAATCGAATGACAAAAGACAAGATTCTCAAATACGCAAAGACTGGACATCCGAGTATATTTTTTCAAACCTTCAATCATCCTCCAGTGCTTATAGACAGTCAGTGTACTTTTTTGAGGGTCATGAGATTTACAGTGGTTCTAGAGCATTAGACGTAAGTAGCTATTTTTAAGTCGCAGGTTTAAATACCAATGAGGAACGTTGAGAACGGTCCTTCAAAAGGGACCATAAAAACTTGTCCAGTGTCGCAGAAGATGCTGGCTCATAAAGATCCCACTGGGCCGGAATTAAAAATATCTTTGTTTCCCCTAACCCGACCCTAAATTCTCAAGTTGGGTCGGTAGGTAGGTAAACAATTTTATTTTCTGACAGCAGCTTTGAAAACTGATACATTCTAAAATTTGATGGAAAATTACATTTATAAATAAGAAAAGTACAAAAGAAAGTGATTTGTTAACAAAATGCTAAGTATCATACATATGCCGTTTAAAAGCAAAATTCATGATTAATTAATTCACAACTGTAATTTAGATGAACTTGTGAAATATCTCACGCCAGAGTACATTATACATGTATAAATCGAATAAAAAAGACAAGATTCTCAAATACGCAAAGACTGGACATCCGAGTATATTTTTTTCAAACCTTCAATCAGCCTCCAGGGCTTATAGACAGCCAATGTACCTTTTTGAGAGCCATGAGATTTGTAGTAGTTCTAGAACATTTTGCTTTGGAGTTAAGACGTAAGTGGCTAATTTTAAGTCGCAGGTTCAAATACCAATGAGGAACGTTGAAAACCGTCCTTCACGAGGGACCATAAAATCATATGTCCAGTGTCGCAGAAGATGCTGGCTCAAAAATGATCCCCACTGCTTCATGGCAAAAAAGTGCGTAGTACGTCTAAATTTGGAGCAATGGGGAAATGTTCAAATGTCGTCCCAACAAATCTCGAAGGGATTAAAAGCAAAGAAACAACCATTCTGCAAGGACCTTATTAAAGAAAAATACACTGGACGTCCCAGGAAGCTGAATTATGATTTCAAAACTATTTGGAAAGAGTATTTCAACAATATTTAAATGAACCAAACCGAATCTACAAATGATAAAAATGCTATATAAAACAATGTCATATGATAGTCATGAAGTTTAACCCGTAAATAAAGCTTGAAAAAGTGCAACTGAATTATATTTATCAGGATGAATATGCACACATAGTTATCACAACTCCTATGATTACATAATGGCATATAGTTAACATAGGAACATAAATAAATTGTTTATTAGATCAAAACTCAAATAAAATGCAGTGAAACTGAATGATGTGTTCACTAGGTGGGCTCATGAGGCTGGCCTTTTCGTGTATTACGTACTGAGTACCTGAAATTCAATAGACAGATTTGTTTGTTCGTTGTTTACCGTCCCTTTCGAAATTTCGAAAATTTATTCACTCACATGATGACGCCAAGACACCTCCGAAACACTCGTAATTAGTCATGGTAAATTTTATTATCAAATTCTTTCAAGAGTGAAGAATTCTAGTTAGCTAAAAGCATAAGATTGAGACATTGCCGTTGTTCTACCGGTATTAAGAACTACTTCTCTGTAATCATATATGGGCGCTATTTTGTTGCCATCAAATGCTTGAAAATCACAGTAGAACATTGTCGGCCGCTCTGATAAAAACTGGTTTTGATGAAATTATATTTTATAAAACTTGGTTGGCAATAAAAATTTTTTTTGAATCATCTTATTTAAAAAATCTTTTCAGTCGGTGCGATTTATCGGTCGCGTTAGGGGAAACAAACGTATTTTTTATTTTGGCCCTGCTTAATGGCAAAAATGTGCGTACTACGTTTAAATTTTGGAGTAATGGGGAAATGCTGAAAAGTCGTCCCAACAAATCTCAAAGGGATTAAAAGCAAAGAAAAAACCAATCTTTAAGGGCCTAATTAAAGAAAATGACACTGGACGTCTCAGGAAGCTGAATTATTATTTCAAAACTATTTGGAAAGAGTATTTAAACAATATTTAAATGAACCAAACCGAATCTACAAATGATTAAAATGCTATATAAAACGATGTCATAGTCACGAAGTTTAACCCGTAAATGAAGGCATGAAAAAGTACAACTGAATTATATTTCTCAGGATGAATATGCACACATAGTTATCACAACTCCTATGATTACATAATGGCATATAGTTAACATAGGAACACAGATCAATTGTTTATTAGATCAAAACTCAAATGAAATAAAATGCATTGAAATTGAATGATGTGTTCATTAGGTGAGCCCCTCATCTGCTCATGAGGCTGGCCTTTCCATGTATTACGTACCTGAAGTTCAACAGACAGATTTGTTTGTTCGTTGTTTACCGTCCTTTTTGAAAATTTATTCACTCACATGGAGACGCCAAGACACCCCCGAACTGATCTTAATTAGTCATGGTAAATTTTATTATCAAATGATCTTAATTAGTCATGGTAAATTTTATTATCAAATGATCTTAATTAGTCATGGTAAATTCAGGGACCTATATACTATATATAGGTATATAGGTCCCTGGTAAATTTTATTATCAAATTGTTTCAAGAGTGAAGAATTCTAGTTAGCTAAAGGCATAAGACTGAGACATCGCCATTGTTTTATAAAGAACTACTTCTCTATAATCACATCTGGACGCTATTTTGTTTCCAACAAATGCTTGAAAATCTACGAAAGCCGGATAGGCTCATTTTTGAAAAGAAAAAAAAAATTTAATTCGTTATAACGAGTAAGTAATCTCGTTATAACGAGTCAGTTATCTCGTTATAACGAGTTAGTATCTCGTTATAACGAGTTAGTATCTCGTTATAACGAGTAAATATATACTTAGTTTTATCTCGTTATAACGATTTAATCTCGTTATAACGAGTTTTAACTCGTTATAACGAGTTAGTTAATTCGTTATAACGACTTAGTTATCTCGTTATAACGAGTTAGTTATCTCGTTATAACGAGTTAATTATCTCGATATAACGACTTAGTTATCTCGTTATAACGAGTTAATTATCTCGTTATAACGACTTAGTTATCTCGTTATAACGAGTTAATTAACTCGTTATAACGAGTTAGTTATCTCGTTATAACGAGTTAATTATCTCGTTATAACGAGTTAATTATCTCGTTATAACGACTTAGTTATCTCGTTATAACGAGTTAATTAACTCGTTATAACGAATTAGTTATCTCGTTATAACGAGATAATTATCTCGTTATAACGAAATGATAAGTTTTCTCTTTATTTCCAAATTTAATAGCAGTATAGGAATTAAAAATGGATGTAGTTTTAATGCCATTGAAGTTTAATTGATAATTATCAGTCGTACGTAACTTTAAAATTGATATAAAGTTGCAAATTTAATTTGCGATATGATTTGAATAATATTAATTCTGAACTATCTGGCTGTCAATAATCACAGTTTGATAAGTATAGCAATCTTTATTTGAAAACATTTACACATTTGTTCGTGAACGTGTCAAAGGACATAATATTAAAAAATATATATATTGCCAAATGTACTTGCTTCAAAGTTTGGCAGTTTATCTATGACAACTTTCTCCGATAAAAGACACTATTTTTTAAATATCTCTCTCTTTCTAATCAATGTCTAAGAACCTAAATTAATACATTATGATAGCAACCTAACGCAGGCATTAATGCAACATATATTATATACACAAAATTGTTTTGAAGAAGGGGGATATGGAGACATCAGCAGTTAGGTCATGGGCGTAAAATTCTAGGGGTACCGCCAACACAATATCACGAGGCAGTCATAAGTTTCCGTATACATGTATTTGTCTTCGGTCTTTTAAGTAAACAATACAAATCAACTGCATCGTTTATACATAAACGAACTACAATCAAAGGAACAACCCCTCGAAAAAAAAAAAAAAAAACTAGTTTGCTGTTTTTCAACAAAATCTTTATCATACACACTTTATTAAACAACCTTGATCGACTCGGTTTTACATGCTATACTTCCTATCATTTAGATATATCAACTTTAGACCAGTGTTTAACTCGTTATTACGAGAAAATCAACTCGTTATAACGAGAAAAATTAACTCGTTATAACGAGATAACTAAGTCGTTATAACGTGATAACTAAGTCGTTACAACGAGATATTAACTCGTTATAACGAGATAATTAATTCGTTATAACGAGATAACTAAATCGTTATAACGAGATAACTAACTCGTTATAACGAGATAACTAACTCGTTATAACGAGATAATTAACTCGTTATAACGAGATAACTAACTCGTTATAACGAGATACTAACTCGTTATAACGAGAAAACTAACTCGTTATAACGAGATAATTAAGTCGTTATAACGTGATACTAACTCGTTATAACGAGAAAACTAACTCGTTATAACGAGATAATTAACTCGTTATAACGAGATACTAACTCGTTATAACGAGATACTAACTCGTTAAAACGAGATAAGTAACTCGTTATAACGAGTTAAATTTTTTTTTATCTTCTCAGAAATGAGCCTATCCGGCTTTCGTAAAAATCACAGTAGAACAATGTCGGCCGTTCTGATAAAAAATTAAAAACTGATTTTGATGAAATTGTATTTTATAAAACTTGGTTGACAATAAAAAAAAATTTTTGAATCATATTATTTAAAAAATCTTTTCAGTCGGCGCGTTTTAGTTGGGTCGGTCGCGTTAGGGGAAACAAAGGTATGTTTATTTTGGCCTCATAATGCTTTTTTATTCTTTATTTACTACCAGTCCAGTACTCGCTGACAGTTTAGGGGATGTTTTCTTATTTATTAAATAGTACTAGGAATTTTTCATTGCAAACGTGTTTTATGCCAAAGTATACATGTACTGGTCTCAAACGCATCCATTTATTCTTTCATTTTCAATGCCCTACACGTAATTTATGTAATAAACAGACACGAGGACAATCAAAGTAGAATTTTGTACACGAAATTCGAAAGAGGGAAGAAAAAGACAGAAATATGGTGGGATTAGCGATGGCGTCGAGGCAATAAATAAAGACGGATGTCAGTTCATTTCCTTTGTGTTCCAAGCAAATTGTAGTTACATTAACATCTTAAAACTCTTAAAATTGTCAAAAGAGTTAAAAAGGCGATGTAATTTATTCTGAAATTTGTTGATTTAAATCATAAAATTCTCAACCTCTTAAGAGACGGACATGAACCTTGCAATGATTAAAGATAAAATGTAGTCCAAATGAAAAATTAGGGCATATTAACATTTCTTAACGCCTGAACAATGAAAGGTAGGTTTTGTACTCTATCTTTTCTTTTCTTTTTTTCTACCAAATCAAAATGTTTTGGATATTTACTGCCATTCTAAGAAATAGATACATGTGCGTATTTGATGTATCCGTGTTATCAATTAAAACCAGTTACATCCATTCATAGATGGACTCGATATATATCCTAGTGAGCTTAAAATTAAAGATACCACAGAGTCTGACACACCTGTTTCATATATCTGGACATTTAACTTGAAAATAGACGTTAATGGTAACGTAACAACAGGATTTTATGATAAATGTGAAGACCAGCTTTTCAATCGTCTACCTCAATTATGTAGCAGAATACCCTTATTGCCAGCGTACCTGGCTTATGTCTCTCTGTTCATTCAATATGCAAGAGATGCTCTATATACGAACAATTTCTAAAACAACGCAAACTACTGGTAAAGAAGATGATGATACAAGTTTATCAACAGTTTCCTTTAAAGTCACCATTTTGCAAGTTCTATGGTCGACACAATGACCTTGTCAGCAAATACAATCTATTATAAGGTCAATTGCTGACTGATGTTTTTCATACTTATTGTTGTCCATTATTGACCCACTGCCAATTGTCTCTAAATTTTTTCCGTTTTCACAATCATGAAATGAAGCACACAGCGGGTGTGACCGGTCGGCAGAGATTGCTCATTCCTCCATGGCACCTGATCCCATCTCAGATGTTTTACAGAATCATGTTTGCTCTGCGTCTGATTGGTATTGTTTGAGTGGACTTCTGAGTTTGAATACTGTTTGTTATCTCCAAATTTCATCAACGAAAATATCACATTCAAATATTCTATCTATTTTTATTTTTGCTTAAAATTTCATTCGATTTCAAAGAAGTGTCGAAAAAAAAACATGTCAAAACAATGTGACACATTCTTGATGCGCGGAGATGGAAGGCACTAAGATCGTGTATATTTGAATTTTTTTAAAGGAATGCATATATCTAAAGGAAAATTAGGTCAAATGTCAAAATAGGATCCACCATCGTACAAATAAAAAAAATACAATACAGTTAGAAAGTTATTCAATGCAATTTGAAAAGGTGGAACATTGCAACGTTTACTTTTGATATTCCATACATTTTTCTACCAGAAGAATCATTATAACCATGACTAAATCTGAATTTATCCTGGTGTCACTCTTATTTTAAAAAGTTTTATAACCCTCTTTATAGATTTTTCCTCTTTCCTATGATAAATATTGAGAACATGCTGTCGCTTTGTCCTAGTCCTAATATATCTTCACGTGAATCGAAGGAGGAAAACAACATTTAAACTTGTTGAGGACCTCCATATATTACTTAATAAAGAGTTTCAACGGTGTTCGATTATATTTTTCACATATTTTATTGTATTATACATACCAAAGGGTTGTGTGTTCTTCCAACTTCAATTGTAAATCTTTTTCTTTGTAATATATACAAAGAATATAATGATTGTCAAACAAATAAATTACAATATCTATTGTATATCTGATTGACAATATCTATATGGTTTTTGGAGACAAGGTCTTCCAACGATCTTTTGGAATTTCCAAGGGAACCAATTGCGCCCCGGGCCCGTTATTAGCAGATCTATTTTTGTATTCATATGAAGCAGAATTTTAATCGTCAACTTGCCCTACTTAAATTATGCAGCAATAGACCTTCATCACCTCCAAACGGAGTTTATGTCTTTCAATTGATTCGATACGCAAGAGCATGCTCTGCGTATGTACAATTTCTAAAATGAGGTAGTTTACTCACAAACAAGTTGATGAAACAAGAAAATTAGCGGTCATGTTTAAAGTAATAATTTCGTAAGTTTTATGATCGATACAATGACCTTGTCAGCAAATACAATTTATCATAGAGTAAATTTTTTTAATGCTGACTGATGTTTTTCATACTAATTTTTAGTTCATTATTTACACACTGAATTAACAAAGGATTTTTCCGTTATTTTCCGATCATGACAAGGAGCACACGACAGGTGTGACCGGTCGGCAGGGGATGCTCACTCCTTCATGTCACCTGATCCTACCTTTGAATTTTAGGAGGTCCATATTTGCTCTGATCCTATTTTGTATTGTTTTATGGACTTTTGAGCTTGAATATTGTTTGTTATCTCCATATATTTCACAATTAGATGTAATTTGAATAAGTAACACTTGTCAGATATGTTTTTATTTATTAAGATTTTTAAGGAAGGATTCTTCTCAAATTTCTTGTATTTAAAAGTTAATGAAATTTTTACAGAATCAAGAAGACAATATAACTAAGTGATGGTATCGGTGAGATGAAAAATGACTGTTTCATATCAGAGGCAAAGTCAGGTCAAGGTCATTACCTTTTTCCTGAACATTACATGTAACAATAAACTATTATTGTTACCAACTATGCGATCCCTACTTATATATCAAAAGATTGAATGTTTTTCTTTTTGCATAAAAAGATACTACCATTAAGGGCCTATAAGATGATATTACAAAACTGACATAAATAATTTAACTAAAATGAATATTTTCTCTACTTTTCTTAAATTTTTAGGATATACAAGTTATTTTTATATGCTTCCTATATTTAATTTTTTCTCATTTTCACATGTGGAAAAGTTGTCACATAAAGATACAAAATGATACAAAAACAAAAAGTTTTGATCGTTTAATAAGAAAAAAAAATACTTTTTACGGATTTTTTGGCTCAAATTTGTACACAGTACGATAGTTCTAGTTTGTTTGAAAAATCATATTTATTTGATATATTTAGGAAATTTAGTCCCTTATCATTAATTCAACTTGCATTTGAAGATTTCTTCAAGTCTTTGATTATGTAAAAATTATTACTAGATTTATTGTTCTATAATAATTTTGAGAGACAGAAAAGAAGATATTTTCATATGCCACCATTCCGCCAAAAATCTAGTCCCTGCTAGTTTTCAAACGCGGTTTACCATTTCTATTCAAAGTTGTACAATTGTGATGAGGAAAGAAAAATATGGTCTTTTAAATCTCTTACACCTAAATATATACTTTAAGACATATAAGCAAATATACATGTACTTTGAATACTTCATCTAGTCAGAACCAGAGATAAGAAGAATCAATGTTTTAAATTTAGAAACAACCAGAGAGGGAGCACATATATATACATGTATGTTTATATCAAGATGCATGGATATACTAATACAAACTGTACGTTCAAGATATTTGATAACACTACAGTGTATTCTTCCAGAAACTACGAAGTATTAGTTTGTAATAAACTCAAGCATTATATCAAATAAAGTAATTTAATGCTTTGATTGCATACTTCCCCACATTTTAGTCATAAAGTCTTGGTAGTGTTTGAATATATTTCCTGGGGGAAGATACCAAGTGACATGTAATTAACTTAAAACTTTCACCTCTATACGATATACATTTCTTTTCTTTTTTTTTTAATCTAGTAATATTGTCCTTAAGCTACCCGGAAGTTAAATTGTAGGTCACCTTCATTTTAGATCGTGCTGCAGAAGCTAGGTCATCGGAGAGGTATGCTCTGGTAACTCGAGAACAGGTATCCGGTAATCATATATAGGCACAGGTGAAGTGGTACTCGGGCTAACCTAGGAGCAACGACAACCCTACAGTGTCGTTGTAAACGGAATCATAATTTTTGGCGCGTTTACTTGTCAGCAAATTTTATTCATAAATATTTCACAAAGTCAGAAAAATTAAACCGTGTCATCTATTGCGTTTTTAATGAAACAAACACATTTTATGCAGGGTCAAGAATTTGGTTATCAGGGTAATATCCGCTATGTATGGGAAAACCAAAGATATGTTACGCAATATGTATTATATTTGTCTGGAGAGAGAAAAGTGTGCTCATGGTCCCGAAGAAAGGAAAGATTTCAAGCGATTGATTGCTGACCAAATACTCCAGATTGCAGCCTCCAAATAGAATAATGCAGTACTTGAAGGTAAGACGGATTAAAAAAAAATTGCTTAATTCACACGCTGCCATGCAAATATCATACATATGGAACAGTGGTTGTTTTTCCTTTCCTTAAATTTATATATGTTTCTCTTCAATTTAAAGCAATATGAGCTGCATGCTTGACATCGGAAATTTTTGTTGCAAATTTGTAATTAACTATTTCAATGACAGAAAAATAGAACATTTATGAACTTCTGTTGTTCATATTTGCGATGGGAAAAAAATCTTTTTATGAGCTTTGATTGAAGCAAAATTGCATTATTGTCGTCTTGTACAATACTAGTAATTGTTTCATATATAATACTGTATATTCCATCGTACAGAAATATTTCTTCTGAACCATTTTTAAACTTTATTTTGGTCTTATTGATCATATGGGTTTAAATTACTTAAAAATTAATCATAATAACACATTTTACCAGCAAAATAAAGTTCTCAAAAATGCAGCTCATATTGCTTTAATCTTAACATTTGTGCAACTTGAAATATCTTTTTAAAATATCGGTCAAAATGTTTTAATTCCAGAAAGTAAATAACAAAATCTGCAATTTAACAATCTTAGTGTTTCCACCATCGTCCTCATTTTATGATGTAATAATGCTAGGTTTATTTGGTATAAACTGCTCTCTCAAACAAAACAGTTCTGACATTTCATGGGTGTTCTTATGTCTGACTTCTTTTACTGTACTTTTAAATCAATACAGTTTGTTTGCTTCTCCGAGAGGTAATATCAACTTCGAGTTGGCTGCATTTTAATTGACATGCTTAAAATGGAATTAAGATTAAGTTTGTGTACAAATGATATGAAATAAGTGTGTTAACTTCAAAATTACCAGACCCTTATATTCATGTGTGGTTTAAATAAGAGCTGTACAAATATAGAAGGTGATGCAATTGTAATTAATTACCTGTATATTGCCCAATTAACCTGCCAAACAAACTAGCTTAAAGGTAGTTTTCCTTTTTATTGGTACACATGAAGCAAAACTACAAGTATCTAAGGGAGTATTGCGATATTTGCAAACATTCATTATATCGGTAACCTGTATGATGATTTTATCTATCCCCGTGTTTGAAGCAATATATTCAAGGACTCCTACTTTATTTTTCGACAAATACAAAGGAATTATCTTTGTATACGTGAAAAATTTCCATTTCATAGAAAATATTGTAAGACGGGGGGTGGGGGAGGGGGGTGGGTTCAACACGGAACTTTTGTTCCGTGAACGCCTTCTGAGAGGCTCAAATCAAATATCACATATTTTAAGCATTCTGAGAGTATTATTTGATAAACAGTTTTAGTCCCCTATCGGGAAAAATATAAATGGATATAATTTTATCAAAACTTAGATAATCAGAGATTACAGAACTTTTGTCTTTATAGCAAAGTCCCACACTAAAATAATAATTTAGTAGTGTACATTCCAAGATGCAATAGATGTAATTTTGATCTGATAAGACTTGCAGTTACTTGGGAATGGATTTATTCTAAAACTTGAAACAAGCCACTCATCCAGAAAGGTTTAAAATTGTTCATCCTTTGATGCATCATCCATACAAGTTTGGTTCAATAGCACTCTATAGTTTCTAGCTAATGGACATACGCCTAAAACGTCAATCTGTCATTCATCTGGAAAATAAAGGTCAAATCCAGCATCCAAATTAAGTCCAGAAGTGTGCATCCTAAGATGAAGGATATGGAGAAAGCGAACAGCATTCAGTATCAAAGTCCATAAAACAATACAAAATAGGAGCAGAGCAAACACGGACCTGAAAAATATCGGAGGTGGGATCAGGTGCCATGAACGGCATGGAGTGAGCATCCCCTGCTGACCGGTCACACCCGCCGTGTGCTCTTTGTCGAGAAATAACGGGAAAATCTGTCGTCAATTCAGGTGTGAATAATGGACTAACAATGAGTATGAAAAACTTCAGTCAGCATTTGACTCAATGATAAATTGTATTTGCTGACAAGGTCATTGTATCGAACTTACAAAATGATGCCTTTAAACGAGATTGCTGCTATTCTTGTTTCATCAACTTGTTTGTCAGTAATATACCCCGTTTAGGAAACTATTCATACGTAGAGTATGCTCTTGCGTATCGAATCAACTGAGATTATAAACGCCGTATGCAGGTGATGAAAAAGTAAGGGAAGTTGACGAAAGAAAAGTTAAAGTCATACCGTTTATGATAGAGCTTGGTTGTTAGATTACCATTAACGTCTTTTTCAAGTAAAATATCCAAGTATGAAACAGATGTGTCAGATTCTGTGGTATCTTTTATTTCAAGTTCACCGGGATATATCGTATCAACATGGGAGTGGAAATAACCATTGTTAATTGACAATACGGCATCGATATATCTAAATGTAGAGTTGAAGGCCACAGCAAGTGTTTTCTTCTTTTCACGCATAAGATTGTGCACAAATTCTGCTTCATATGAATACAAAATAGGTCTGCTAATAACGGAGCCCAATTGGTACCCATTGGAATTCCAATAGATTGTTGGAAGACCTGGTCTCCAAAAACCACATAGATATTGTCAACCAAAAACTCAAGCATCTTTTTGATGTAAACTTCAAAGTACTTGTGTGTGCAATCAGAATGTGTTTTAACAAAATAATTTTGCAAATAATTAATGACCAGGTAAGAAAATTTACGAGTTCCATTTTTATTGAAACAGCTGTCAATGATATAAAAAAGCCTGGACTTTAATTTATCGTGGGGGATGGTTGTGTATAAAGTTGAAAATCGTAAGTTTTTAAGCTGTTGATTTTGGTAAAATCTTGTGATTTCAAACTGTCCAAGAGTTCTTTGGAATTTTTGAGTATCCACATCTGATTCACACCACTTCTTGAATATATTGTTGCACAGTATGTATTATACAAGCTAGTTTGGTCATGGTACGACATATAATTATTTTTGAATGAACCTGCTCCCAAAACTTGAACCTTGTCACTTATCTGGAAAATTAAGTCCACTCTTTCGTTCCTTGCTTCACTCCTTTTAATACTGTCTTTATCATCAGAGTCTTCTGATCTATTCTAGGTAACACCCAGGGTCTTCTGAAACGGTTCCAATGGTCCTCGATCTTGTTTTCATTCTCATACTGTCGATCTCTTATAACACAGTAAACTTCATTTTTATAACTTGTATTTGTTTATTTTTTTGACAGTGTATTACGCATATCTTTAAAAAGTTATTATTCTTTAATTTAAATTAACAGATAAAAAGACGATCAGACAAAACATGCACCTGAATCTTTGATTCAGGGGGTATGAAAAAAGGAAAGTCTGAGAATTGTGTTTGCAGTATTTGTTTAACCTATTTTCTGTGTTACAGTTTAGGTACTTGCTTAAATAAATTACATCACATGCAATAAATATCCTTTTTAATTGCACTTGAGAACCTCTAAAAGGTCAAAATCATGATTGCTTTCAGGATTTGTTATTGCACTTGTCTTAAATCAAAGCCATGTCGTATAGTATGTTGTTTCTTTAAAAGTATTTACATTTTGTCATTTTCTACCTAAAAGTGGGAGAGATTAGGGTGGGGGGTATTCCATGTTTGTCCATCAGTCTCCCACCATTTATCGGCATAGGAACTACACTTTTAGTGCCGTTAAAGATATTCTTCAGCATTTGAATATTAAAAACTATTCTCGATTTCGGGCCTTGTCGCAGATTGACTCTTGAAGAGGAAAATGAAAAAATGTATACCAATAAATTAAGATCTATTTAATAGGTAGCAAGACTTTATCTATTAAATCTATTGAATAGTTATCCAAACCAATACCTTGGGAACATTATGAGGCTTGCATTTTCGGAAAAAAATTCTTTTAAAAACTAGGACAATTATTTAGACCAGTTTATGGTACTTAAAGAAACTGACTTTGTTATCGAACTAGGTCACAACTGACTCACAGAAATATTTTAGCTACTGTGCAAAACGTAACAGTTGTACGTGTTACAATTTTTTTTGTTTTTTTTTGTTTTTGTTTTGTTAATTAGGTTTTATCACGAAGGGAGAAAATGAAAATTCATGTAATATCATGACCCAATATGGGATACCTTTAGACTTATTTCAAAATATTGATCTTTCTACTTCGTAAATGTAAGAGGAATTCTTAAAAGCATTTTTGGGAAGAAATATGTCGCTTTCGAAACCCTTCTGTCAATGAAAATTCCGAAAATGTGAGCACAACAATCAAATTCCAAGAGTTGATTTGACTATTCCATAAAATGTAAATGAAGTTCTGTGAACCATATTTTTATTGATTTTTTTTACTAGAAGATTTTGATAAAATAAAGATGATTATTGCACATGAACAAGACATCATAATCACATTCCAAAAGCTGGACTGATTTATGCTTAAAATATAACTGTAAAATCACATATTTTCATGGGAGTCAGATTCTGGTGGTTGAGATGGAAGAAAAATCTTAGTTACATTGGGTTTTCATGTTTTAGATGAAGCAGTCCTGAGTTGTTTAAAATTACAAAATTTAAAATTTGTGAAGGACACATTAAACTCGATGAAAATCAGTTTTTATTGCAAAATAATGAGAAAAAAAGATCGATTTACGGTATAGGATAAAAATATAGTCAATATACCCAAATTTTCTTTAGAATAAACAGGTGTAATTTTAGAACCTCAATGAACAACTTGATTTACTAGTAGTATACAAATTCGTAAAAAAAATAACATGCTTTATTTATAATGAATATGCTATCAACTGACATGGGGGGAAGGGGGAGGGGGGTTCTGGCCTCAAAAAGACGTTCGATAGCTCTAATCCTCTAATCCTTTTCTTTTCATTTTAAGTGAACATGCATCTCTTTGTAATCGGTGTTGTCTGGTGGGTTTTGAAGTGTTTTAAGGACAGTACGATTGAACTTAAATTTAAATGTCTCATAAAGCTACATTATCAATACAAAATGAATTTAAGGACAAAACCAATTGCTTTCATCCTTTTGCCATCGCTGTTAATCCGTGTTAGTAGATTTCAACTTGATGATGGAGTTTTGTCAGTATTTCAACAGAATTTAGTGCCGCAAACATGTCTTCTTTCTGAGTACCTTAAGCTTTTTCAAGTACATTGTTTGGGCTTTGTGTTTCTGATATCAGTTGACATGGGAGAAATTAACTGGATTCTAAGAAAAGATGAAAATATATGTGTTTTAATAATGAATTATTGCTATACCTTGCTATTGGAAACATAAAAAGTAAACTGAGTAAAGACATGATATACTGGTAATATTTTCATTAAATCGTGATAATTACTCAGTAGATAAGTGTTATAAAATCGAATAAGGATAAGGTAAGAGAGGTATTTTTGACATCACTGCTACGTGTAGATTGGATAGCGTCTTGTGTTTTGGCGAACACATTTTAGATGAATAACACTTCTAAATTCGCAATATTGCAATCTTTCCCGTCAATAAATCAAATGACGTTTTCTTTTATCATCAATTGAAAACTTAACCTCTTAAATATTATGAATTTTACACGTTGGAGGTATAGAACTAGATCATTTCAAAAAAGTGATCACAGATACTTAGAGGCTTTTTTGTATCAGTCCAAAACGATATATTGTAACAGCTTATACAGACAGAGATAAATTAATGTATATTGGAATATAAAAATAGGGAAAAGCTTTGTGGATCTCAGATTTAAAAAAAATTAAAAGGGGTGGGTCCATTCCCTAAGTACTTGTGTTCAAAGCGGGTTATACTGAAGCTCCAGAAATTCAGTGCACATAAATGAAACATTGTCTTTCGTCATTTAAAATACCACGCCTTCTACAAGTTTTTTCAACCTGACAATCACCCGCGTGACGCAGTGGTTAGGGCGTCTGCTCTAGAGTCGCGAAGTAAAGAGTTGATCCTTACGTCGCGGGTTCGAATCCCACTGTGGGACGTGGAGACCGGTCCTTCGGATGAGACCGTATAAACCGAGGTCCCGTGTCGTAGAGGTGCTGGCCCGAAAAAGATCTCTCCCTGCACAATGGCCCTAAGTGCCGAGTACAGGACAAAATTTGCAGCTCTCCACCGGCAAGTAGTGGCGTCTCCATATGAGTGAATTTTCTCGAGAGGGGCGTTAAACAATATACAATCAATCAATCAACCTTACATATTTCGATGGATGGTCGGGAACTTTTGTGGTCCTGTAGTTTCGGGAAGAAGATCCGTCTAAAACTGACACCAACATTTTTCTTTGTTCTCCTCGATTTATTTTTCCTCTCGAAAAAGGTTGTGCCTCTTGATTTAATTTAAAAATAACTTGTTATAAATTGACCAACGATGCTCTGTTATTATTTGGATTAAAGTGGATCCTTGAATCTGAAGGAAAAAGCCGAAAGTGTTAAAAATACAGCTGTTAACAGTCAGACAACAGGCAATTGGTCAGACAAGCCCACTTTAAATTGAATTGAATTGAACATATTTTATTGAACAAAGTCAAAAGGATAGGACACAAGTTCAGTTACTTAGATAGTCCTCTCTCCTAATACAACATTTTGTAAAATTGCCGAAATAAAAACATATATACATATGGTCTACTACATACAAATATAATTGTATGTATTCAATTTAAATAGTCATAGGGTCAGGTGAGCTAAAAAATCAGAAAACTGCTAAAGAGTTTAACTGACGTAAGAATTAGACCATGACAAATTGACATTTTTTGGAATCACTACAAGTGTGTTTGTTGATTTTTAAAATGATAAATAGATATGAATAAACACCCAATGTAGAAAGAAAAAAATCTGCTGTTAGTACACAGAGATGTTTGAGTTTTGGATAAGATTCAAAACTGACATAATGTTAAACAACATCAACGTACATTATATACACAGAATTGGGCACCTGTTCGGGATAAAAAATAAATACATGTATGTCAGTTATTCAGTTATTTTATCATGAAATCTTGGAATTTCTTTCGCTCATTAAGAAATAAGACATTCGTTAATAAGATACGCAAAAATAGTTTTCAGAGTTTAATTGTTTTGTTTAGCATTGTCCCTAAAAGTCTCTGGGATAGAGAAACCCTAACCCGAATTGTTCCTATAAAATTGGAACTAAATATTTTTTAACAAAGGAATGTCCAACAAAATGCCTTATATGGAAGTATTAATGTGCTCCCGGTGACCGTACCAGCTACAACTATAAACACTTGCATAAAATGCTTGATAAGATCATACATTCAAACAATTATAGTTTATTCATGATTATCTATCATTGAATGCATGTAGATCTTATCAAACTAAAAATCGCACTTTCACTGAATGTCGTGCTGGTCATGACGAATATACCGCGTCCATTCAGAATTTTTTTTCCTCTAAATTGCCTCTGTTCATACACGTTCCATTTTGACTGAATATTACAGTAGTTATTTTGAAGGAGATATTTAACAGTGAACTGAAATTTAGCCATCTAGATCCTTTTTTATAAATTTCATTTTATTTTTTTTCCTAAGAAAAATAAGAGCTTATACAATAACCACCAATTTACTTTGCAAAATATGCCCAAAGAGGAAAAATGCTAAACGCAAAAAATAAAATGATACTTGACAAATACATGTATTGTACCATTATATTTCCCCAAAATACAAAATATCGAAAATTGACAATACTTAACAATTACTACTTGTATTGCTAAATATAAACATATCTTTCAAATACTCACAAAAATATTTTACTACTGTGCAAATTGTTACAGTTGTACTTGAGAATATACTGTTTTTTTTTGTAGAAAAATGAGGTTTTATCACGAAGGGAGAAAATGAAAACTCACGAAACATTATGACCCAATATAGAATGCCACTAATCAAACGATTATTTCAAAAGATGATCTTTCTACTGCGTAAAATGTAAGAGGAATTCTTAAAACCATTTTTGGTAGAAATATGTCGCTTTCGAATCCCTTCTGTCAATGGAAATTCAGAAAACGTGGACACAACAATCAAATTCCAAGAGTTGACTGGATTACTGCATATGATGCATGAGATTCTCTGTGAACCAATTTTTATTGGAAAACTTTCTTTTTATCAGAAGATGGAAATGAAAATGCAGAATATTATTCACATGAACACGATACCATCATCATATTGATAATTCCAAAAGCTGAATTGAATTATGTTTAAAATATACATGTACTGTAAAATCACATGTTTTCGTGGGGATCAGATTTCGGTGGTTGAGGTTTAAAAACTTGGTTCCTAGGGTTATAATTTCGTGGATGAAGCAGTGCTGACTTGTACATATTAGAAAAATTACAATTTGTGAAGGACACATTAAACCCTATGAAACAGTAATAAGAGAAAAAAGGACGACGCACGGTATAGGATAACAATACAATGGATATTATTAAACCTAAACTTTCCTTAGAATTATCATGTGTAATTGAAGAAGCTCAATTTACACCTTGATCTTGTATATGAATCCGTACAAATTAACCTGCTTTATTTTGATTAAACATGCAATCAACAGATTGGGGGGAGGGGGGGGGGGCGGTCTGCTCTCAAAAAGATGTTTGATAAATGAAGAGGTTGTAATCTTTTTGTTTTCATTTTAAATGAATATAGTACGTATATCTTTGTAATCAGTCTTGTCTAGTGTATTTTGAAGTGTTGAACTCAAACTTAAATGTCTTATAATGGTAAAATATAAATAAAAATAAATTTAAGGACAAAATCAATTGCTTTCATTTTTTTTGCCACCGCTCTTAATCCGTGCATGTTAGTAGGTTTCCACTTGTGGACATTTCAACAGATTTATAGGTGCAGCAAACATGTCTTCTTTCTGAGTATCTTAAGCATTTTCAAGTACATTGTTTGGGATATGTTTTTTATTGAATGATTTGACATAGTAGAAGTGTGAATCTAAGAAAAAATGAAAAGCATGTTTTCATTTAATGAATTATTGTTACACCTTGCTATTAGAAACAAAAAGAGTACACTGAATAAAGACTTTATACAATATTTTCATTAAACCAGCCAGTGATAAATAATTAAATAAGTGTTATAAAATCGAATAAGGATAAGGTTATAGAGGCATTATTGACATCGCTGCTACCTATAGATTGGATACTCTCTTTATGTGTTTTTGCGAACCCATTTTAGATGAAGAACTCTTTTAATTCGCAATATTGCAGTCTTTCCCATCAATTAATCAAGGTTTGTCGTATTTCTTTTATCAATTGAAGACTTGACCTCTTTGGTCATATAAATTTACACAATGAAGGATGATCACAAACATATGGAGCTTTTTTCTTTACCCCAAGTCAAAAAGGATATATGAAAAACGCTTACAGAGACAGAGATAAATTGTGTACATCATGTAGTACAGAAAATTAGGGAAAAGGTGTGCCGACCTCAAATTTCAAAAAAAAAAAAAAAAAAAATTAAAGGTGTGTCTAGTCCCCAAGTGCCTGTGTTCAAAGCGGGTTATATTGAATCTCAAGAAATTTGGTACACATAGATAAAACATTGTTACTTTTTATTTAGAATACCAAATACGCCTTGATTTCTATAAGTCTTGTCAATCTGACATATTTCGATGGATGGTCTGAAACAAGTGTAACTATTTGTAGATGCTGACATAATGAAACATGATCAACTTCAAACTCTGCCAACTTGATCATGTATTGTGATTTCACCCTGACCAAATCTGCATTAGTCCTTGAGGCTTTTTTAAAATATTACTTAAACATGTTCCTGGTATACTGAGAAAATCTTTGCCATGTATTTGTTATAATTTGATCCCCAATAAATGTCCCATACTACAATCGTGGCTTTGAGTTAAGGTTTCGTCAAAGGTCAATATGTCCAAAAATTTATTTAATTCCGTGCTCTTAGTGAAAACTATTATTGCAGAAACAAAATATGTTTATCAATGAAGGGCAAGTTGGACTTGGATATAGCCTCTGGAAAGTTGTTTCCCTTGTTTATTTTGTTCAAATGTTAAGACTTGAAAGTGAAAGTATACATTACAAATGGCGGGTTCTATAGGGGTCTTGTCTTCATACATGTCATGCTTTCAATAACAACCTTTCAGAGACCATTCACGTCCAACTTGCCCTTCAATGATAAACATATATTACTTCTGCAATGATTGTTTTTTATAAAAAGGACAGAATTAAGCAGGTGCATTTTTCTTAAATATGCACATTTTCTGATACAATTTTTCTCAAAAAATATCTTTTTTAAAATATTTGCTATCAAGTGATACTTTCTATCTATGAATCAATGATATATTTATAAACTGTAAACATTTTGACTTTATACCACACATAGTTTTGGAGCTATTGTAATAATAATTTATTAGACATGTTGACCTTTGACGAAACCTTAAACAAATTTGTATCCATAAATAAAAACTTTCACGAAAGTTTCAACTTTTGTGGTTCTGTGGTTCCTGGGACTGATTCCACTATAGTCTTTCTCGAATTCCTCGATTTATCTTTCTCTTAAAAAGAGTCATGGCTCTTAATTTGGATAAACCTGTGTTAAATTGACCAAAGGTGCTCTGTTCATTATTTCGATCAAAGTGGATCCCTGGATATATAGAAAAAATGCCGAAAGTGTTAGAAAGACAGCTGTCAACACTCAGACGACTGACTAATGATCAGACAAGCCCACTTTATCCATAAGGTCAGGTGAGCTAAAAAATCAGAAAATTGCAAAACAGTTTAATTGACGCAAGAATTAGACCATGACAAATTAGCATGTTTTGGAATCTCTGCAAATGTGTTTCTTGATTTTCAAAATGATAAATAGATATGATAAATTCAATGTTAAAAAGAAAAAAAAAACGCACAGACTGCTTATAGTACACAGAGATGTTTGAGTTTCCGATACGATTCAAAGCTGACGCAATGTTAAACAACACCAACGTACGTTATAAACACAGAATCGGGCACCTGCTAGGGATGAATAAGAACTGCATTTCAGTTATTAAATGTCATAAAGTCTTGGAATTTTTTCGCTCATAAACAAATATAAAAAACGAGACTTACTGAATGGAAGTATTTTACGAGTAAAATTGTTTTTGTCGTAATTTTACCAAACATTCGCCTTTTAAAAAATTCTCTGAGATAGAAAACCCTAAACCTGGTTTGTTCATGAATTGAACTATATGTGATCACAAGTAATTTCATTGGCCAGGCAGCACCCCGCAGAATTTTTGAAAAATATTTTTGGACGGAATATTATTGGGTGACAAATTTTAAGGATATTTCCATACTGTTGAATTCCTTTGTTAAGTTTTCCCATTCCAAATGTGGATCATTTTAGAATCAGTAGCTTTGTTTTCAATTATAGGCCTGCCCCTATACGGTAAAAGTCTTATTGTACATGTTAATATAAAGCAAACAAAACTCAGGTGAAACAAGTTTTATTTTAAGTGTGACACAGGTGAGTTCAAAGTGAACTATCATGGGATTTAAACCCTACAACTCTATTTAAACAATTGCATGAAATGCTTGATAAGATCACACGTTCGAACAATTATAGTTTATTCATGATAATCTATCATTGAATGATAATCTTTCATTGAATGCATTAAGATCTTATCAGGCCTATAGTCGCACTCCACTTTCCGCCGTTTGAATATCGTGCAGGTTGTGACGAATACCGCGTACATTCAGGAAAAGGATTTTTTTTTCTAGATTATCGCTGTTCATACACTTTCCATTTTAATTTGATTTTACAGTAGTTGTTTTGAAGGAAATATTTAATAATGAACTGAAATATAGCCTTTTTAAAATTTCATTTTATCATTTGAATTTTGCAGACCTTGCACCAAGGTGTGACAAAGGCAGTAAGATTTACGTGAAAATATTAACGATAAGACGAATTTGTGCATTTAATTTAGAGAGAAGAAAACATGTTCATAAATAGATTATCTTGCATATCTCCGATGCAGTAAAGGTCATGTTTTGACTGCAAGTATATCAACAAAAAAAAACATATACTACAAGTAGAACTTCGGAAAGTGTGTGCTTGTGAACTAGGTTTAATACTGGATTCTGATGTTCCGGACAACAAAACTTTGATGTTTCCTTTGGCAGCTTGAATTGAGACTCACCATCCCCAGCCTTCCCATCTCCCAGGACTATCCCGAAAATAATATCTTCTTTAAGCAACGGCCTTTTCCTGAAAAATAAACTCCTCCTAGTTTCTTAACTTTGAACAACGGACTATTCCAGAAAATAACCAACTATTCCAGAAAAATAAACTCCTCCTAGTCCCTTAGCATTGAACAACGGACTATTCCAGAAAATGACCAACTATTCCAGAAAATAAACTCTTCCTAGTCCCTAAACTATGACCCAGGACTATTCCAGAAAATAAACTCTTCCTGATCCTTAAACTTTGAAAAACAGACCATTCCCAAAAATGAACTCTTCCTAGTCCCTAAACTTAAACAACGGATTTTTCCAAAAAACAAACTCTTACAATAAATATTTGAAAAAGATCGATACTTTAATAATTGGTAACCCATCAGAAGTAGTTATCTCACGGCGGGTGTGACTGGTCGGCAGGGGATGCTCACTCCTCCATGGCACCTGATCCCACCTCCAATGTTTTGGAGGTCCGTGTTTGCTCTGCTCCTATTTTGTATTGTTTTATGTTTTGATCTTGAATACTGTTCGTTATCTCCTTATGTTTCAACTGAATTTAATTTAGCTATTTATTTTAAAATATTTTACTCCTTTGTACACCTATACAGGCCCTAACTCGTAAAATTATTAATCCGTCCTTGTTGTCTGAGTGAAAAGTTTTTAAATAAAACATGATATTTAACAAGCTTTATACAATCTTAAATCACAGGAAAACCTCGCCTATCTTGTTTTTTAAGTTGAATATCAAAAAGTGTTTTATCAATCATTGTTTTCAGATTTATCGCACAAATTTGGAAAAAGTTAAGGATTGTTTATCAACTTATGTGTATACACCCGCTGTGCACCTAGGTTCATCTTCGGCTAACAAGAACTGTAAAAAACAAATGTACCATTGTTGTCCATCTGAATAGATAGGATTTTGAACACAAAAACGTTGCAATACATTTCATTAAAGGGTTTACTTGCCAGTATATAGACCGTAGTTTAGCTCTGTAGTTCTCTCTTGTTCTTCAAGTATAACGGGGAAAACAACCTACGTATGTATTACGTACTCAGTCTTCTTTGCTGGAAATTACAATTGAAAACGATGACGAATTTTATCAAATCTACATTTGTGCCATGTTTGATATATTTCCGATGTCTGTGATAATCTTGCAGATCATTTCCTCCCATTGTTTAATATGTTCAATTTACAGTTGCATAAAAATTTATTTTCCTTTTTAAGATATATACCCTCGGTCGAAAAATGGGTCAATTATTGAGACTTGATAATCATATTTTCTCCATGAATGGGTTAAACATTCAGTCTCCAGATTGGGTTTTAAATCAGTCAGAAAGAATTGTAAAAGACGTGGAGAAAATGGGATTCAAACGCAATCGCTGAAAAGTGTTGCATGATAAGTGTGCTCTATATGTAAAATTGAAATTATTGTGGTAAGATATTCAAGCAAGGTTGTGGACTACGAAGCTCGCTGCGCGTCTTGTTCTTGAACTCTTAGAGATTTCAAAAGAAAATAATGTATGTGTATTGTATTTATAACTAAAATTCCAATTTAAAAGGTCTTATAAAATAACTTATTTTCGATTTTGCAGCGATGAAATCAAATTTTCCAAGTCACGCAGCGCAATTGTCGAAAATTTTCCAGAAAAGTAGGGTAGGGTAGGGGTGTTTCAGCCACGTAGCATCGTTTTTGAAAGGGGGGCAGCCCAGAGAAAAAAATTTTTTGACTTACAAGAAAAAGTTACCTGAAAAAAATTGACAAGCAAAAAAAAGGGAAATTGCCCAAACTCGAAAATTTTATTTCGGGGGGGGGGGGGGGGGGGGGCTTTTTTCAATGCCAACTTCTTCCGGTACCAATTTTCCTGCTTTTTATACTACATTTTCCATGATATTAACTTAGTGTACTATAAAGTGGGGGGGGGGGGGGCAACCAGCCTTTCAATGAACATTTCCAATAGTTTCCTAAATGTGAGATTGGTGCCTTAGGTTTTTGATTTGTCACCGTCTTTACAACTCTGAAATCATGAATTTTGGTGGGATCAAATGTTCGTGGTTTGAGGAAAAGATTTATGGGCTCGAGTGTCTCATGAATGAACAAGGACTGAGTTGTTCTAAATATATTTTACTTTTCATGCTTGACAGGAGTTCCTGGGTCTCTTCAAAGTTTGAAAATAAATGTTCCACGAAAATTAGTGACCTCACGTTGTATCAGTTAAAAAACTGAAAAAGATGTGCGGGGGACCACACTTGATCCGGTCCATGTGTGCAAGTAACCCATCCTCTAATACTTAACAGGCCCGTGGGACGCAGTTTCAGTGAGAGTCGGGGCACATTGCAGTTTACGTAGGTACTTAAAAATGTCATCAAACAAGATATTTGGCGGACACATTTATAAAGTAGCTTTTTTTAATATAATAATATGTATCTGCAATATTATTATACACCTTTAATCTTGCTTTCATCCATACCTAGTCAAAAATTACAATGGAGATACATCGTATTTACACGAGTGATCTGCGCAGGAACAGGGGTCACCTTTTAATTAAAAACACGTCCATTTCTAGGTAACATAAAATGATGACGATTCATTTTTATGAGTTCGTAAAAAAATCATAGACTCATCTGATCCTTAAAAAATGATCATACGGTAAAATTATTTGTTACTATTCAGAGATGGAATTCATCACAACGCCTATGATAACGATTCCTTGGCTTCTTGATTAACTCCCTTTGATAAAAGTCGGGTTGATAAATTGACCTATATACCTTAATTGGCTCAGGTGAGCTAGAAATTTAGAAACCAATTAGGCTCAAAATCCAGACTAGAAGTAATAACAGTAAAGTGGGAAAAAATAACGAAGATTCCTAAGTAATATAGCACCTTGTGAATTACCTGCATAATAAATGCGCACTTTAGGTCGGGTATGAATGACTCTGTTGTTGAAATTTTTTTCCATTGAGAAAATAGAGTTCTATACCAGGAAGTTAAAATCACTATACCTGGAATATTACCGCACCAGTATGGGAAACCGCCGCATTAGTTCAGGTCCGAAATCTGCATTATTAATCTGTGAAACAAAAACAATGAGGAAATGTGAGAATTACATAGGAAAATATCTAAAAGTGTTTTTATTCTCTTGAAATTATAGCCTTGGAAATATCACATGGCAAAGAGATGATAAATGCATACGTAAGTTTTTGAATATGCTCATACTTAATAAATCATGCAAAACATTTAAATCTCATAACTGACATATTCTGTAAAGATGCCTCGAAAATCGATTTTGTAGCATTGCAATTTTTCTTACCCCAGAAGACTTTTTTTAATTGAAAAAAAAAAGAAAAGTATATCGAATTCTAATCGCTTTATTTTCAGATTTTATATTTTCCCCTGAAAATTCTTAGATTATCTTATTTTTTAAATATTTTTTTTTAACTTGAGAAACTTGTGCATTTATTAAATTCATCAATATTTCGACTCAGCCTGTCACGCATTTTATCTTATCTTGTGACCTCTCAGTTCACTCAGTTCAATTCCATGTGGAAGACATATTTCTGTTCATAATCAGCTTAAGCGGCAAAAATGTATGCCACTCGGATTTTTTTTTTTTTTTTTTTTTTTTGAGAATTGCAAAAAGGAGATGGCGTTATAGGAAAGCCCAATGAGCTCATTTTCGTAGGAAAGAAAGAAAAATATAAAGTTATAACGCGAAACTTTAGCGAATAAACACGAAACTTTCGCGAATAAACGCGAAACTTTCGCGTTATAACGCGAGACCTTTGCTGTTTAACCAGACATTTGCTTTAGTCTCAACGTTGTTCTGATTTTGTCATCAATTTTATTCATTACAATGATAAGCAAAAGGCTATTTTAATCTTGGACTATCACAGTCAAGTTAAATTTTAAGCTTTCTTGCTATTGAATCCATCTTTACCGTCACAATTTGTCTTTCTCAACGTTGTTCAAACAATTCAAAGTTTATGCGAATGTCCAAAAGTTAAACTTCAAGATTATTAATTTCGGGGAAAATCACCCCTTTCCGGTTTTTTTATGCAATCTCTAGAGAATTTGAAATAATCTTATTTTATAGAGATGAAGATCTCAGAAAATTGACAAAATGAGGTAAATTTTTCAATTGTGTCCCACCGCATTTGTGAAAATTGGATAGCAGATTTTCATCTGTCTCCGTTGGATTCACTGTGGAAATTCGATATCCTATTTTGAGGTTGCACCACGTTGTCATTCCAAAATGATTGATTGCTTAATTTACTAGTGGTAAAGTTTTAGTAAATGTTACTGATTAAAAAACAGCTAGAAAAAAATGTCAAGTGGAGATTTTCATTAAGAAATAATCAGCCTAAAGAATTTAACAATTGAAAAACATGTACAAGAAAGTAAAATTCATTTTATTAATTCAATAGTAAGGTTTTAAAATAAAATTAATATTCTGATGACTAATCAGACGCGAAAGCGAAAGTTACGCGTTTATTCGCGAAAGTTACGCGTTAATTCGCGAAAGTTACGCGTTATATCGTGAAAGTTTCGCGTTAATTCGCGAAAGTTACGCGTTTATTCGCGAAAGTTTCGCGTTATAACGCCAAAAATTTGTATTTTTTTTACCTATGAAAATGAGCTCATTGGGCTTTCGTAGCGTTATTATTACAGTAAAACGTTACTATTTTCCCATGTTTTTAAATGATACAAAGTTTTATTTTTATTTTTTTATTTTAGATTCCACCGCTATTAATTCTCGGTACTGTGTTTGTGGATCTTTCCATGTCTCAATGCTCCGACCCAATCAGAGCAAAAGTTAAAGGATATCGAAGAAAGATGACTATTCTAGGATCTTGTAATGAAAATCTGGACACGTCTTTCTACATGATACCCGGTATAAACATCCCTGACAACTGTAGCAAGTGTGAAAACTTAACGGATACTAAAGTTCATTATCTCTATGGCGATAAGACCTGTTCTCTGACTCCTCCAAATGACGGACGGAGCACGGAAAGTTGTCCCCATCATGTTCAGATAAACTACGATAAGTATAGAATACCTCGATCCATAGCTCAAGTCAAGTGTAACTGTGATAATTGTATCACGAAACATTACGATAATACGTTAAAATTGCATCCTGACGGAGTGTGTCAAGAAGTGATGATGTATCGTCAGGTTCTTAGAGAGTGTAAACCTGAGAAACCCGAAAAAGACCGCAGAAGACGAGGGAAACGAAAACGAAGAGGAAGAAGAAGAAATAAAGTGTATACAGTAGTCTATGAACAATACCCGGTGGCCTGTACGTGTAGATTGACACATACTAAAGACTGGGGATGAGCAGCTAAATCAAAGCATTAATTAAGGAGTTTTGTCTCAAACAAATACCTCAAGATTTTAAACTTGTTGTTTTTGGATTTTATATACAGTTTATTCGTGTGTTGCCTGTTAAAGTTGTTTTTGATATAAATATATATATTTTTACATTTTCAGTATTATAATGAGTAAACTTTGAAGTAGTTGATGGCTTTAATGCAACATATTTTATATAAAGAATCAGGCACGTAGCATCGTTTTTGAAAAGGGGGGGGGGGCAGCCAGAGAATTATTTCTTTACTTGCCTGTAAAAGTTGACAAGCAAAAGAGGGGGGGGGGGGGGGTGAGGCCAATTTGTTTCAATGCCAACTTTCTTTCACTTCCATTTTTTCTTGCATACAATACTACATTTCCTTGATATCACTTTAATGTGGTAAAAAATGGGGGGGGGGGGGCAACTAACCTTTCAATGAACATTTTCAATAGTAAAGGTAATGTTGGGGAAAAGGGGGGGGGGGCAGCCCTTTCTTTTCATCGTACGCTAATAAAAATTGACGTGTATGTCAAAAATATTTTAAAGACTATTTTAATATTTTTCTATTGAATATAAAAACTTTCAAACAATTCATAATTTAATTATTTCAATAATTATTTAATACATTAAATCAGCCTAATGGACGAGATATAATATTTTGCTTCTTTGCACATATGGTGTCACTAAAAAAATAACATTTGCTTCAGGAGGCCATTGCATTTTAAAATACATATCTAAAGGGGTTAGATGAAGTTTTTCACTCAATATTGCTCAGACTTGTACAGTTTTTGGCTCATCTGAGCTGAAAGCTCAAGTGAGCTTTTCGGATCACATGTTGTCTGTATGTCTGTCACTCTGTGTTTCTGTCTGTCTGTAAACTTTTCACATTTTCAACTTCTTCTCAAGAACCACTGGGCCAGTTTTAACCACACTTGGTACAGCGCATCCATGGGTGAAGGGACTTTAAATTGTAAAAATGGATTTCTTACATGAATCACGTTTATATTCTGATGAAAAAATTATTTTAAAACTATCAATATAAATGGACACTGACAGTGAGTTTTTCCCTAATACCACGGTCCGATTTTGTCAGAATCAGAATTAATCTGGAGCAGCTGAATGTAAACAAACAGGCCAGTCTGGTTCCCTCTCCTGCTTTACCTCGTATGTGTAGAGAACTACGGTAACACTGATTATCAAAAATCCTTACGCTAATGAACTATGTTCTTTGACTTAGAAGTTTTCAAAGTCATTACTACTAATGTTTATATATATATAACTTCGTTTTATTTTTGTTGCTTTATTTAGCGTTTGTATTATCTCAAAAGCGGTTGAAAGTAAGAACTATATTTTTGCACGTAACTTTAAAATGGCGACTATGGGGTCAACATCCTGCCTTGAACAGGATCACATAAGCCGGCAATTGCTCTTTGAGCAATAAGCCCGGCTAAAAATGAAGGGCTAAGATTCCTTGCAAGGGGAGATAATCAAGAAAAGACAAAAATAGGGTGAGGTCATAAAACATCTTCTTATCAAGAACCACTGGGCCAGAAAAGCTGAAACGTATATGAAAACATCCTGGAGTAGTGTACATTCTAAATCATTTAAATCAGAACCCCCAGGGGTAGGGTGGGGCTGCAATAGAGAATCCAAGTTTTACATTGAAATAAATAGGGAAAATCGTGCATTTAAAATTCTTCTTCTTAAGAACAACTGGGCTAGAAAAGGTAAAACTTATGTGGAAGCATCCTGGGGTAGTGTAGATTCTAAAATGTCAAATCTTGACCCTTTTGGTAGGTTAGGGTCACAATAGGTATTACAAGGGGAGTATCTGCTTAAGAAAAACATAGCCAAAGTTGCTAAGGTGAGCGATGTGGCCTATGGGCCTCTTAATTATTACCTTTAATTTAATTTTTTTAAAATCGTTCACAGTCGTTTGGATCAAACTGACATTGAATCTTCAATACAATAAGATTTTGGTCAAGTAAACGAGGTATCATGCCAAGACGCCATACCCATATACAGTTATTTCTATAAATATATCTGGGCTTTTGGTCAGTGTACATATGTGAATATATCGCCAACTCACCTGAAATCTACGGTATATAGCATTTGGTCTGACAGCGAATAGTTGTCTAGAACCCATATGAAGCTTTTGGTCAGTGTACAAATCTTTATCTCGCCAAGACTTTTAGTCTAATACAGAAATCCTGAAACACCTTGAAAAAAATGTAGATGTTGATGGCAGTAAAGGTTAATTAATTAAACCTTTGAAAAGACTCTAGCAGTTGAGATTGTCACTTTTATTGACTTGAGTTGGCTGGCTCAAATTTATGTGGCTGTTGAGATAATTCTGGCGACTAGTCTTGCAATGTGTAGACAAGGTGGGAGATAGCAAGTGACTGTTCTTAAGAGTTGTTTAAAAAAAATGAAAAATCAAGAAAAAAAAAAAGATAAAGGGAAAAAATCTCGTTTCTACCGGATTCTTTATACGTTTATCAAACAAAAAATGGCTTTTTACAGATACATTAGGAATGATACCTGATGTATCTAGGAAAAACAAAGTGTATTAGATCTATCATTTTAAAATATATTAATTAAAGAGATGATTGTAATTGTTTGTAATTTAAAGACCGGTGAGTTGATAAAATTTTCATAGAATTTGTTTTGTATTTCTTTGTAATATATACAAACAAATGGCGATGTTGATTTCTCAATTGTTTTCAAAATGTCCGAAAATGTTATTTTAGCAATCCAGGTTATATAAATTTTCCAATATGACTGGACTGTACTTTAGAAATGTCATCCATTGGAATCATCCATAAATGTCTGTGGAATAAGCACCTCA
The DNA here is from genome assembly GCF_032062105.1 of Saccostrea cuccullata. NCBI lineage: Eukaryota > Metazoa > Mollusca > Bivalvia > Ostreida > Ostreidae > Saccostrea > Saccostrea cuccullata. The sequence goes on from NW_026936265.1 coordinate 516,115, forward strand.
ACTTTTTTGTTTAGGAAAAGGTTTGGAAACTTAAAACTTACAGTTGCAATCCTCCAATCGAACAATTTTAGGGAAAAATATATATTGATGTGCATCGCGTCGTTTGACCTTGACCTTAAAGAAAGAAAGCCTTATTTATAACCTTTGACCCCAACGACCCAATACTTCTGAGCCTTTGTTTTACCTTTTTTGTAAAAAAGAGCATTTCTGTATGTAATGAACAAACACTTGCAAAAGTGTCATTATTTGAATAAAGCTATTTATGGCTATCTTGACTATAAGTTATCGGTATCACACTGTTTTGGGGTCAATACAATTAACACTTGTCGAGATAGTATTGTAACATCAAGCCGAGATGGGTTACCAAGACTTTTCGTGATAAAGTAAACTAAGTGCAAGTTGACAAATCTTGAAATATGTAATATCACTTGTTAAGTGAAATACTAAGCTAACTTGCAAGATATAATTCAAATGTGTCGATCTAGTTTGGAGGATATCAGATTTATTTCTTTTAATTCATATGCAGTCATTTATCCTGTATTTAATTTTAAGAAAAGTATTTAAAATTTGCATGAAGTAATGAATTTCATTCACCATATGTGTGTGTGAGGCTGGGCGTGTGCGTGTGTGACTTTATTGGCGACTTTTGTGCCATTTCCGACCTTCAGCAGACTCATTACCAATAAACTGAAGACATAAATTACATGCATATACAAACCAAAGTCCAGGTGAGCTAAACTTCTTAAGAGATAGTTTAAATCAATTAAGTATCATACACATATTAAGTTGATTGCAATCTATAGTCTGAAAGTCCAGGTACATGTATATTCTAATTCAGAACGTAAGAAGAGTCTTAGACTGTAATTAAGTCATGGCGGCTGCTCTATTCCAGCGTGGAAGTAGTTAACCCTACTGAGAAGATCGGCCTTTGATAAAGTTTTTAGATTTTATGAAAAGCAATAATAATTGGTTAACGTCTCACCAGGTGCCAGCCGTTTGGATTGATTTACATTTCATGTTCTACCCCGCAAACATTATGTACATGTAGGAGCAACAGATATATCGAATTTAGGATCCAGTCGCACCTGCAGATATGACATATCTCAGCAGGTACCTGTAATAAACTATTTACGTTGTGTCAACATGTAGCTAGGACACTTAGCATTGAATGATATAGAAGTTCAGGACAAAACAGTACCTGCATAGTTGACTGTGCATAAAGCAGTCTCTCTCAGCTTTTAACAATATCTCGATTTAAATCAGATTGTAGTATGCTGATGACATTCTGAAGTATATAATTACAACTTATTTATCCCTAGATTTTCATAAATTGGGCTTTTCAGCATTTGAAATTTATTTCGATTTAAAAAATAAGTTTGATTTAAGAATATATTAAAACCTTAGACTGCCCTTGTCTGTCTGATATGAGAATTAAACCTGATTTGATATTTGCCGATTTATGATTAAGGAAACCACGTTTTTATCTGATTTGACGGCAATATAAAATATTCACAAATGATTCGTTATTAGGTCATCTGGGTCGCTCAGGTAACCAATTTCTATTTAAGGTAGGATTCTTCTCATATTTCTTGTATCATTTAAAAATTAGTGAAATTTTCACAGAACCAAGAAGACAATATCAGTAAGTGATAGTATCAGTGAGATTAAATTGACTGTTTTATCTAGAGGCAGGGTTAGGTCAAGGTCATTATCTTTTTCCTTGACATTAAGAATAAAAAAAATACTGTTATTGCCAATCATGTGATGCCTACTACTATTTCAAAAGTTTAAAGATTGTTCTTTTTGCATAAAAAGATATTACTATATTGGGTCTATAGCATGATATTACCAAATAAACATAAATAATTTAACTACACTGGATATTGGCTAATCCGAATTTTCTCTGTTTTTCTTAATTTTTTAGGATATATTAGCTATTTACATATCCTTCCTATTTTTAACTTTTTCTTATTTTCACATATAATAAAGTAGTCTTATAAATGTACAGAATGATACAAAATCAAAAAGTTTTGATCGTTTACTAAGAGAGAAAAAATACTTTTAATGGATTTTTGGCTCAAATCTGCACTTTGATAGGAAGCGTTAAAAAGTTAACATAGTTCTATTTTGTTTAAAAAATCATATTTATTTGATATATTTTGAAAGTTTAGTCCCTTATTATTAATTCAACTTACATTTGAAAAAATTCTCCAAGTCTTCGGTTGTGTAAAAATTATAATTTAAGGGGGCCGACTATAGTTTTATTGTGTGAAAACTACAATAGCGAAACTCTTCATTTTTATACCATATATAACTTACATTAACTTCAGTGTTCATGCAAAGTTTGGGGGAAATCTACCGTCCAGGTATTTTTGAGGGACCGTCTTACATTTACTATAGGATTATATAGAAAAATGCCAATTTTTAGCACTTTAAAGCAAATTATAAAAATACTATAAAATAGACATTTTGTTCAAACTATAATATTTGATGAGTAATACTATATTATACAATATCTGTAAGAAACACAAAATTCTACCGTCTGGTTACCAGAGGGGGCATCTCAAAATGCAAAAAATAAGCAAATTTTACTATTTTTATAGAGTATTACAAAATATGACGTACACAATGGATTTACATGAAAACATAATAAAAATATTGGAGATATTCTTAAATTTCTATGTTTTAAATTTCAAGAGCGCTGTTTTTTACTTTTTCTTTAATAATATTTTTATTACCCCTTTCTTTAAGAGCTACAGATTATCATAACGTCAAAAACACACTGCAACGACATCAACCTACCTATCAAATGCAAAATCGGTTAAAAATCAGTTATATCAAATTGTAATTACATTTTTATACCTATAATTTCTTAATTTTGTTTAATTTTAATAATTAAGCGAAAAAAGTTGCATTAAAACAGTAAATATCCTTCGTTTTACTATGATGCGCGAAATATTGCGCAATGGAAACTATAGTCGGCCCCCTTAATTCATAATTTTGAGAGGCAGAAAAGAAGATATTTTCATACGCCACCATTCCGCAAAAAATATAGTCCCCGCTAGTTTTCAAACGCAGTTTACCACTTCTATTCAAAGTTGTATAATTGTGATGAGGAAAGAAAAATATGGTCTTTTAAATCCCTTATACCTAAATATATAATACAGCAAATATACTTTGAATGTTTCATCTAGTCAGAAACCAGAGAAGAATCCTACCTAAAGACAATTCGATGTCGTAATTCGTTCATTCATTAAGTTGAATACATTCATTTTCTCCCCCAAAACTATATAAGCCAGGCTACCGATTCCCAGATTATTTGAACTATGGTTTCCATTGGCATATACTCGCATCTGCACAATTTCGCTTTTGAAACTGCAAAAGTGCGAAATTGCAAAGAAGACAGAGCGAAAGTGCGGAGATACAACAGCGAAGTGCGAGGCGAGAATATGAGGGTGAAGCTAGGAAAGATATATAAAGAATCGCTCTTTGCATTTTCGCCTTCGCGCTTTCGCCTTAATCAGTTAATTTAACCATTGCTTACCATCCATTTTGGCGCCGTTACACTAAAAAAAAAATCTGTATAAATTTGTTTGGATTTCGTGTTATTCGTGTACATTGATTTCTCGCGATAATTTCAATATCGTGTACATTGATTTCTCACGATAAACATTTTAAGAAAGGAGAAGATCTTGAATCCTCTGAAGATTATGATGAATTCTCAAGATTGTTTTTTCGACTGAACTGGGTTGTGAGAACCTTTTCTAAATCAAGTATTCTCAACTGTCAAACAGTATAACTATGATTATGATAGTATTCTTCAGAGATTATGAATTCTGCGAATGCCTGTAGTGTGTTGAACTTTTTGCTTAATACAATATCTGGATTCTTGAATACTTGGATTACTATAAGATGTGTAAACTAATACCTCAAACACTGGGGTACTTTCTGGAGAATTCAATATATATACATACTGCAGTATTTAAAACTATTAACATCAGTCAATGAAATTCAATCTTGATTTTAAAAAAAAATTATAAGCGTTCATGTACTTAATGAAAACATGTATATAAATCAGTAAATCAACCTTTACTTAAAAATCGATACCCCCCCCCCCCGATCTACTATATTCATGTATATGAAATATATTTTGTACATATAAACAGGAATGTTTCGTCTTTGGTGTAGGGGTCTATAGAAGAGTGTTTACTCACTTATGAGAAATTGAAAGAAGAATAAAATTACATCATATCGTCGCTCTTTTTTCGCCTATATTCCAATGGACCTGCAAAAGGAATATTAAGTGCAAAAGTGAAGCTGAGAATCAAAAGTGATCTGTCCAAGTTTTATGGCCCCACAAGCTAGGAGTGCAAACAGTTTATCATTTTTATATTCATTTGAATAAATTTCTTGTCATAAAAAAAATTCCGTATTATGCTTTTTTTGTACATATAAACAGAAATGTTTCTTCTTTGGTGTAGGGGTCTATAGAAGAGTGTTTACTCACTTATGAGAAATTGAAAGAAGAATAAAATTACATCATATCGTCGCTCTTTTTTCGCCGATATTCCAATGGACATGACTACGCACTTCGTTTGTAACTTAAGTACCCTAAAAACTACTTTGACCGACATTTGTGGCAGAGAGTTACAGGAAATGTTCCTATTTTAAGGAGGCTAAAATTACCCCCGTTTTTATTTTTAATCCTTATGTTTCATGGCATTGTGTCAATAACATAAGAAGTTTTCTTTTTTTCAGCATAAAGGGGAATTATCTAATAGACAGAATAAGGAAATGTGACCCCAATTTCGCAAAATTTGATCGGTTGGAATTCCTTCAGCAAAATGCGACTTTATTAGACGTTCTACAAATGGATACGACAATTCTCATGATTAAACACAATTTAACTGCAAAAGGAATATTAAGTGCAAAAGTGAAGCTGAGAATCAAAAGTGATCTGTCCAAGTTTTATGGCCCCACAAGCTAGGAGTGCAAACAGTTTATCATTTTTATATTCATTTGAATAAATTTCTTGTCATAAAAAAATTCCGTATTATGCTTTATTTATTTAAATAAATGACCAACTTATGCCATTGCTGGGAGGATATATTTTGCAGTTTTGGTATTGTGTAATCATAGCCTTAATGTTTAGATACAAATAAAATTTTCTAAAATATAATGTATTTTCAAAACAAGAGGCCCATGGGCCTTATAGGTCACCTAGTCATCATGCAACAACTTTCCAGTGATTGAATTTGGGTCATGTTTTAAGCTAGATACTATGGCATTCACAATTTTGAAAGAGGGACCATTGCTCATCATAACTATACTTTAAGCAATTGCATAGTTTGGTTACTTTAATAATACACATAGGCAGGGTAGGGGAACAAAAATGCATTTCAACTAATCAGTAATATTCAGCAATAACCAGTAGTGCCCCTACCACACATAAACCCCTGACCCTTGGTCCACACATTGCACAACTTTTTAAAAGGCATCCTTGCTTATCAAATTATTGTTTGATTAACACCAAAGAGCAGATTTCAAACAATTAACAGTGGCGGATTGAGGGGGGGGGGCGCACCCGCCCCCCTAAAATTGTAATAGTTAGCATAAAACAGTTTTGTCGAGAAAATGTTTAAAATGTCTACTCGGTAGACCTCATTTTTACCGTACAAAACCTCTAGAATCCATAAGCTTCCGGGGGCTTCGCCCCCCTGTGCCCCCACCAGGGGTTCACCCTGGACCCACTGGGGGGCCTCAAGGCAGCCCCCAGATCCCCTGCCTAAATCTTGCGCCCCCCTAACTTCAATTCCTGGATCCGCCCCTGATTAATTCATTTTCAGTATATAAGTAGAGCCCCCTCTATGGTACCCCTGACCCTTGGGTCTTGAAATTCACAATTCTGGAAGAAGGGTCATTGCTCATCATAACTAAACAGGTAGTTCATTTGCTTACCGTATAAGTGGAAATTTTAGCGAGACGCAAATTTAGCGATTTGTCTTTAAAATTTGGTATTTTACTTTTAGCGAGGATATTATCGATTTTGAAATGCTCACTAACGAAACTATCACAACTTTTAAAAAACACGAAAGATTTTTAGCGATATTCAATTTTAGCAATCTCGCCACCCTCGTTAATAAATGACAACATTAAATCCCAAAATTAATGCATTTTCACTATATAATCAATAGAGCCCCGTCCTAACACCAGAAACCCTGACCGTAAAGCCATAAAATTCACAATTTTAAAAGAGGCATTCTTGCCCGTCATAACTATGCACTTGGTTAGTCTATTTAATACCTATAGGAGCAGAGAAGAAGCCTATCAAAGAAACAATGAATTTTCACTATATAATCAATAGAGCCCCACCCTAACTCCAGAAACCCTGATCCTGGGGCCATAAAATTCACAATTTTGAATGAGGCATTCTTGCTCATCATAACTATGTACTTAATTAGTTATTTAATGTCCATGAGCAGAGAAGAAGATTTTCAAAGAATTAATGCATTTTAACTACAGTATATAATCAACAGAGCCCTGCCCTAACACCAGAAACCCTGATCCTGGGGCCATAAAATTCACAATTTTGAAAGAGGCACTCTTGCTCATCATAACTATGTACCTAGTTAGTCTATTTGATACCTAGGAGCAGAGAAGAAGACTTTCAAAGAATTAATGCATTTTCACTATATAATCTATTTAGCCCCGCCCTAGTAATAGAACCCCCGACTCTGGGGCCTTGAATTTCACAATTTTGGTAGAGAACTCAATGTTGATTACAATCATGCCAACAGTTTCACTGCTTGATGTCCAGGAGTAAAGAAGAATATTTTTAAATATTGTATTAATTTTAGTGGTTTTGGCCCCATCCCTCAAGCCCTAAGGGAGCAGGGACCATGAAATTCATAATTTTGTTCCCCTTCACCCATAGATACTTTATGCCAGAATTCGTTGAAATTGGTTGAGCGGCTGCAGAAAAGAACTGAAAATGTTCAAATGTTAACACACGACAGACGAAAACGCATAGCAATAGGTTGTCTGAGTTTACTCATGTGACCTAAAAACCAAACTGTGCCAGCCTTGAGTATGAGTCTAAAATTTCAGTTTAAATGGTAAAAGGATCATTAGTTACTTAATCATACCAACATTTTTATCAATGAGTAAAGATTTTTGATGACCATGTTTTTCATGGTATTGACCACATATCCACAAGTGCAGGGGTGTACCTTGAAATAAGAAATGAATTTTCTTCAGCTAATTCAAAACAGTCCTTAAGTGCTACTTTTTGCTTTAAAAGTTTTCAAATTTAGCAACCTTTGCTTAGTCAATATCACCTATGGCAATTTTCTTCATATCTCTCATAAAATTTAGTTTTTCTTTCATAATATTTAAATTTTATACTATAAGAAATGTTTTAAAAACACAAAGAATAAATAACATAACATCTTTATTCTTCAAAATATCCTCAATCTTTTACCATTCTTTTGATGGCTGGTTTTGAATTATAGGATGCAATGTCCTTTCACAATCAAAACACTTTCTGTTTATAAATAAATTTTTTTTCATTGACTTATTCACTGGTAAAAACTCAAGGCCTGTGGTCCAAACAAGATCTACAGCACAATCAGAATGTCACGGACCCTGCAGGGAGACTGCTGTTAACGAGTCGGTAATATCTCAAGTCATTCACAAACCGATGAACACTCTGAGTAAAGGACGGCAAATCCTGGAACAAACAAATGTTCTAAATTAATTTAATTTATACAATTATTATAAACTGTTGCTGTAATAATTTTTATTTAAAATACATGCAGTAAAGTACTAAACTTTGTGATTGCATGCTTCCCCCCCCCCCAAAAAATAATGTTGTTCACAAGAATATTACTAAAATAATAGTGTAACACTACTTACCTTCTCTGCTTTGAAATTGGTCACTAGTATACGTTTTTGGTTGGCATCCAATCCTTCACAGGAGGACAGAAATTGGGGTAAAAATTCGGCATAGAAGCGTTCAAAGTCTACGGAAGCCATATTGTACACAGTCACAACTATCTCCTCATGGAGTAAATCGTGGGATTTTTGCACCAACACTTGCATAAGAACATGTAAAAACTGTAGAAGCATTCCTTCTCTGAATATTGGCTGAAAAGAGAGCAATTAGCTGCTTAAATAATCTATATGAACTGAATAAGTAGTGTTTTAATAACTATTTTGTGTTTTAATAACTTTTTTGTGAATATTCATGAAAATGTAAAACACACAAATAATCTGTATGAACTGAATAAGTAGTGTTTTAATAACTATTTTGTGAATATTCATGAAAATTAAAACACACATCAGTGCAACAGTTTCATTTTCAAGTATAACTGTTATTTAAAATACCAATTCACACACACACACCCAAAATTTTATGCCATTTTAAAGATTCTTTTCCTACTTTACATTCCAGAGGTTATATTTGTGATTGCTTTTCTTAAACAGTAAATCAAAAGTAAAATGTGCTGCAAGGTGTTTATTTAGAAAACAACTGTAAAAAAAATGTGAATATATACTAATATTATTTCAAAACAGATTTTTCTTTCACACACTTTCACACACTTACTTTGTGGTAGAGTTTCCATTTTGTGTTGAGAGTTTCTAAAGATTCCAAATTCTGTTTAAAGACAGCAAGGTCTGGTTGTAGGAATGACTGGCCATATGACTGAAAATTGAAATTGACATTTAAAAAAAATTGAGAGTACTGCATGTAATCAAAGTCCCCTGCTAACAAGTGCAAGCTTGTTCCCCGTAAAAACTAAAAAGGCTGTGATTTCATATAAAAATCAAGAAAACTGAATTACACATGTAAGAAATTCAAACTTGATTTCTATCTCATTAATGTAGACCATAAGAATCAGCTCATCATCTGCAAAAATTATTTTAAAATGTGCACGTCCTAAAAACAAACTAAATGTCAAATACTGTACGTGTATTCAAAATTTAGCTCAATCAATGGATATGGAGCTGTTGGCGTAATCATAAATTAGCGCTACACATGTCCGTGCTGTTTATCGTATTTGTAAACAATTTCTTAGCAATATTCATGAATTAGTGCATCATTGTCTGTGCCAAAGCCTCTAAAATATGAAGCCCACTATTTTAAGAACACATATCATCTCACCAAAATCTACAGAAAAAGAAGAAGCCCTGTAATTCCTTCACCTGCATAATGGCAGTAAACTCCTGTGCATTCTGAATCTCTCCGTTTCCATTCTGAGGAGTGTGCTGTACATTCAATGTCTTCAGTACACTTCCCTTGAAGAAATATCTCCAGTTGTTCATCATTAACTCATGGACTAATCTATACAGACTAATTTTAATGTCAGGTGATGGACGCTATAATAAGAAATGTAAATATATATATCAATGGAATTTTCTATAGAATAAAATACCATATAAGTGGAAATTTTAGCGAGATGCAATTTTAGCGATTTGCCCTGAAAAACTGGTAATTTATTTTTAGCAAGATGTTATTTTAGCAATTTTGAAATGAATGTTAAAGAAGTCATAACAAATAAATTGCCATTAATTTTTAGCTATATTCAATTTTAGCGACTCGGCACCCTCGCTAATAATGCCAAAATTAAATCCTTGCTAAAAATTCTACTTATACGATAAACTCGTATTACTTGAAAAAAATATGCAAAAATAAATGAACCAAAATTGCCTATTTTTGAGAGTCAAATTTTGAAATTTAACTTGGACAGCAACAATGAAACATGACATTGTTGACAAAGATACAATGACACCTAAAAATTACATGTATATGTATTACAAATGTTGACTTCGAAAAGACATGAGCAAAAGTATTGTGATTCCTCTGAATATAAAACATTTGGGGGTATTACAAATTTTATCCCCTTTTTTCTCCCATTAAACAGATAGTTTACCTGTGCTATTATTGGATAAATCTGATCCATACATATAGATATCACATTTGGTAAGAATGCTTTGAAAGCTGACCCAGGCTCTTGTACAATAAGTTCTAAAATCTTAAGAAACCTGCAAAACAAGAATTCTTATGTAAGACCTCATCCTGTGATTAGTTTTTTAGAGATTATAAACTTCAACACAAAAATATGTTCTTACTTCTCTACAACTCTGTGGGCAGCAGTGCTTTCGTGACAGATACTTTCTGCTATCTGCTCTCTGAAAGATTTTTTCAAAATTCAAGATGACCTTAAGTAAAGTGCATCAACAAGAAACGTTCAAATAAAATTACATGTTAAATAAAGATGCTATGCATTCAAAAATACATAAATACACACTAAACAAAATATCTCTGAATAGAAGATGTGATAATATTAACTAGCTTTTAATTATCTTACAATATATTTGGATATGATATGGACACATACTGTGTAAAGAGGGTCATAAACGTCTGTATAGTTTGTTCTGCAAAGACCACACCCATCTGAACCCTAAGTCCTTGGAACAAGGATAAGAAGAAGCTCATTAAGGAGTCTACCACATCTAATTATAAATAAGAAAAAAAAATTATATGAGACATCAAACAAGATGAAATAATCTACATAAAAATAACGACCTTTGACCTGTGAATTTTTGGCAGGTAATTCTCACCTGGTTGGTGTAGATAGATGGGGAACACAGAGAGAGCCACATCTATAACCCCCTGTAACGACTGGTAACAGATCTGTTTACTTTTCACAACCTCCCCAGCAACATTCTCAATCCAATCCTCAAAGATCTGCAAGGTCCTCTTTATCACAGATTTACCTGAAAGTAGGGCTAAATTTCAAATTTCATTTATACAAGTACATGCACATGCAATTTAACCTACAGCCAACTTTTGACATCATAATATAGAATCATCATGTTTCCTTGGATTACCTTTATTAACAAATTTACACTGGATTCCCCAGAAACTACAAGTCAACTTTGTCAACTATCAGTTCATTGAATTAACCTAATATGTACTTTGATTTGAATAAACTTGAATCTACTCAGCATGGGATGATTGATTATTGGACAACTTTTGGTCCTTCTCTTCTTTAGATGACTTTAAATTTTTAACCATTTACTATGGTACCTGGCAAACTAGAATTTACAATGTATTTTTGAAATACCACACCTTCTTCCTGCAAGCCTTTGTTTGCTGTGAGGGCCCTGGTATCTTTAAGCTGTAGGAAATGTCTGGCCAGCTGTCTAACGAAGGCCTGGTGATCTGCAGCTCTACTGGCCCAGTTCTGGTCAGCGTCACTCTCGATTGGCCAGGGGAGGATCAGACTGTGTGACAAGGCTCGGTACACCAACAACTGCACCTGGAAGAAACCAGATGAAAGGAATTTACAGATATATAATTTTTATCTCTTTTTTGAAGGAAAGTTGGTTTTCATTTAAATTTTAATCAAATAAATTCTTTAAAAAATTTGGAAAAATTAGACAAAATTTGATCATCAGAACTCACTTAAGCTAATGGAATCTAAAAACACACTTATACATTGTATTTTTCTTTTTTAGAAAGAAATATTTGCTATCTATTGTTTACATCCCAATCATTGTGTACATGTGCATACTTCAACAGTGAGTCCGTCATAAGCTCCTTGACTAGCACGTTTACACAGAGTCTGTGTACTGGACAGGTGTAAGAGGAACTTTGGCCGGACAGTCGTGGTGATGGACAGTAATAAGTGAGCACTGGAATGAACTATCTTCTCTGGTATCTAACATAAATCAAACAATGCAGTAGAGAAAATTCTACAGATATTAAAGACTTCTCTTTGTCCTCATACTTTGAAAAGTGAACCTGATCTTAAGATTTTTTTTAGTTTTAGAGAACAGAATCATGGATACAGTAATTATTACAAACAAGCTTTGCCATCAATTTCACTGAATCCTTATTAAATACTTTGGCCTCCCAAAGAATGAATGATAAGAATTATTTGCTTCTGTATTAAAGAATCATTTCTGTAGTTATTTTCTTTGTTTTAATAGCAAGACTACTGTACTAGCTAAATGCAACAAAATATTTTTTTTTATTTCATTGATATCCTCAACTTTACCTCTTTTGAGAACATTGGAACAATAGAATCCAGAAGCGTGGATATCAAAGATACAAATTTATCCCTGTCCAAGTTGACTTTCTGTGTTTCACTGTAAAACTGGCACAACCAATGAGCAAAGGCCTTCACTGACGCAATGGCCTGGGCGTGTCTGTAAATAACCAAGCAGTTATAGTAAAAATTTTCAAAAAACTTTTCAATACTGGTTTTATTGAATCTGATTGGTGCATTTTTACTTACACTCCAACAAAATCTGTATGAAGAACATTCTGTATTGTTGATGTAACACTGAACAGCTGTGACTTGGAGCCATAAACAACTGTATTCACTAATCTACAAAAATTAAAGAAAAAACTGCTCATTTAATTTTGTAAACATTTTAAATTGTAGCATCCAGGTTTTGAATTTTATGTCTTAAAGTGTACATCTCCTGACATACGGTTTAAACCAAAAAAGTTCAATTTAGATCAAAAACATCATGTAGTTTTCCAAGTAACCAGACTGACCCACTTTAAAACCTTGCTTTTGTCTGTTTTTGCTTTTTTGTGTGTATGGTTGGTTTTTCCCTATTTTGTGCTTAATATAGGGAATTCTTACTCCTTAAAAATGGGGAATGTAGTTAAAATCAGGCTTTCTTAATCTATATATTATCGACTGTGGTGCTTTGTTATTTGCAGATGATATTGCCTACTTTATTGACAACAGCATTTAACTAAGAATAATAGAGTTATAGTATAGTGTAAAGCTGATCCTGATATTAATAACCATACCATTTACTTTTGTTTTGTCGTACAGCAGCAATAGCATTTTTTTTTTACCTTTCTAAGAGCATTGTGCCATCATTGAATCGCTCTAAGAATTTTTCTCCTATAAAATGTTCAGCCAATCTTCCCAGAGCTTGCAGCAGTGAGGATAGATCTCGTAGAGAGCAGTGAAGTTTTCGACATTCATTTTCTGCTGTTATTGTTAGATGTCTGCCTTGTGCATTATTCCTCACAAACTGATCGAGACCAAGATAAATATCTAGATGCTCACGAAATGGTTCATACTAAAGAAAAAATAATAAATTTACAAAATAACTAAACTAACCAGCATTTTAACAAGGTAAATATATTTCTAATATATTTTGCATTGAAATCTGTATAGAATCAAAAGAGAGGCAAATTTTCAATTAAAAATAAGGAGAGCAAAAAATTATAATTTACTGGAATACTAAAATGATTTTTATCAATACATGTAATACAGAAGGAAATATGATTCACACATACCAATATTCTGAATGTCTCTGCTGTGTAGATTTCTGCTACTTTGGCAACAATTTCTAAACTCTGACACAAGAAACTCTGCCACTCTGTTTCATTCTGTTGGGAAAAAAAGCCTCAGCTATTATATTAAGTTTGATATTTAAGTACATGTGTACCAATGTGCCTGATAAAATTGATGACAAAGATTGTTCCTCCAGAGTCTTAATATAGAGTGAATTATTAAAGTATCAATGATAACAATAACTTTTGATAGTTTTCCACTATAATTTCTTCTACAGCATAAAATCACAAAGTTAAATAAGAACATTTAATCAATAATTATAAAAAAAACTTACATCATCATCTAGAACTTCATCGTCTAGTTCCTCCAGTTGTGACTGGTTATATCGGAACTGTAGTTTATGTAGCATGTTTGACACCAGGGATAAGAGGGCTTCTTGGTACCTGTAACATCAATAAACCAAAAACACTCTCCAATAAATTCACTCATTATTGAATTACAACAAAGTACTGGTATATCCAAGCTATCTGTAAGAAATAAGTTTTACATTGTAGAGCTTCTGTGTCTTATTTACTGTAGATCACTCGATTTTCACGACACTTTATTTTCGCAAGATAGTCATTAACTCATTAACTCTTCATAAACGCCACAAAATTTTCACGAAATTGTGCTTATTGCTCTATATAATCTAAAGAAATACTAATATAAACAAGAATAAAATTTACGTGAGTACCTTGTCTCACGTAATTATGCGAAAATAAAATTCTCACAAATATAAAGTGATTAACAGTACCTTGTAACAATGGCTGAGCTGTCCGTGGATCTCTCTTTTAATTTGTCATCCAGATAATCCAGGAATGTGTTCCACGTATCCAGACAGTTATAAAATCCCTCATTTGTGGGCTGTTTATATATGAAGAATCAAATTAAATGACAGATCTTTTCTTTTAAACCAATGGTCTATAATGACCTCAAAATAAAATTTCAAACCGCTCTGAGAGAGGCTTTTGACAAAAATTTAAACAATACCTGTCTGAAAGTATACTTTAACAACAGAGCCAAGAATTCTAGCACCGGGAAATGTGGATTTGACTCAAATCTCTTTAAATGGATACCAACAAACAATTTTAGAAAGTCAGTAAACTTTTCCACATAGCTGTAAAAAAATACATGTAGATGAATGATAGCATTTATATGACTTAAATATTATACACTGTAATACAAAATATGTTTTTAAATATCAACTTAACATACCTTTCGTCTATTTCTGACAACCTATTTCCTGTTGAATTTGTTCTACTTTCTTTGGTCATTTTTTGAAGCAGGTAAAATGTCTGTTGAAACATTTGAAGGAGATAGTCTTCAAATTCTACAGGAACACAATTTTTGGATAGCAGTTCATTGATACAGTTCATGGCTAGATTTCCTAAAACATACGTATTAGTGCTGAAGTTTGCACTGACATTTGAACTGGATTTCCGCACCTCACATCCAAATCCAGCAAAATGAAATACAGTACTTAATAAGGATGGTGTAATCATTGATGATAGAGGAATCCAACTGAAGTATTGAGCTAAACATTTCAAAGCTAGACTACAGAGATTCTGGGATTCAACGTCCAAGGGAGGTAATGCTTCCAGGGGAATCCGACTGCTGGGGGATTTAAACATGTTGCTGAGCACATTACCTGCTCAAAGAAAAAAAAGTGCCTCTAAAGTATTAAAATTAAACTCCGATTTGTGTATATATGATTTGACCAACATAAAACAAGGCACCTTGTGTAAGAGATAAAGAATAAAAAACTACATCATGCACTTAACATCAATTCAATATCTTAATATTTACAAAGTAGACCAAAATACTGATTAAAACTAATATCTCTCTAAAATTTTCTTTTTTTATTATTGTGTCTTTCCATTACACTGACCAGTGTCATTAGATTCCAGGGGAGAACTAAACAACATGACTGATGAGGACCGCCGACGGGTGGATCCATCTTCTCCCGAGGTGGGGGAGGGTGGTGGTGTGGCCGCCACCAAGTGTCGATGCTTCTCTAGCACTGATTCCAGAATATCTGAAGAAGAAAAAAATTGTTTAAGAAAAATGAAAAAAAATATACACAGCCTATTAAGTTACACACTATTTTAATATGCAACTTTTAACTGTTTTGAGAATTAATAAGCAGTTATAGAAGCATACTGTTGATCAAGCTGAGAATTGTTGGGACTTGTTCAAGCAAAAGACGATGCAGTTCTTCTTTTCTGGCCATGCTGAGATCTTCCCTTGGTGAAGCCAGCTCCTCTGAGGCTGTGTGCAGGAGAATCAGCCCTAGAACTGCAGTCTCTGGCTGCTGAGCAAGCTGTATATAGAAAAGCATAGGTTAGTTCATAATTAATGACCTGCTTATTTGAAGGATGCAGCTGATTCATACAGCTTCATCAGTAAGGTAAATAATGATATTACAGGCAGAATACATGCAGTGGGCTGCTGATTGGAGAGATTCTATAAAATCCAGTGTCATTTTTAAGTATCTAAGATGTAGATGCTGTAAGGAACAAATTTTCTGCAAACATAAGCAATGCAATATCAAAATCAATTTCAAAAAAAGAAAGAAATGAGCATTGGGCAAAAAGCTATAAACTTAGAGGTAAAAAAAATTATGCACATCAACATTAAGACATATCATGTACATCAACATTAAGACCTCAGTTTGCATCTACCTGTAGAATACTGGAGAAGAAGTCTGGATAGAAGTGAGGCCAGTCTATTCTGCCGATGTCCACCACCAGTTTGACTAGTTTGTTCCTGATGTACGTCGGAACCCTGTTGTGGTGGTCCAGCAGGAAGTGGTTTAAGGTCGAGCGGATTTCTAACTTGTGCTGACCATTGAAGCTGACCCACTGTTTATTGATCAAACTCTATAAAAGGGAAGCAATGACCACATTATAATTTCCTTCCTCCAATTAAACAATAAGTATTGTGAGCTTCAATAAAATTTTATTTGATATTTGTTTTAAGTAGGCTCTAAAATGAGTTTTACTAAGCTGCAAATAAGAATTAAGAGTATTTTTTTCTTCTTTTTTAAATTTTGCCATTAGGTTGATAACGAAAATTTGAATTTTTGGGGGTAGGTGTGTTGTACATCCTTAAGAGTATTTTTTTCTTCTTTTTTAAATTTTGCCATTAGGTTGAACCTACCTCTATTGCTGTCATACAGAACATCATGACGTACTCATTCTGAGTGTTTGCCAGGTAATATAAACAATGCTGCCAGGCATCTCTGGTTTGTGTGAAATTATTTAGAATTTCCTCTACAACAAATTAAAGATTAAACTGTAAACATGCCTGTAAAGAAAACTCTCTTCAAGAAACTGAGCTGACATTATCATCTTTCATGTGTCTGTATCATTTGACTCTTGCCCAATGTTACTTCATAATCAAGAGGGGTCACACTTTCCTTATTTAAGTGCGTACCAAGCTCGATGTATGTCAAATAAAGAATTCTCAAGATATTCAGAGGACAATATCTTCCTTTGTCCAGTTCTACCCTTGAACTTTGATATCATGACTTCAAAATCAATATGGGTTGTCAAGAAAAGGTTTGTAAAGATACTAAGTGGTCAGTATCTTCTAATGTCCAGTTAACCACTGTAAACCAACTTTTATTTTTGTGCCAGAAACATCCTTGAGTTTCATGACCTACTTGACCTCGCAAAAATTAATCACTGTGAACCATCTATTTGGCTTTGTATTTTAAGAAAATATTTCCTCAACTGCAAAAATTAATCGTCATGGATTATTGATTTCTTAAAAATTAAAGATGATGTGAATAATAGCTGGTGTACAGTGAGTAATCCCTAAATTCATCTTTGATCTATGACCTCAAAATTAATAGGGGTCATCTATATCTTACCACTGTTAGTGTATCAAATTTGTTGTCTGTCAAATTCAGAACTGGGTATTCATGATATCGAGTAGTAAAATTTTAGTTTGACCCTAGATCTTTGATTTTCGTGACCTCTGAATCATTTGGGATAATCTAGTGGTAATTCTTGAGGGAAACCAATGTACCAAGTTAAAAGTCATTCAAGCAGTCCATCACAATAAATCTTTCTTTAAACCTAATAAGACAACTCTAACAAAATTCTTTTGAATAATACACTGTAAATTAGTTTTATATCTATATTAATACATTGAACTATTTCAATTTAGATATCAAAGTCTACTCAACTTTTTTTTTTTTTTTTACATATACTGCAATACATGTATTCACCTTTCTGTAATTTTAATCACGTTAAAAATACTTCAATATTTTTGTAATAATTGAAATAATTTTATTATATCTTCTTTATTCTTGTTTTTATTGAGTTATTGGGGGGAAAACTGGGATTCGTTTTTGTCGTTTTCAAGAATGTTCAATTTTATTTTTCTTTATAATAAACTTTGCACTTTTCCTGAAATCTGATGACTATCTCCTGTCACATGACTTTAAGGACTTAAGTTTGTGTTCATTCTGTATGATTCTGACAGAGTGAGATGTACAATCAGAGTCCATCTTAGAAAATTCTGACATAAAATCAGAATAACATGTATGACATTGAAAATCATCAGGTGAACATTAATACACTGTACCTATATTTCTTTTTCTTTCATTGGACGTTCTTCCATCAAAGAACTCTGTCATCAAGTTCTCTAGAGCTTTAAGTGATGCCTGGTCAGAAGCCTACAATAAAAATAAGATTTGAAGAAATAATGCAAAAACATATACATGTACATGTATATTTTCTTTCTGTGGTAGACTTTGGATTGACATTACAGCATGCAATAGCTTAATAAATCTTATCATGATTTATATAATATGTTTATAAATTGAACTAATAACACATAATGTTCGTACTTCTTAATAATGCTTGCTTTAACATTATATTTAGCATAAATGAGTCCTTATTGACAGCATCAAAGCTGACATTCTAGCATCAAAGATAATCAAAAAGTGTCCTACAAATACGATGTCCTCAGAAACACGGCTTGTTCTCCTTCTCCATATACGTAGACCTTGTTAAAAACTTAATGACAGAAAAAATATAACAGAAGACCATGAATATGACTCTAAAAGTGCTGTAATTTTAGTTTTAGCTGCTTTCATATGCTACATCCAGTGTAATGATTTTGCTTTATCACGCTAATCCCAAAATTATGTATCATAGTTTCAGCTATCCCTAATTATAAGTATATAATGCTGTAATGATACAATACTTCAAAGATTAAGACACTCAACTCATCTGAAATCAGAAAGAAAATTCACACTGTCTGCATGCTGAATTCCTTCTCCAATAAGTTAAAGTTCCCAAACCTTCCATAAATTACATATGGTCATTGGTATCCAATAAAATCTCATGATAACCAAAAAAAGTTTACAAATAAAAATAGATATTGATGATAGATTTAACATTTTTAAAAAAAATGCATATATATCAGACTTCAAAATGAAAATATTCAATTAACATATAACAATAAATGATGTGACATCATGTCACAGTCTAGATGAAATATCTGTGATTTGAAGAAGTGGATCTAACAGGAATGCTAACCAATATACATAATTGCCTTACACTGCTAGCTTATAATAGTTACAAGTAACAGCTTTTCAAAAAGCTTGCCGGACTAATGCCATCACTATCTAGAGAACCTTTCGGTCTCATCCGAAGGACCGATCTCCACGTTCCGCTGTGGATTCGAACCCGCGAATGAAAGATGAACACCTCATTCCGCGAGTCTAAAAAATGGTTGTAGTGGATGAAGTAAATAAGGGAAATAAACAAATGTAATTGATTTATGCTGGAAAGCCGTGGCTATGTAAAGGTTACATAAATTAGATTCAACTGCATAAAGCATAGGCTATGAGGAAGACATCTGAAAATATGATAACTACAAGAAATTGCAAGGAATCGTAACTTTTATGACTGACATGCAGAATAAGTTTACTAGTTTCTTGGGTATGCCAGAGCATCAACGACTGTTGAAAATGTCGTATAAATAAAGCCTGTTATGCATAAATGACCCAACAAACTTGACAGTGATTTATGCATGGAGACAGGCGCGGATTCAGGAAGTTTTTCCCAGGGATGGGGGTCCACATAAAAAATATTTGTAAAAGCAAAAAAGTAATAAACTCCCTCAATCCTGAAATGTGAGGGGGTACTTTCCCAAGTCTATATTCTGTTTTTGTAAAATAATGATCAGGGGTATGATCAGATGTATATTTGGCCAGTTCATCCTCTTAAGAAGTTTTTTATTACTTTAAATGATGTAACTTCTAACTCACTTCATAATTTCACCAAAATGTTTCTTCCAAAGCTCAATCAAGATTGCGACAAAAAAAACACATCTTATATAATTCATGCAGTTTTCATTTCATCCAATAGAATAGTCCAGGAAAAGGGTGCAAAAACTTATAAGTGACCTTTTGGCATGAAATGATTGTGTCATCCCTTACCTAGAAGACAAATGGGCTAATCCAGTAGTATAGAAACGCAGAAAAAAAGGTCAAACAGACGTCCGTCTAGGAACTCGCATGAAATAAATAGGTGTATGCAAAAAAAACATCATTATATTGTATCAGTAATATGGTTATTTTTCTGATAACTGTTGTTGTTGAAATGCAGGTAACAAAATCCGATGATAATCAGCATGCACAAAATTTTGCTGGCTAACTGTGACCTCTTAGCTTCGCAACTAGGTAATATTGATCCTTAGTAGTGCCTGATGCCGTGACGTCAGGCAATTATGACATAGTTACTGAATTTAACAAAAATATCTGGTGTTTGTTTTTTTTATAATGAGGAAATACACTGTACATTCTGAAATGTCTTTCAATACTGTTAATCAACTTTTATTCCCTAGTGAGAAATTTTTCCGAGTTTCATGAGAACCTAGACATACTGACATAGCAAATATTTCTCATCACAAATCATATGTCAACTCAATGACTTAGAATTGCAAAAAAGTCAAACACTCTGAATAAATTATGAGATCTTTTTAAGTTTATTCATACTGCAGTTTCCTCCATACTAGTCTCTACACAGTACACATGTAATGGCTCGGTGTTTCTTTTGGGATTTAGTTTGTGGATCTAATTCGTTAAAACATAACTCTACGAATAGTTTAGTATTTTAATATTTATTCTGAAATCAAGAATTAAATCAGCCTCACAAAAAGGTGAAACCAGCGACAGATCAGAATATATTGGATCGTGACTCTCATTTCCTGAATTTGATTAAGCAGATACTCTTCACTACAGCCTGATATAGGCGATTTCCAGCTACAAAAGAAGAACTTACCATGTTTTATTATTTACATCAGACTTTTATCCATAAGTTTCTTTTCTTCAATATGAAAATATATCGCCAAGCTTCAAAGAGATGCACAAAACATCATCCCATCCTGTGATCCTGACCTGTCAAACGACGAAAGTTGAAAAGTTTCGAGAGATTCCGGGAAAAGGTGCGTTCAATTTTTATTAATGCGAGGTCTCTTATTTCGAGTTAAAATTTTTCTTACGTTAATCATGATTTTATTTATTTTAAAACATGTGTATCATTCTTTTATTTGAAGTGAAATACAATGTAAATGATTTTTCTAAAATTATGCAATTATTCGACAGAAAAATAACTTAAAGTTTTAAAAGTTGAATGTCTAAAAGTTAAAGCAGATAAAGAGGAATGATTTTATTGTTTACGGTAATGTCAATGGGTTATAGGTAAAGTCGGAATTATGTACAAATTTAAAGATTAGTTTATTAATATAAACTCACAATCTTCAGAATTCCATTTGTTCAAGTCTAGTTCTCAATTTATGATCCACATCAGGAAAGTGTTTGATTACAGGATTAAATAATGGTGAAATGCCAAATACATTATTAACATTGATCAAGGTTAGAGCACGAGTTGGAAAGCAGTTCAGTTGGAAACACGGGGAAGAAAACAAGAACCCTCATCAAATTCAGTTGCTTGATATGGATGCAGCTGGTGCAGGAGGCGACCAGAATATGGAACTTACAGGAGACAAGTTAAAAGAATTGACCAATGCTATTGAGGATGACGATGATGACGAAGTGAGTGTATTGTCTTCTTGATTGAAAACTTAAACTCTGTCAGGTTGGGCACAACCTACCAAATGGTACTTTCATATCCCCCGTTTGGTAGACAGTCTTTTATATCGGTATTGAATTTTACTGACCATTTGGGGGACAAAATTGGTTGTGTAACTGTTTAATTCCATTGAGTGGAGTGGAATTGTGCATAATTTTAAACCATGTGGAATAACATATAGATATTTGACGTGTTCTGAGTGAAAAAAAATTAAAAATTCTATGTGCAATTTTTTGCGAAGAGTCGTTAAAAAATTTGACAAAAACGTAGATTATGTAAACAAGTGCAATGTTACTCCATTTTTTTACTCTAAAAGAAAAATTCTCTCCTTCTTCAACGATGCTGCACCTGTCAATCAGGTCCTTTACTTTCTATTTCGATTATCCAGGCAACCAATCAATTAGTGCAAACAAATCAAAACAATGACCTTTTTTAAACCTGATGCAAAGTCGGATTTAACTACGGCGGCACATTTGTGTTAATTTTCAACTAGGAAATCAGAAGAAAAAAATAAGTTTTTGCCTTTATTTCGTTTTATTTTGAACACAATGGCTTTGTTCTTCATAAAAATAGTAAATGCAGTTGGAGTATGATATAATTATTGTTTTAAAATGATGTACTTGGAACAAAAACAAGAACTAGAGGTACTGTGAGCGATGAGCTCACTAAATGATACCCCCCGCCTCCCATATGGTTATAACTGGTGAAAAAGTCCATGTTTTCCTGTGGCCGGGAAACCCAAAATATGTGTTGTATCAAAAAGTAAAATAGGAGGTGCACAATGACAATATGTAATAAAGGTTCTGTGAAAGTTGCATCAAATTTCATTCAGTGGTATGAGAGGAGTTGCGGATAAGAGATGGGTACCCCAAAGCGTAACAGACGGACGGACGGACGGACAGACGTACAGACGGACGGAATTAACGATTACTATATACCCTCCCGCTTTTCAAGCGGGGGCAAAGTCAGTTTGTACATCTTCTTTTGAATATTATTTTTCAAATTTATTAAATTCACCAGTAATATGCATATTAAACCCCAAAAGGTCACATGGAATCTGCAACTTCATCCTTAAAGAAAAATGACAACAAATATTACATTCAACTCTGGAAAAAATTAACTTTATAGCAGGAAGTGCCCACCATACCAGTAAGGCATGAGTAGCTCATGTTTAACAGGATTTCACGGAGATAAACATTAACGAAGGTCCAAAAAGAGACTGAAAGTTAATTAACTCACCAAGAGTTAAATCACTAGATCAAATTGAATTTTTATCCAACAAGACACAACAAAGATTTTTTTTTTTGATCGATTGATCAAGAAGTTTGGCTGTTACAGACAACTATGGGTATTGTTTTTACGAAGTTACAGAGAAATTGCACATAGAAATTCGACCGATTTATGTTAATTGTGCGAGGAATATGTTCACTAAAATCCCCCAATGCCTGAATAAATGCGCTTTTGTTTTATTTTTAGCTCAACTGAGCCGAAGGCTCAAGTGAGCTTTTCTGATCACATTTTGTCCGTCGTCTGTCCGTCCGTCCGTCTGTCTGTAAACTTTTCACATTTTTGACTTCTTCTCAAGAACCACTGGGCCAATTTAACCAAACTTGGTACAAAGCATCCTTAGCCGAAGGCAATTTTAAATTGTGAAAATAAAGGGCCAAGACCCCTCATAAAAGAAGATAATCAAGAAAATACAAAATTAGGTTGGTGTCATTAAAAAATCTTCTTCTCAAGAGCCTCTGGGCCAGAAAAGCTGAAACTTATGTGGAAGCATCCTTGGTTAGTGTAGATTCTAAATTATTAAAATCATGACCCCTGGGGGTAGGTAGGGCTGGGACGATATATCGAGATATCGATATATCGTGATATCTGTGAGGACGATACGCATATCGATACATAAGAAGAAATATCGATCAGGGGTTCAAAATTTTTTTTGTCATGGTCAAGTCCAGGACTTAAAGAGTAAATTTTAGGCTAGTCCAAGGAAGAAATTTCAGAGTCCATATTTACCTATACATCATTAAATTTATGTTACTTATAATTTATTTTCATTTGTTGCATTGAATGAATAAAGACTATATGTATTAATAATATATGTTTTATTTTTCCTCCATAAACTGTCATATATCCTTATAAGCCTAGTCATACATGAGTATTTCAACACAATACCAGACTGATAGATTATTGGTACATTACAATAACTTTTACAAATACTCACTACTGAATAAATCATCTGTTACAATAAATAGAAATTAGAATGTGCATTACTGCTGGTAAAACCGAAATTTAACAAACTCCTTGCTGTTTGTCATATAGGAGGAAACATGAGAAATTGCGTAAAAGCAAGAGTCTAACCGCAACGGAAAATAAAAAGACGGATTGTATTTTCAAAACGTTTGTAATGTTTTATGGGTATTTCAACGCCCACAAACCACATTTTTACTTAATACATTTGAGAATTTGCTTTATTTTTAGCTTTACGATCATTTTTTTAACTTAAAAAAAAGATAAACAAGAAATATAGCCAAGTCCCAGGACTTTGGCGAATTCTAAATGCCGAGTCCGGATCCGGAATTTGTTAGTCCGGGACGTCGGGCTTGAGGAATTTTGAACCCCTGATCGATATATCGCCCATGAAAATCTTATTTCTATTTTTCTTTGTTTATTTAACATTTGGGGTTCAATATATAAAATAAATGAGTTAAATATAAATATAGATATGAAATAAAAAATAATTAACACCATTTGAGTAAAATATTTTTGTTTTACAACATGTAAACAACTATTTTGAACAAATTATTCGTATTTGCAAAGAAATAATTTGTTTATTTCAATGCAAAAGAAAGATTTTATAAGCAATTAAACATATCGTGATACATATCGTATCGTGGCCAAAATATCGTGATACGTATCGATATAGAAAAAGTTGTATCGTCCCAGCCCTAGGGGTAGGGCGAAGCCACAGTAGGGAATCTGATATTTACATAGAAATATATAGGAACAACATTTAAAAATCTTCTTCTCAAGAACCACTGGGCCAGAAAAGCTTAAAGTGATGTGGAAGCATCCTGGGGTAGTGTAGATTCTAAATTGTTAAAATCATGACCCCGGGGGGTTGAGCGGGGCCACAATATGGAATCCAAGTTTTACATAGAAATATTTAGGAACAAACTTTAAAAATCTTCTTGAGAACCACTGGGTCATAAAAGCTGAAACTTATGTGGAAGCATCCTGGGGTAGTGTAGATTCTAAATTGTTAAAATTGTGACCCCAGGGGATGGGTGGGGCCACAATAGGGAATCAAAGTTTTGCATAGAAATATACACGAACGAACTTTAAAAATCTTCTTCTCAGGAACCACTGGGCCAGAGAAGCTGAAACCTATGTGGAAGCATCCTGGGGTAGTGTAGATTCTAAATTGTTCAAATCATGACCCCCCGGAGGTTGGACGGGGCCACAATACGGAATCCAAGTTTTACATGGAAATATATAGGAACAAACTTTAAAAATCTTCTTCTCAAGAACCACTGGGCCAGAAAAGCTGAAACTTATGTGGAAGCATCCTGGGGTAGTGTAGATTCTAAATTGTTAAGATCATGACCCCGGGGGGGGGGGGGGGGGGGGGGGGGGGGGGGAGGTCACACTAGGTATTACAATGGGGAAATTGGGTAAAGAACGGCATCACTAATGCTGCTCAGGGGGGGGGGGGGGGGGTCACACTAGGTATTACAATGGGGAAATTGGGTAAAGAACGGCATCAGTAATGTTGCTCAGGTGAGCGATGTGGCTCATGGGCCTCTTGTTATAAAAATTGCAATAGAATAAAAAAAAGTCCCTCATTTGGTTAGTAAAATTTGATTCGGATATGGTAGATTTTCTCCCAATGAGGGATAAAGGACCATTTGGTAGGACTAAGGTTGTGCCCAACCTGTCTATTTACATACATGTACTGACTACACCAGATGTACTATTAATGTGTTTTATGATGTGACCGTTGGGGCGAGTGCAGTCCTTTATACTGCTTACAGTTGATCCGCCCCATTCAAACCAATCAAACGTCAAACCGCACGACACAGTCTAGACTGTGATGTCACATGACATTGGAATTTACGTAGACAGCCGAGAGTCTGGTTATATGAGACAACATGGAGTTCTTGTCTCAAGGATTACATATGTGAAGTATGAAAGCCTAGCCCTTACTGTTCAAAAGTTATGGCCAAGGTTAAAGTATTTTAAAAGTAGGTAAAGCTCCAAGGTCAGGGTCAGAAGGTCAAAGTTGTTGGTATCCTATGAAAGATCTTGTAATAAGGATTACATATGTGAAGGATGAAAGCCCTAGCCCTTACCATTCAAAGGTTATGGCCAAGGTTAAAGTTTTTTAAAAGTAGGTCAAGGTTAAAAGGTCAAAGTTGTTGGTATCCAATGGAAGTTCTTGTCACAAAGAATACATATGTGAAGTATGAAAGTCCTAGCACCAACCATTCAAAAGTTATGGCCAAAGTATTAGTTTGAAATTTTGGTGTTAAAGTGGGTCAAACTCCAAGATCAAGGTCAAGAGGTCAAATTTGGTAAAGAAAGGTTTTGTCACAAGAAATGTACCTGTGAAATATGAAAGCCATAGATCCACCCAGTCAAAAGTTATGGGTAAGGTTAAAGTTTTTATGGACAAACAGACAGATGGGCAAAAACTATGTATCCCCGTATTCATTTACGGGGGCATAAGAAGAAGAAAAAAAAGTCAAAAAATTATGTGAAAACTCATTTTTGCACTAAGGACTATTTTAAAAGCAATCCAAATCAAATATCAAATACATATTTCCATCAATTTGGTACCTGTATACCATTGTTCGTGCAAACAAATGATAAAATAGCCAAATCAAGATATTCTCACTAGCTTAATCAAGCTATATAGCTAAATCAAGGTATTGTGCCAGACATGTTGAGTTAAACAAGTAAATAAAATGACACTTTCAATCTGAATTTAGGAATTGGATGAGACTTTGGTAGAGCGATTGATTGGATTAACAGAGATGTTTCCAGAGTCTGTCAGAAATGTGGTTTGTAAAGCAGGATCTCTCTCATGGAAAGCCACACAATGGGGATTTTCCTTCAGCAAGAGTGCATTATGGGTAGCAATGTCTGCTGGGACAATACTGGTTTTACCAGTTATGTTTGAAAATGAAAGAGCGCAAATGCTAGATCAACAAAAACAACAGGAAAAACAGGTATCTCACCAAGTTTTTTAAATAATAATTTTTTAAAACTGTAGCGTGTTTAGTACTTACATTTTTTCTTTTTTTTTTTACAAAGATAACATAAGTTCTTAGATTAGGTTGTTTTTTGGGTTACATGTATCAATATACTTTAGAAAATGTGTCATAACTTCTGTTTCAGATTTTACTGGGACCTCACTCTGCAATGTCTGGGACAGGGATGTACAATCAAGGAATGATGCCCCCTGGCATGGTCCCCCCACCCCCAACTATGGCCCCTCCTACTCCATCCTCATCTTAACGGAGAATGTCTGTGATTATTTGTTGTGTAAAGGATCAAACTTTATTGTATATATGTTTAGATTGAGTGTGTTCAAAGTGTGTGAGTAATCATCGTGATAAAAATATATATAAAATTTAAGATATTGTGTTTTGTACACTTAAATGTATGCTCAGCATCATCAGGCAGATTCATTGCAAATATATCATTAAATTTCCTCCAGCATGCTAAGAGGTTGGCAGCATGATACTATGGACTTCTCACGGGATCTCCCCACAACTAAGATATATAAGGAGCATAAGGTCTGTAGCGGTAGATGGGTTCTAATGTTCATGGCCAGATAGTTCAGTTGGTAAAGCACCAGACTGAAGATTTGGTGAGCTTGGGATCAAATCCTGGTCTGGTCCATTACATTTTCTCCTCTCCCAGTACATTTGAGGCCATGTCATGCCCTGGAAGTGACAGGTGAAAGACCTGCCAAAGAAGAGTCTGGGTTGATGTCTTCAGGGGGCCATTTTAGGACCATAAGAGGTTCGATCGCCAGTGACCAGATACATTTAGCTAAGGTGGTAGAGCACCTGGCTAGAGAATCATGGGCCAGTATTTGAATTCTGGTCTTGTCCATCTTATTTTCTTCCTCTCCCATTAAACAATCATGATAAAAAGACGATAGAGCTCAGGTTATTCTGTTGACTGTCAGGTTACTGATTACCAGTAAGTCTCCTTAAACTTGACCAAGTAAAGCAATCCACAAAGATCAATCACATTCCTATCCATGAACAAGAGATGTTTGTGAAACACTTCACACATTCTAAAACAATTAAAGAGATAAAGTAATGTTGTAAAAATATATAGTATTTTATTCAATAATTTATTGCACAAATAAAATGCATAGAATCAACAAACATACAGCAATGTTCACCATTAAAAAAATGTTTTCTGGAACAAAATTAATATGTCGTATGTATAATGGATTCCATGATGAGATCAGTGATTCTGAGTTGTGTGATAAAGGAGATTCCCTTGGAGGGTTGGTGTCATGTCTTCTTGGATTTGGATGACATTGCCTTCAATAAATTCCCCACTTTACTGCTACTCTTAGATTTTTTCTTTTCTGGTTTTTGTGTTGTTGAAGCATTTGATGCATCTAAAACAAAAATTATTTAATTATTTAAAAATGTTTTCAGCAAAATTTTAAAAGCAACTATTAATTAAACAAGAGGTCCAGATTTGAATCCCATGTGGGATGTGGAGACCAGTCCTTCTGATGAGACAGTATAAACCGAAGTCCCGTGTCGCAATAGGTGCTAGCACAAAAATGATCCCTCACTGCTCAATGGCCCTAAGTGCTGAGTTAGAGTATAGGACAAAATTTGCAGCTCCGACGACAAATGGTGGCATCTTCATATAGGAGAATAACTCTCTAGAGGGACATTAAACAACAAACAAACAAACAAGCTTACCTTTGTCATCTTTAACTGCCAGAAGTGTCCTCAAACCCTCTATTTCTTTTTTGAGTTTTCTGTATTCCTAAAATAAAAAAAATAATGTTATAAGATTGTGTTCTTTCTTTATATGACTTCACTTTTAACTTTCTCACTGGTTTTCCTTTATCAAGGTCATCCCACAATATGATTTCACATATACTTGAAAAGGGAGGTCAACATTACCGCTACATTGGGGTAATTTTCAACTCATTAATACCGCTACATTTATTCAAAATTTCGGGTGATGATTACCACTACATTTTATCAATAAGACTATACTGCCGACTACAAGTCACTACCACTACACATACAATCAACCAGCATGCAACTGAATATAAGTTTGACTCATTATGTTTTATTATGAGATTTTCAGACATCAGTTCGTCTAGCAAATGGCCTTTAAAGCTCTACCAATCGTGTAGAGACTGAGTGATTATCCATGAACAAGGCACCGTTTTCAAACTTTCTAAAATGTTTTATTGAATAAAATTAAAAGAGAAAATTGCTCAAATTCAAGATGATCAGGGGAAGCAGGTCTTGTAAGTTATGCTATAATTTGTGCAATAATATGTACATATACATGCTTAGGCCGCCGCCTGACGGAATAGGTAATGTAGCGGTAATGTTACTTTTAAATGTAGCGGTAATGTTACCTTTAAATGTAGTGGTAATGTAACCTTTTTTGTAGTGGTAATGAGTATATAGCAATTTTAAAAATGTAGCAGTATATCAATGATATGCACCCCTTGCACAGGAATACATATAATCTGATGTTGGATTTTAAACTCTGATACACAGAGGTGATATACAAGTATTTTGAATTTACTAAATTATGAATACAATTCTGAAACTAATCAAATAACAGTTTTCATCTTCTTGCACTCTTAACCTTGAAAGTCTAAATAAAACAAAATATATTTTGAGACCAAGCCCCAAAGGCAATCAATCAAAAAGGCACAACATACCTCTGTACATTTTGGTAAGTTATCAAACTCTCCACTCTCTTCCTTCTTCTCACGTTCCTCGCGCTGAATGGCCTGTTCTGCTAAAAGCTTTTTCTCCTCCAATGGAATGTAATACCCTGCTTTCTCAAATATCTTTCTTAATTGTTTATTATACCCCTGCAATGAAAGAAAACAATACTCCAGCAAAAAACACAATTAAAATTCTTTATTTTTCACAATTAAAAAGTGAGACAAAGAACTTTATTCGGTAATAACCAATATTTGCCCCCCAAATCAAACTTTGATTGAGATATATTTAATTAAGTTCTTAAACAGGGGAGTATATGCTGACTTCAAAGCACTGAATATTTTCATAAGTAATGATGCCATATGTACGTAATGACGTCACAAACATGACGTAAAATTCAGTGTTTAGGAATTTTACAGAAAAATGTACATATTTCGTCGATATTTTGAGTTCACCGAGCGCATGTGTGTTCAGGATCAATATTTTGATATAATGTGTAGAATGATAATATCAATGAAATATATCAATATTGTTCCTGAACAAACTTGCGCTCTATAAATTTTAAAGCTAAATTTGTTGAAATTTTGTCCATTTTGTCCTCTTTCTGAAAAAGGATATAAAATCGAACTAGCTTGTGACGTCACAAAAACAAAAATTGTGAATACACTGCTTTGACGCTATAATATTTTCTGTTAATTTATATTTCTCATACAATTTATTGAATTCAGCACATTTCAGGAAGTTTTCAAAATTGGACTTTTGTGGGGGCAAATATATGCAATATACCGCATATAGTTCTTTTGTCAAGCTTACCAAAATGATTTATTTAATACTTGCATTATTTTTTCATTGAAATTTCAACTATGCACTCTGATCCATTGCCAAAGGATTGTCTTACACACCTTTCTAGGCTCTGATTAGAGCAATCATGAAGGAGACTTACTTTTGGGGTAATTTCCTCCCTATAGAGTTCCCCCTCTAACTGATCCCAGGCCTGCTGAAGCTCCTCACTCAGCGTGGGGTAAACCAACATAGAGTCCCTGTGACAGACATAAGGGGAGGTAAAGCTCATGTGGTAGTTACAGGTAGAGGGCTCTGTCACGTTCACAATATCATGCTTGTCTCCACAGCTGAATATTACCTGACAAACAGAGCTCAGAATCTTAATAAAATCCAAATAAAATTGTCAAGAGCTAGGAATATACCTGTATCATATAACAAATAGTACAACAAATAATACTTTAAATTTTCCTTTTCAAAATGAATTCTGCAAAAACTGTGTCTTTACCTTGACAGTTCTGTGGAAATCTCCACATTTTTCTCCTTCTCTCATATTCATAGCAATAAATGTGTTATTTTCTATTTCCCATTCTTGCCATACACTGAAAGTTTAACAAACAAAATAGAAATATTAAGGAAATCAATATACAAATATTTTCAGGGATGTTTTTAAGTTTTGTGTAAGTTATTGGTGTGCTTGTCATGTAGGCATATTTCATAAGTTTATTTCTGTAATTATTATAACAATATACCCGAGTACACCACTGAATGGGTTCCACCTGTAGGACTGTTCATGTTGTGTCACATTGAAAAAGGGACAGAACTCATATCTGTATCTGAAATATAAATATTTATATAGCATATTCATCTATTTTCCTTTTATCATCCTGTTTAATACTAAACTCAATATAAGGTGTTCTATATGTTCTATGTAAAGAATATATACCAGTAACTTTAATAACAAATTTGTTTTAAATATAATTTAGGAAAATTAATTATTTCAGGACATGTACATTTAAAATTAGTCAGATTAAAGATTGGAGGAAAAAATGGAAAAACAAAATTACTAGTCTTGCATACAAATTAAGCTGTTTATAGTAGTAGGTGCATGTATATAATTAAACTCAATATCAAACTCACTCATTCATCTCTTTAGAGAAGCATCTTCCATACAGTCTCTTTAGATGTACAGGGCCTGTAAAATTACTGGGCTTTATCCTCATCTTCAGTTTCTTGTCATCGGTTGTGTGACTGGCAAAATTATAACTGTTTAGCCTGTAAAAACATAGGTAATCAGAGATTACAGAGCTCACCTCAACGAATGTTGTCTTTAAGTAAGGCAAATTAAGTCACACAATTAACCAACAAAAAGTGTACATCCAAAAATGCAAAATTTATGCAATTTTAATACTTTTGAATAGACCTATATAAAAACTTAAATCTAGTTCTTCATCATGAAAATGTAATTAAAATCCAGCATCTGAAGCAAGATTGAGAGTTTTCATCCCTTGATGCATCATTTGTGCAACTTTGGTTTATATAAGCCTTATAGTTTCTTGGTGATAGACCTGCACCCATAACTTTTACGAGGTCTATTATCTGGAAAATGTATGTCGAATTCAGCATCTGAAGCAAGTCCATTAGTGTGCATCCTAAGATGTATCATCCATGCAAGTTTGTTCAACATAGAGCTCAAAGTTACTTGGAAATGAAACCTGTATAAAAAACTAACCTTTTCACTTATCCGGAAAATGTAGGTCAGATTCAGCTTCTGAAGCCAGCCTAGTAGAATGCAACCTTAGATGTACCATCCATGCAAGTTTGGTCATTATAGGGCTCAAAGTTACTTGGAAATGAATCCTGCACCATAAACTTTAACCTGTTTACTCGTCCAGAAAATGTAGGTCAGATTCAGCATCCGAAGCAAGTCTGGTAGTATGCATCCTAAGATGTACCATCCATGCAAGTTTAGTCATTATAGGGTTCATAGTACCTTCAGTGGAAATGAAACCTGCACCAAAAATTTTAACCTGTTCACTCAACCGGAAAATGTAGGTCAGATTCAGCATCCGAAGCAAGTCTTGTAATATGCATCCTAAGATGTACCATCCATGCAAGTTTGGTCATTATATGTCTCATAGTAACTTGGAAATGAAACCTGCACCAAAAACTTTAACCTGTTCACTCACCAGAAAATGTAGGTCACATTCAGCATCCGAAGCAAGACTGGTAGTATGCATCCTAAGATGTACCATCCATGCAAGTTTGGTCATTATATTGTCTCATAGAAACTTGGAAATGAAACCTGCACCAAAAACTTTAACCTGTTCACTCAACCGGAAAATGTAGGTATTCAGCATTCGAAGCAAGTCTGGTAGAATGCATCCTAAGATGTACCATCCATGCAAGTTTGGTCATTATAGGGATCATAGTATCTTCAAAATGAAACCTGCACCAAAAACTTTAACCTGTTCACTCAACCGGAAAATGTAGGTCAGATTCAGCATCCGAAGCAAGTCTGGTAGTATGCATCCTAAGATGTACCATCCATGTAAGTTTGGTCAACATAGGGCTTATAGTTACTCGGAAATGAGACCTACACCAAAAACTGCACCAAAAATGTTAACCTGCACCAAAAACATTAACCTGGTCATTCCTTTGCTGAAATTGCAGCATCTGAAACTTTGACTGGTACAAGGAAACACACTAGAAACATCTTCCATGCATGTCTAATCAACATAGGACATAGAAGTACTTGAAAAGAAAACTGCTCCAAAAAACTTAACCTTAACCCGGGACGCCGATGCCGACGCCGAGGGTATCACATAAGCTCCCCCCAACTTCGTTGAGGTGAGCTAAAAAGTGGTAACATCAGGAAAAGTTTATATAAAAATACAGTTTAGAGACTAACACACTAACCATACCTCTCACAAGAAATATAAGAAAAAAATTAAATCATGTTCAAAATATTGACTATATAGCTATGGTGTTCAATACTGTCTCATATTAAGGCATTCGGATCAAATTAATTGCCTGAGAGTGCAGGCCTGTAGGAAGCAACAATGGCAAAACATAAATCTCCCAACTGGGAGCCTGTAATTCAATTTTAACAGAGTAGGAGAAAAATGTGACAGATCAGACTGGGTTTCTAACCCAGGTCCCTAAATGTTCAGTCAGGTAGTCTATAAACTAAGCTAATCTGGCAACATCTGCTTACGAGTCGCCGGTAAAACTCAGTTTGCGACCGTTAAATCAGCATTAACGGTCGCAAATACCAAATAAGATAGTTATTCCCTAAATTAAGAGAATGCACGACGGCGCAGCTTGTATCCAGATAACTGTGTTTAAAAGGCAAATACTTTATAAATTGTTTGTGATTTATAAGAAAAAAGGTAAAATGATCAGGTATACTGATTTTATAGCTGTGAGTTTTTATTTACTGAAGACAACAAGCCGCAACCTTATGTAAGCCAAGATTTCCTCTGACAACATCAGAGAATGCAAATATAAGTAATAAACAACGATTATTCAGTGAACATGGCATTATGAATAGCAATAGCTCTGCTGGCATATTTTCCATGATGCACTAGCGAGCATCATGGAATATGCCAGCAGAGCAATTGCTATTCATAATGCCATGTTCACTGAATAACGTTGTTTATTTCTTAAATAATTGCAGGGATGTTTGCAAACCAATTTTCATAACATGCAAACACTCGTTACTTTATTTGTTTGCACACACCAATGACAGCATGTATGAGAGTACTCAGAGTACTGGACAGGTACATTTTTCATACAATAATAATCCAATGCTTAAATTAATATTTAAAACAAGATGTGTTTGTGAAACACTGATGCCCCCGTATGGCAGCTTATGGCGACATTGAATTTTCTCGAAAGAAAAGCACATCAAACTCCAAATGTCAAGGTCAGAAGTGTTGGTACCCAATTGAAGGATTGTTACAAGAGATACACCTATGAAATATGAAAGCCTTAGTTTTAACTATGTTTTTAAATATGAGTCTAACTCTAAGGATAAAAATATTTATACCCACTGAAAGGTCTTGTGACACAATGAATATACATGTGACAGTCTATGCGAAAGTCACCGGACCGTCTGTTTTTACTGGTAAAATTTAGGTCGGGTCGGTAAAAAATTTCAGTATACAGGACCAGATGTCCGATAAAAAAATAAGGCCAAATAAATCTAAATTAAGAGGTACACATGGTCCAATTCCCCACAAATATCCTTTATTTGACCAATTTAGCAGTAATACCTGATTAATTTTTATGTATTACAACCCTGTCATGATCGTTTTTATATCTAATTCGAATTTCCTCTGTCAGGGGTTAAGAGATCCATAGATAGCTCATACGTAGATTTGGTTGGGAAAATATTTAGATAGCTTTGTATAATTGGGTTGGGAAGTTATTTTCAAATGATCACTGAACTTGAGTAACCATAATGAGTTGTTTCAGGAAAAATAAATATGAATTGAAAGTGCATATTAAATTTAAGAAAATCTTTGATACAGTGTATGTTGTATACATGCAAGTCAAATATGAAGAAAAAAATGCATGCAATATTGCATAAATTGAGAACTTTTACAAAGGAAAATTATAAATAGTTAACTTGTCCATTTCACTCTGAATTTATTCAAGGATAAATTTCAAAATGAAAATTAACCCAATCCCACCCACCCTCTCAATTTCAGTATCATAATGATGTATGGATTTAAAGGAAAAAAGTCGGTCTGGTAAGAAATTGCTTGGTCTGGTAAAAATTTTATTTTTACCAGACATTTTGTCCTGTAAATATTTTAAACTTTCGCGTAGACTGATGTGAAGTATAAAAGCCCTTGGTATCCAACTTCTGACTTCAAAAGTTATGGCCAAGGTTAAAGTATATTTTGTAAAAGTAGGTCAAACTCCAAGGTCATGGTCAAGAAGTCAAATTTGGTGGTACCCAAAGAAAAGTCTTGTCACAAGGAATACACCTGTGAATATGAAAGCCATAGCCCCATCCACTCAAAAGTTATGGGCAAGATTATGTTTTTGCAGACAAACAGACAGACAGATGGACAGACAGGGCAAAAACTGAACTTTGTTTACGGGATCATAAAAATAAATTGTTATCGCCATTTGTTTACCTCTTATTGACATGCATGTTTTAAAAGTAACAATTAATCAGAGAACATACCCGTAACTTGAAGGCT
This sequence comes from Saccostrea cuccullata, assembly GCF_032062105.1. Lineage (NCBI taxonomy): Eukaryota > Metazoa > Mollusca > Bivalvia > Ostreida > Ostreidae > Saccostrea > Saccostrea cuccullata. The sequence continues at coordinate 551,550 of NW_026936265.1, forward strand.
CCTCCACAATTTTCATGCTAACCATTTCTGAAACTATTATGCAACAATAGTCAGACAGTAACAAATCATTAACATATCCTGAAATATGTTTTCTGCTAAATTCTTATCAAGGTAAACAGAGCAGTTTAAAGGAATTTTCAGGAATATATCACTTCTGAATAAGTTACGTGTGATTCGCCAATATTTAAATATAGGTTATTAAAAAATACGATGACTTCTTAGTTCTTACGATTACAAAAGCACTTTGATTGATAAATTTAAACGGAGGAAATTCTAGTTAAAACGTAACCGCGTTCAAAAGACTATATTGTAGAAAAGCATTCATATATACCCGCAGTTTTAAAAATCAGCAAAAGAAAGAACGGTAGAATTAATATGCATTGACAAACAGCACATATATCATGCATGTGATTGCTTCGTCGAGGCATCCTTCTTTAGGCTTCCAAGCAGACATGCATATGCATTCATTGGCCAGTGAGTCACATGGTGTAGGGTGGTTTCGCGCCGATTACGTGTTCGCACTGAGTGGTATCGCGCCGAGTGGTTTCGCCCCATTTATCTACAGGTAAGGTATGGGTAGTATGTAGGCCTATACAGTATGGCTTCCCCCCGATTACCTGTTATTATATAACTTAGTAGCTTGTAATTAATGAACCCAAAGCGTTAATGTCGTGTTATGTCGGATAATTATTCCATTTTGTATCTATTCTTATAGTGAGGCTATTTTAGCCAAATTATGACTATATTTGAATAAATTTGATCGTCTAATTTGGAATAATTTAAGATGTTAAAATAAATATTTATTTCACAAATCTCGTTGACTTTTCAATGAAGGTTGTCATTGTTTTTCATTTGATTTACAATTATATTAAATTATGTAGAACAAGGATTCTTCTGCATGAATTAAGACAATTATTCTTAAAGACTTCTCATTTCATTGCAATTACCTTTTCTTTATAATATCTTATTATATATAATAATCAAACGACTATCCGATGAGCGGTATCTTCAGTTATACAGTAGAAACCAATGGGGGCGAATCCACTCGGCGCGAACAAGTGATAGGAGCGAAACCACTCGGCGCGAACACGTAATCGGAGCGAAACCACCCGCATTCCGTCACATGACCTACAATATGGCTGCGCCCATTGGAAATGCTTGTTCTTATTGAAAACACGTACAATTGAAAAATGGGCAAAAGTAACAAACAAACTGGAGGAAAAAAGAAGTTTCACGATAGGAGACGACAGAGGGATGAGAAGTTTGATGTTGAAAAATGTAGCAGTAACATGGCAGCATGTCAAATTGGTGAGACAGCTCTAAATTTGTTGATGTTAATATAACATTTTTCCAGTCTAGAGTTAAAAGACGTCTGTACGGTGTAAATCCTTTTCTGACAATGATATGTTGCATATTTCAGATGTTAACCTGTAACATTTGCTTTTCCATCCTAGCTGCAGATCTGTAGCTCTCTTAAAAATATTTTGATAGACCGGAGAGCTACAGTGCCACCCATTGAAAAAACTGTATATTTAGGCCATAATAAATAAATTGCTAGATTCTCATCCGACTTTTTTTAAAAATCGGGGCGGGCGGGCTGCTTTTATTTTATATTTTTTATTTTTTCAATTTTGCAGAATTTTTATTGACCTAGTCAGTCGGTGTAATTTTATCTATAAAACCAGAATAAAAGTCATAGTAAAGGTTCCATTAACTCTTACTATACATCATCACCAATCTTTTTCAACCAATGACACTTGTTTAAAATATATATGCATGTATTACAGCAGTTACAATCTTTTCAGCTGTCAAAATCATGTTGACATTTGCGGGATTTAAAACGAAAGTAGAATGGTATAGATGAATACCGATCCTGATCAGAATAAAGACGAAGAAAAACAGAAATAAAAAAATCGAGGCGGGGGTTTAAAATCGGGGCGGGCGGGGATATATCTAGGAATATTTTTATTATAGCCTTATTGCGCACAAAAAAGTGCGCTCGGTTCTTCATTAATTCTTTCAAATTCTTACCTCAATTGCAAATAAGGAAAGATTTCAAAAATTCCTTTATCTTCTAATAATCAAGTACTTCGTAGTTGACATCCGAACGAAGCATATTGGACCGTTTTTTGAAACCAAAATGGCAGTATTAAGCAAAATGTTCGATGATTACAATATCAGGGTCAGGAGGACTATTAACAACAATTATGAGAAAAGTTTGGTTGTGGAAACAGCGAAAGAATATGCTAAGGAACACACGGTTAGAAATATTTTGAGATTACATTTTTAAAAACATGGAGAAATAAATCGAGAACCGAGCGCACTTTTTTGTGCGCAATAAATATACAGTTTTTTCAATGGGTGGCACTCTAGCTCTCCTGTCTATCAATATATTTTTTTCAGAGAGCTACAGATCTGCAGCTATTTCCATCCATGAACTTGCAGGTTGAAATCCTGCCTAGCCTATATGACTGATTGAGTGTGGGCTATATATGCACGTGTCTTCTGTTCAGGCAATAATTTATTAATCATCAAAGGAGGGAGGAATGAGGCTGTTAGACAGGGTTGATTCCTAGTGGCAGATAGCTTATAATCTGTAAAACATTGCCTGTGTAACACATGTAGTGCCTCATTATTGATTCAAATCCTTGTATATATGGTATTTTCTCAATTGTTTACATTTACTTCTATATTGACCACCAGTGAACTTGAACGGTAATGGGTGGGTTCGCCCCGATTACGTGTTCAAGCTGAATGTGTTTGCGCTGAGTGGTTTCGCCACTTGAACCTTAAAGTCCGCCCAGCAGGGGCAAATTAGGTATCAGAGGCCTGTTCTGAATAGACCCTTTTCCTATGACATATTTTGTCTAAGAGTTATTCCCCTTAGCCACCATATTGTAGGGCAACATTACATTCCCAGATCCCTTCATTATTCAACCAAGTTCAATTTGTTATACTGCCTATTGAGGTAAAGATAATGTTATTTTTCTTATGTATAAGTCATTCACTCTTTATATATAATTGTGGTATATAATTTTCTATTATATGAAATTTTATACGTAATTGAATAAAAAGTGATTTACAGTATACGTTTGTTAAAGTCTCTATTAATTCATGATTATAAGATTGTGAATATTTTCCCCCATATATTTCTTGCATGCATGTTTAAAATTGGTTGCTCAAAGAGGTAAATTCACTACTTTGCCCTACAAGATGACGGCTAAGAGGAATAACTCCTAGGCAAAATATGTGGTTATATGTCACAGGAAAAGGGTCTATAGCATTAACATTTGCGAGCGCTTGTCAAAATTCTGTATAACTCCTAAAGAATTAATGTTAGCAAGCACTTGCTTTGTTGAACAGGCCTCAGATTTGGTGTTTTCAAGGGTTGATGTAAACATTATTGAAGAGAGGAATGCTCGCAGTAGTTGAACTAGCTGGTATATTTTCTGGTGGCTTAGTCGGTAGAGCATGTGGTAGACAGACATCTTGGCCATGACAGTTGACACCTCGGCCCTAACAGGACCTGGACGGCCCAAAATTATTGACACGTTGGCCCATATAAAAGACACCTCGGCCCAAGCAAAATTTTTTGATAGAAAAAATTAATCTAGACTAGTGTCTGAATTTACATTATTGTGTAATTAGTTTGTCCTTCTGTCAAGTTTCTGATGATTAATTATTCTTCTTTCTAAAAATCAAATTAAGAAGGGGAGGGGACTATGATCATATCATTTTATTCACAGTATCTCTCTCTCTCTCATGGCAATGTGCAATGTAAATGCCAACAGAGACATATAAGAGAGGGACCCTCTCTTATAGATCTCTGATGCCAAGCAAATAGGCAATACTTTATTTCATTAAAGTAGAAACATTCCTTTCCTATATGCATTTTTTCAGCATGAGAGATAGAAAGCGAGAATTTTAAAAAAATATCTGCATAAATTTTTTTAACGTATATTATGGTTGAAACCATTAATTAACTCATGACTGTTTTCATAAGAATCATTGGATACAATATTCAATGGGGCCTGCTTGTAATTAACCAAGGACAATGCATCGGACACTCTAAAGAATATGCCGCGGATTTTGTTTGTTTAGCAATTAACTGATTGAACACCTTCATTATGTCTTCTCGTTCCCTAATTAAAGTTATGTTATATGCTTTGGGAAGTTTCTTTAGGCCTATAATTAAGAAAAAAATGATCTTTTTTTGGTTTATTTTTTTCCATAAATATTTTTTTAAATGTCGCAAATTCAGAAATCGGAAACATATGAAATATTTATCATTGAAATTCTAATTTGGACGAGGTGTCATAGATTGGCCGACCTGTCTTTGATCTTGGGCCGACCTGTCAGAGCCAAGGTGTCATTGGGCTGAGGTGTCTGACATTCGAGCATGTACAGTGTGTGTAGAGTTAAGAAAGCTGCAGTCGAATCGTGACATGGTACATGTACTTTCTTTTTTTCAGTTCCTGTTACAGTGTTATTACATGTATTGATTAGGTTACAGTAATTTACATATGTTGTGTTTTCCATGGCAAAGACAAATAAAGAAGGGAGGAATTAAATGGTTTTGGATTTGGATTTCAGGATAAATGTTAGCTCAGTTGATAGAGCACCTGACTAGTTATGCAGTGATCATGTCAGTTTTATTTCTGAAAATTGCACAAGTACATGTAATGTTATGTAAAATTACTGGTATGTACAATTTAATACTTCAGTGACTTATTTTGAAATATTTTTATTAACCTGCAACATAGTATTAAGTGGATTTATGTTAATTTGTTGTAGACAGTGATGAGGAATCTCCGTCCTATGCCCCTGAGAATTTCCCCTGTCCTTTAGGTATGTGGGACTTAGAGCACTGTGATCCGAGGAAGTGCAGTGGTAGGAAGCTGGGACGGTTAGGGTACGTTAGAACCCTGAGGCTCCAGCAGAGGTTTAGTGGGCTGATACTGTCACCCATGGGAATCAAATGTGTGTCTCCAGAGGACAGGTGAATGTTGAAATAAAACATTGAAAATGTCACCTGAACTTGTAATGGAATTAAATACCACCTTGAAAAGAAGAGAATTTATTATTTATGTATATATTATCAATTAATTAGATATTTATATTTATAAAGGAAAGTCAGAGAAACTGCATTTGGAAGTAAAAATTATTTCTTTATTCCAAGCTTTTACAGGCATTTTAAGTTTATCCTGTTCTGACATGAAATAAGAAAAGAGCTAATTCCTAGAGCTGTTGTGACTCTATATAGTATATAATTATATATCGTTAACTTTTGTTATTAAGGGAAATTGTGGCTCAAAATGGAGTGGCAGTCATAGATTGTTCCTGGGCCCGTTTGGAGGACACCCCCTTCTCCAGAATGAGGGGAGGTCATCCACGACTGCTCCCCTACCTGGTGGCTACAAACCCCATCAACTACGGAAAGCCATGTAAACTGTCTTGTGTGGAGGCGTACGCTGCAGCATTTTATATCACAGGTTATTAAGATCAACAGTAACAGTTTTGCAATTTTCCTCTCCTCATGAAAATAATGAACAGATGATAGCTGCATGGAAAGGTAAAGTTGATTTACTTTATTTTGAAGTGCTTACTAATAGTTGTAATACTAAATAGTAGGTTATACAGTACAAGCAATCCTTGTTCTCTCAAACTCAACAAGGTTGGGGAAAACTTTGGGATATTTAACAATTTCTGACTTGATTACACATATATCTTTGGTATTTCAGATATTGATATCTGAGAAACAAAAGTTCATCTATATTTTGTATGGTTCATGCATGAACAGCTTTAGGGTCTCTGAGTTACAACCTTATGAATATATTACAATGGATATTGTAGGATACAAAGAACTTGGTGATATTTTGTTAAAGAAGTTCAAATGGGGGCACACCTTTTATGAAGTAAATCAAGAATTGCTGGAGAAATATGCTAAATGTAAAGATAGCACAGAGGTTGTGGCAGCACAGAAAGAGTACCTAGAGCAGTTAGAGGAAGAACACAGCCAACCAAAGCAAGGTAGAAACTTTAATTGTCAAGAAGTTTTTCCTGTCCTTCTGTGAAATACATGCAATATATAAAGTTCTGCAATTTAATACGTTCAAATTGGTACAAATTTGATTTAATACTGGATAAATACATACCTGTATATACTATTAAATAATAAATTGATGTGTTGGAGTTGGTAAAAATTGGAAATATTTCAAATGCAGAAAGATCAGGAAAAATTGGCTTCTTTTTCAAATGCATTTATTTACATAATCAATTATATATACTTTTCCCCCACAAGATCTGACAGACATTGATATGGATCTGGAATTCTGTAATCCCAACAGGAGGGTGGGGGAGATGCCACCTACAGACAGGTATGACACTACACAAGGCTGGAATTACACACCTTGATCTATCTCTTTATCATACAGTGACATACACTCTATATGCTGCTGTTGTATACTGTATATGCTGCTATTGTATACTGTAGATGCTGCTATAGCAAATGCTGTGCAATGAACAGAATTATTACTCTTGAAGAAAATCATTGAATTAAAGAGAATTTCTTCAGTAGAAAAATTTCATTTCAAAACATTTTTAATGTAACATTTCAGTTCAGAGGAGAGTGAAGAGGAGAGTGAAGAGGAAGAAGACAAGGATTCTGATGAAGACTGCAGTAAAGGTGATGATGCGTCGAGGGGCATGAAGGGGAGGGAATCCCCTGGATCACAGTCTCAAATGCCGCTAAAGACAGAATCTCCCCAAACTGACAATGACACAAACGAAACAGGTTAATGTCCAAAGTGAACATTTCTGTTTTTATGTAAATGTTATGTTTATGTAAATAAAATTTGTTGGTAACTTTGTATAGTTTTCACCTTCTTAATCCCCAGAATGATAAAAAACAGCTTTGATAAATGATGTACATGTTAGTACAGGAAATTATCTTTCGTAATGTAGTTGTAGTATAAATTAAAACTAGAAATACGTCAATAGGACATGGATGCCCCCAATATACTATTAGTAATTGTATATTAGTAATGCAACATGAAAATTTGTATTAGTTTGTGAAGTTTGATAAGAATGTCTTGAATAGTTTCTTTAAAATTCAAATTGAAATTAAAAAACATACGTAATCAAAGATTACGAAGCTCACCTTGACAAATGTTATCAGTATAAGTAATGCAAATCTTACATAATATTATATAATAGTAAGTGTGCATTCTGACAATTTTGACTTCATGCAAGTTCTGTTTAAGTTAAAGTCTTGGGAATTGACCTGTTCCAAAAACCTCAACCTGTTCATTAATCAAGAAAATGTCTTTCATTTCCTACATCTGAAGAAAGACTGCACTACATCTGAAGAAAGACTGCAAGTCCATCCTTAGATGTGTCATTCATGCAGGTTAAATCACAACAGACCATATGATTAAAGAGCTACTCCAGAAGCACGGTCTCTCATCTAGAAAATGTAGGTCAAGTCCAGCATCTGAAGCAAGTCTGGTAATGTCCATTCCTAGATGAATCATCCATGCAAGTGTGGTCAAGAGAGGGCTAATAGTTACTTGGGAATGGACCTGCTCCAAATACTTTAAACTGGTCACTCATCCGGAAAATGTAGGTCAGATTCAGCATTTGAAGCAAGTCTGGTAGTGTCCATCCCTAGATGCATCATCCATGCAAGTTTGATCCTGGTAGGGCTTATAGTTACTTGGGAATGGACCTGCTTCTAAAACTTTAACCTGCACATCGACGCTTACATCGATGCCAACACTGCGGGTTTAGCATAAGCTCATCTTGACTTCGTCGAGGTGAACTAAAAATTGAATAGTTTCCATCAGTTTGTATCAACATATCAAGTTTAATTACACTATCTTAAATGGTTTCTTTAAAACTAAACTAAACACTAATTTAAGAAAAGTGAGGTCAAGGTAAAAAAAAATGCCAGGTCAAAAAATGTTGAAGCAGTTGATAGCTCTCATCAGTATGTATTGGCATGTAAATTTTGATAAAAATACAATAAAACTTGGTTATAATGAAGTCACTGGGACCTATGAAATTACTCTGTAATTCGTAATACATGTATCTGTATGAGGAATTTGTTAAATTTATATTGTTGGGGATCCAATTTAACTTCCTTCGCTGTATCCGTAAATTTGAATTATCCGTGTTTGTAGTAAACAAGTTTTTCGGTATCTTGAATTGTTTCTTGAAAACTTAGCTAAACACTTATATAAGAAAAGTGAGGTCAGAGTCAAAGGAAAGGTCAAATTCAAAAAATATTGATGCAATTGAATGGCTCTCCTCAATATCTATCAGCATGTGATGTTTATTAAAAATATATTAAATAGTTTCTTTGAAAATGAGCTTTGAACCAAACTAAACGCAAAGCAGGACGGAAGGACAGAAGACAGACATGACAAACTTTAATGCCCCAGCCATTTTCAT